>NC_057350.1:97149779-97512279 GCF_016509475.1 Prionailurus bengalensis | reverse complement strand
TAAATGATTCATCAAAAGTAGCCCCGATAGGAGTGGAGGGGGGTTAAATGACTCAATCTTCTTACTTCTGTGCTGTTTGGACATGTTGAAACCAGATGTCGCAGCTCTATGCAGGCTCACAAATTTCCAAGTAAGGGCTAGAAAGTCTGAAAAGGCATCTCAGAACCCAAATGGTGGTTTCTGTTCAACATCTCTTTTTGTATCGTGTTTATTTCGTTATCAAAATGTAATTTGGTAACTCTCTTACCTACTTGTTCTTACTACTTTGTATTTCTGATCATCTGCCTCCTCTCCCTCCTTCCCTCCTCTCTCGCTCACACTCTCTGTCTCTCTTTTACACACACACACACACACACACACACACACACAAATGGGCAAGCAGAGGGAAAGATATGTCCAACTGCACAAAGTCATAGCTCTTATCAGACTTCTTAGAAGCTGGGAAGGGTCATGTAATAGCAGATCTTCTCTCCTTTTTCCATACACATGCTTTATACAAGTTGAAGAACAGAATTGGTCATATAATTTTGTTATCTTGGGAAATGATGTTTGTTTGAAGCTTACCTTAATGTAAAAACTACCTAAAATAATTATTTGACTCTTCACAGCATCAAAAAATAGAGGACACAAACAATAATACTTGTTTGATGAAAAGTAATAGAACTTCATTAACTAATTCCATGTGATGTTAAAATTGACTATGTTACATCCTAATCTAACAGGCTACTGGATAGTTATATTCAGAAAAATCTAGCTCTCAATATCAGATACTTAATTATAACTTACAGAAAAGAAAAATTAAATCCTGGAGTTTTGGTAAAATAATGTTTCATTAACATCACATAAAATGTAAACACTAGATAAATGTTAATTATTATTATCAGCAGCATTAAAAATTTTCTTTTTGAATTAAGCCATACATGCTTGACATTGATGATAACAAGAGGTAGCCAGGGCACCAGGTCACTGAAAACAAGGATGATCACACCCAGCGAAACAAACATACTGAAATTAAATGAATATTCCTTCACCTGAGAGCATACAGGTAGTGAGAGAATCTTATCAAGAAGTCTCAACTTATTTCTATGTAAAAGCTATTTACATTATATTCAATGGGTGTTTTATATATAGATATGTACATATATATATATACACACACACACAAATGTATATACAGATATATATATTACACATACTGATAGATATATATACATATATACATACTGATAGATATACTCACATATTATCTGTAATATACATATGATATATAATAGTAACCACTACTGAATCAACTGAATCCCTGTGGTGGCCTTCCCTTCTGCTTGGCAAGTTTTGATAAAATATTCTAATTAGTTATCAAGAGAAGCAGGGCAGAATAGTGGTAAAAGCATGGGCTCTGGAACCAGAGAGCCCAGGATGAGTCCCAGTTATTAATTACTTATGTGGCCTCTGGCAAGTTATCTAACCTTCAATATCTTCATTCCTTCACTGATAAAATTCCATAGTAATGGTTGCTACCTCATTGGGGTATCATGATAATTAAATTCATACATGGAAAGTGCTTAAAAGAGCATTTAGTATTTAACCTGCACTAAATAAATGCCAGCCATCGGTGGTGCTCACCAAAGTGAGCACAGCAAATCTATTTGGAACGTATTGATTTTTTTGAGTTTAAAAAGGAAAAACCCCGCTTTACCTCTCCTCTGTGTTCCTGGGAGACTGGCTGCTGTGGTTGCTGTTCCCAATGAAATTGCGAATTTCTGTGAAGTAAGCATCTTCTTTGTCATCAAGAATCGCGCCTGTACTTTCCAGTTCGGAATGAGGCGACGATGTGGCCGTACCTGAGGGGAGAGAGCCTTTTGTCAAAAAGACTATTATCACATGGCAACCTATTTTGAACCTTGTTTCTTCTTCATCTGATCAGTGTTTCCTAAAACAGGTTCTTTTGAATATTAATAATGGTAACATTAGGAGGCCAAAGTCTTCCCCAGTTACCACATACATGCCCATGAAAGTCCCCTGGAGAATATTTTGAACCACTGAAATCATGAGGTACAGTCTCCCAAAGGTGCTTCTCCCACAGTTTCCTCTCATTCCCACCGTGACATGAGAACATTGACATTCATATTATGAGGAAACAGGGTGAGGCAAATTATAAAGAGGCCTTAAATAGATTCTGCCCGAAGAAACTGTATACTCAGTCCTGGTTGCAATCAATGTGTATTTATTGCTCCTGTGTTAAAGTACGCTACCAAAGAAAGACTGAAAACATGCTAAAAACTCTATATTCTGATTTAGTGGATGAAGCAGTGAGTAAAACTTGACACGCCAGCCCAGAGACTGAGGTGATACAGCATTAAGGGGACAATAAGGGATCTGCTGTATGTAGGATGATCTTCAGCTTCCTTACCTATAAAATTAGAATCACAATACCTTAACAAAGGATGGTTGTAAGGTTTTTATCAACTTACACATTTATAAACACCTTATATGTGGCCCAATTTCTACCAACATTTGCTTCATGCTGTTTAGCTTTCGCACAAGATATCTACAACCCAGTGGTTCACCATAATAGTCTACACATTCACGATAAGAGGTGAGACCACCTCTCAGTTGAATAAAGTTAGAATCTGGGCCCACAAATAAATATTGAACTTGGACATGTTACGTTTTTAACTCATTTAGTTATTTTCTAAAATACTTTTGATTAGAAAATTATGGGAGTATTCTGGAAGGGTGCATGTGGTTGGAAAGTGCCACCAATTTTCTACACTGAATTAGACTTTTGTCTCTAAAATCCAGTATCTTTAGACCACAATCATTTGACTTTTGGCTTAGAGGAAAGCACACAGCATATAGTTCTATGTAGTAGCCACCAAATATCGTAAGCAATGTGCCTGTACAGGAAAGGAAGGATTAATCATAAAACAATTTTCTTAGGTAAAGATTACTACTTTGAACAACTTCAACTTTTTTTCTGTTTTTAAAATCTTTTCTTCTGAACCCCATGCTTGCTCCTTTCCTTGCCCCCAAGTAATTTTCCTGATTCTCTAGAAACTATCATTTCCCCTGCTAACTATGTGCTGGCAAGTCTGAGTTAAGGGAAGGCTAATTTTTTGATTCTTTTAACTTAATTCTACATCAGAATTTGTAACCCAAACTGCACACCACTATCATTTGCTATGGGTTACTCTGATCATGTCAACAATCTTTTACCATTAATCCCTACAAAGTTACTCTAGGGATATTCTCTGAACTGTAAAACTCCTACAAAAGCAGCCACTGTTTCTCAGTTAATACTCAGAGCATGGTATTCTGGGATGCCACTTTGGAAATCCTGCCATGCCTGGAGTCCGCATTCTGTACAACAGGTGGAAAACTGCTCCCTGCAATTTAGGAAATCTTGATTCATTCATCTCCTATGAGATTGGGTCACGGTTCTCTTTGTTTGCAATCAACAATTGAGACGAATCCAGAATAAAAAACCAATCCAAATAAGACCCCAAGTTACAGATTATTCAACAATCACATCATTCACATCATTCTATAATCTCAAGGGAAACATGTTGCAAATTTTAGGATATGGTTCGGGTGTCAAAGTGGAAGGAGAGAAGAAAGATCACAATTATATCTCTTTTTTTAAAGTATAGTGAACATACAATATTATTCACAATTATCTTTTAAAATGAGGAAATTAAGCCATCCTCTCCTCATAACACAATTGATTACCTACCCGACATGTTCCCATTCTCATGTTTCTTTAGGTGTCTGTCTAAGTTGGTTTGTTGACCAAAACACCTATCACATAAGTGACACTTAAAGGGCTTCTCCTTATTGTGGATATTACGAACATGCCTTTGCAAGTTGGAAGAGATGCTAAATGATCTGTCACAGTATTTGCATCTGAAAAATAAACACAGAGAAAATATTCACAACTAAATCAAAAGGTATTTCTCAAGACTAGAAAGCCAGATATCCAAAGTTATCACCCATAAAACATTTTAGAGAAAAGGCACAGGCAAGAATCCTATTCACAGAGTCAAGATTTCAATTCCCATAGGTTTTGATTCCTTTAAAGATTTTCATGACTTTATGAAAAACCATAAAAATAATAATAAAATATTGGTGATTTGATTGCTCCAAAATGGATTAGAGTCATCAGTTTTCATATTTTAGATAAACCTCATGAAATTAAGGACATTAAGAAACAGTAGCATTATTTTATCTTCTGCTTAGAACAATACAAATAAATCCTTCCTAAACAAACACGAAACAATTCACGTAGTCTTCAAATAAAATACAAAAAGCATTCTTAAATTCAAAATTGCAGAGTCTGATTAAATAGTTTCTTAGTAAATTCACTTTTTATTTATTTATTTATTTTTCTTTTTATTTATTTTTGGGACAGAGCGAGACAGAGCATGAACGGGGGAGGGGCAGAGAGAGAGGGAGACACAGAATCGGAAACTGGCTCCAGGCTCTGAGCCATCAGCCCAGAGCCCAACACGGGGCTCGAACTCACAGAGCGCGAGATCGTGACCTGGCTGAAGTCGGACGCTTAACCGACTGCGCCACCCAGGCGCCCCGTAAATTCACTTTTTAAATGGATAATCCTAAAGGAATTTCCATTATATTCTCAAAAAGAGCAGCAACCCTTCCAAAGTTTTAAAACTGAGGCAATGTGAATAGCTTGTTCTGATACTAAAGACACTGATTTTCACAATCTGCAGCAATGACAAACCCACAGAGCCTTTACTCTAATAGACTTCCATCCGTTAAAAAAAGAAAATAAGAGTGGCACTAAATTCTCCTTTTGGAATAAAACAAAGGTCTTCATTAATCTCCGTTCTTCCTATTGCCCCCAGTTTTCCATTTCTATTTTTCTGAAAGAGTTTGTGGCATTTCTGAACCAGGTCAGTTTTCCAAGAAAGCACTTATTATTAGTTGGCTAATTGTTTCTGCCTTCCATGGGATTAAAAAAAAAAATCATAAATTATTTTGAAGTTCTCTTTTAATCTAAATAAAAATGTAATGCCTCCCCCTCCCCACCCTCAACCCCCTAGCTCTTATGGGATAAAGAAGAGAAGCGGCAATTTATGGGGTATTCTCCTTTGGCATTTTAAAGTAAATATTGCATGATTTGTTTGTGTGGGGTTTTGTGGGTGTGTGTGTTGCTTGGGGGAAAAAAAGTAGCTTTCTCCAGATGACTCCTAAGTGAAAATTTCTAACTTAGCAGCCAGAAAATCTTTAACTTATTCTTCCATCTGCGAAGGGCCCTCGTCCTCCCACTTCTAAATGTAGACTCAGTGGTTCGAGTGCTCTACATCAGAAATCACCCCATTCCACTCGAAGTGTTTGGGTTTCTTTGGCTGTCTCTACGTGATGCCAGAAGTCTAGTCGGTTCAGTGAGGAAAATAAATCTGTTAAACTAGTTACTTTGGCATAGTGTCAATAAACCAGCTCAACGACTGATTTAATTTTCCCCCTTAAACGCCCTGGCATGATGAGGTTCCCCAACTTTCTTCACTTATAATATTAATTTAAAAGTGTGTGAAACCCCACATTCAGTGTAGTTATAATATTTTAGCCTCTGCTTTTGAATATATATATATATATATATATACATATATATATATATATATATATATATGAGTCATGGGCTTCTCTGTAATAACTCTGTTGACTCCCAAAGCCCACTACAATGAGAATAATGATACAATAAGCACAACTGTGTTGTACCAAACAGAATAACCTAGAAAACACCCCTAGAGAAAACTTATACTCCCATCAAATGCTCTAAAATTTTTTCACTCAAAACATTTTCTTCATACATCATGAGTTGGACAGATTTTGTCTTTGACATGCTTCCAACTTTCTGCTCGTATGCAAAGGGGCTTTTCCAAATCTAATACACATCACCCACTCTAATGTAAATAAAATCAGCCAATAAGAAAATTTTACACAGTAATCATCTGTTACTTTGTATTTTTCCTCTGCTAACGTCCTAGCCAAAGGTTTGAGTGCTCCTGAATAAAAAATCATTCCATTCTGCTCCAATAAATTAGTAGGTGGTTAAGAGTCTAAGTTTCAAAAATTCCTAAAATGAATACATAACGCAGTCATGAACAATACACAATTCAGAATTTGGATGTAAACATGGGGATCATGGGAGCCTTTGAGATCATGGTGTAAGCTAAAAACTCTGACATGGGAGCTCCATGACTGGGTTTTAATTCTGGATCTTTTAGTACCAGACTTTACAGAAGGCAGTTAACATCTATGCATCTGCATTTCTTCCCTTGTGGAACAGAGGAGCTACATAAGTAATTGCTTATGATCTCCAGCTATGCAAAAATTCTGGCTTGCTTTCTTTTAAATATACATACAATAAGAGCACCATTTATGGGGAATAAAACCAGTAATTCGGGTACAAATAAAGAGTATAATGAGCATGATACAGTTGCACACCAGATCCCTGGCCATAACACAATGTAAGTGTTGAAATCTTTCTTCCACTTAAGCAGAATTCCTGGAGTCTGAAAAATTTTCTCAAAAAGGGAAATCACCTACCACCTGCCATTTTTCTATCTCTCTGAAACTTTTTATTTTAAGTCCACTCTATCACATATAAATTAGAAATATCATATAAAGGCCACTGTATGGCATATAAAGTAGAAATATGACTTGCCAATAGTAATTTATAAAACATGTAAGAAAGCAAAGAATTTAAGAAAACACTTTATTTTCTGAATTTAAGTCTCTCTAGTTTTCTGTTAAAATTTCAATCCTCTCCACATTAGCATTCACTGCCCTGATCCTTTGCTCATTCTTATATGTAAAAAAGTCTTTGGGGGCCTGAGTGGCTCAGTCGGTTAAGCATCTGACTTCAGCTCAGGTCGTGATCTCACAGTTCATGCATTTGAGCCCTGCATCAGGCTCTGTGCGGACAGCTCGGAGCCTGGAGCTTGCTTCAGATTCTGTGTCTCCCTCTCTCTCTGCCCTCCCCAACTGATATGCTCTCTCTCTCTCTCAAAAATGAATAAACATTAAAAAAAATTTTTAAATCTTTGAAACCTGAGAAATTATTTATTTTAATGTGAAAAGTGAGCATGCAGACAAAAATAACTTCACACATATGCAATGCATAAGAATTTCAAAGCAGAATCAAATTACAATATGACTTAAGATAAATAACATTTATCCTTTAACAAATATTCATGAGCATCTAACACTAGGCGCAAAGCATTGCACATAAAACAAGTAGATTATATCGTAAAAAGGAAGATGATGTTGATGATTTTAATTCTTTGGGAAATAATAATATTATAATTAGACACATGTCCCACGTGTCAGATCGCTGATCTTGACATTCAGCAGAATAAGCTAAGAGGTAGTTTAGAAATTGTTGGTAGAATTGCCCCTCTTCCTACAATATATTCTATTTGATCTTTTCTACTCCTAGTTCCACATCTTCTTCTTCCTCTCCAGGTTTAAAGTTTATTCCTTAAACCTCGTAATGGGACCTGGGGACACTGACTTAACTGTACTGGGGAAACAAAGTTATACATGGCTTGTCAACTCACAGCAGAGATTTAAGGCTTGAAAAGGGAGGCTGCAGTGTTATGATTACTGTCAGTTAATACAGCACTAACTATTGAGAAGAGAGCACTAAAATAAATTTTTAAATAATTTTTTAAATGGCTAACATTTCTAAAATGCTTATTCTGTCCTAGTTACTGCTAGACCTTTTAAACTGAGATGTCGGAAGCCTTGATTTAAAACATTAGGACTCTTCCAATTTTTATCCTAACCACTCGCCAATTCTTCTTTGACTCAAAACTAAAAGGGCATACATTCAGGCATGCAAAAGAGTAGCCTCCAATTAGAGGGATGAATCCACTCTAACTGCTATAATATTTACGAAGATATTTAGTAAAAATCATTGTCAAACCTGTAAGGCTGCTCTCCTGTGTGGGTTCTCAGGTGCCGTGTTAAGTTCGCAGACCTTGGAAAAATCTTGCCACAGTATCTGTTATGAAACGTGTTTATAAGAGAAAGTCAGCACAATCGACTTTATTTCACTCAAGCTGCATAGAAGCCAGATGCGTATTCCTGATTTAATTAATCTTGCATGGGAATCACATGTCTTTGGTATTTAAAATTTGCAACAAAGCCATTCTACAGATATAAATAACTCCACAAATAAAGGCTGCATTATGAGATCTGGTTGAATTTGCTCATGCATAAGCAAGCAGTTTATGAAAATAGACTTTAGTTTTGATGACCCCCATACGCCTCTTTTATTAACTCTATATCTTTATAGTCACAAAACTGAACCAGACAAGGGGATAAAAAAATGACAAGAGTCTGTGATTCTGGGTTGATGTAAACAGATTTCAAATGTTTCAACTCATTTTATATGTTAGCCACAGTGACAACTCTGTACATTGAGTGGTATCAGATCAGACAAGATTCTAAGACCTCATCCATCAAGGTATGTTCCTATAAAAGCTTTTCTGGAAAGAAAGTGACACATTTTCCAAAGAGCAGATAAATTGATATGCCTGAGTCAGATGTCACAAATTTCTGAAGGCAATTCAGAAATTATATGCACAATTTATTAAAGAAAAAACAAGCTTTACTGTAATAGTGATGGGTAACAAGAAACTTATTAACTAGCTTTCTTCACTTATCGACCTTATTCGTCCTTTGTTAATGGCCTTATTCTTCAATGCCATGACAATTAATAAATGTATGCTTGAAGACAGTAGTATTATACGTTTGCATGAAAATAATTAACTATGAAAGAAAATTCATAAATATCAAAGTGAAACAAGTATTTGGACTGTTTCCAACCTCATTTATCACACCCAAATGGCCTGTGTTAAAATTCTCATTTAATAATAATTTTTTTAAACCACCACTTTTATATCTCCCTAAATAAAGAGTACTTTGAAGTACTTGAGATCTATCATGGTCACTCTTAATCATCCAGTCACGAATAATTTCCCAAACAAATGGCGGGGTCTTTTGAAATCAGAGGGGAGACGTTTGGAAAGTCAGCCACAATTGTCTTAGCAGTTACCTGCAGGTGTAGCGTTCTTTTCCTTTCCGCAGGAGGTTCTCTGGCAGGGCATTGGGAGGCGCTCTGAAATTGAACATGGAGGGAACTGACTGCAGAAGTTCACTGGCCTCTGGTTTCAGGGCACTGAAGTTCTCGAGCTTCTCTGCCATGTTTTCAATAGCTGACATCTGCAAGGCAAGAGCATAAGACCATGAAGGACTAGTCTGACATCTTTTCTTCTGTAATCATCTCTAGCAAATCAAGAAATCATTAATAAAAGGGAGGCATCAAATCTGCTGAAGGCAGTAGACTGTAGAAAAAGGTTGCAGTGGCCCAATATTAGACAAACAACAAGAGGACTCGTGGATTTAGGAAATAACTAAGGTAGAATCATGCTTATACAATGCTCGGTGAACTTTTTCATAAGACCATGGTTAGGCCACTTTATGACCATTTGATATACAATTGAGCAATGAAACACATGAGCAATAATAAAGCCAAATTAGATGTTTATTACGTTAAGAGACAGCATTAGTATTGTGTTATGGATATCAACAGTAAAGTGGAAATTATAGGGAAAGGTCCTGCACGCCTTGCCTAGGTAATAAAAACCATAGGAAGCATGGCATTCCATGAAGAGAGTTCACAGCATGGAAAACATCAAGTGTTCCAAAGTTACAGTTTAAGCCAGATGGGTGTACTGCAGAAAAAAAAAAAAGAAATGTGTAAGAGGTGTTTTGCCTATGACTATGTTAACTTAGTATCTGGATATACCAGATTTTTAAGTGTGATCATATACAAAGAATTTTGACGAAATATTAATTTGTTCTGGATTAAGATCAAGTTGAAATGACAGTTCATGATAGATCATGTCGTATAACTTGGCATGGGCATTAATAAGGGGAGTAGTTAGCGTAACCTCACTCTTAGAGAAATAATCTTGAAGAGCTACCCTGCCTAATTCTTCCCCTCAAGCATCTTAACTTCTTTGCCTTATAATCCTCAAGTTTTTGTCCACTTGCATATGTATTTGGCAGTCACAATCAGAGGGTGGCATTTACTTTGATCCTTACTGTCCTTAGTTAGAAGGACTCACCCCTTTCCTTCAACTCTCCCCAAATGTTAAGTTTCCTTAGGGCTCATATTTTATTTGGAAGCTGCTTACTACTGAATTTTTAAGTAGAAAAGCAAACTCTCAGGCCATCCTGTTAAATCAACTCACCCATTATTTATTTGGTTCTCAGGCACTATGCCACCAGAGAGCTTGGAAAGCTGTTAAAAAGGTGTTTGCACTCTATATGCACTCTGTGTGTTTCTCAAAGAGCTGGGGTGTTAGACCAGGAGACTCCACACAAGGATAAAAATGGCAACAACCGCACATTCCAACAACTGTTCAATCCGAGAGGATGATTCTTTCCCTGATGAAATGGCAGGACACAATTGAAGGCCTAATTTATGAGCTCAGGTTCGAAAGAAAAGGTATCACTTCCTACTCAAAAGGAAAATTAACAAAATACGTATTCCATGGCTGGGCAGCTAGATGGAAGACCACTGGCTCCTTACGGAGAAGCAACCTCTTAACAGAATGGCCTGACCATGACGCTCTTCTTACAAAGAATATAGTGCACGCCTGATTCTTCAAACGACTATTCATGTTGTAGTTAGCTCTCTTTTTTCCCTTTATCCTGGAGTCTGCCCTCTCATTTCATGCCCGGACTCCTAATGCTAGCTACAAATTGCAACGTACAGGGTACCACTGCCAATTTGCCAAATGTCTTTCATCAAACATGGTGCAAAAAATCTCAGAGGAAAGTCAAGATACATTTACTTGTCAGACGACAAATGTGAACGCGTTGGGAGGCGGTAGGGGCTATAAGCTCAGGGGTTTGATTCATAATCACTCAGCTGCTAAAACATTCTCCACAGATGCAAGTGGACAGCACATTTGTCACTATGAAGGATTTTGACACATACTGATCACAGGGCAGAGATATGGAATTGATGCCGCTGCTCAGAGAGGTTGGCGGAAATTCTGTCCCTACAGAATACGGTCATTATCCTCCTCCAGCCAGGGCATTAGCATTTTTGTCTTGCGTGGGGTTTTCCTTCTTAAAAATCAATCCAGAAATATTTTATGACACTATTTTATTTGCATTTATTCCTTCTAATTGTGTCTTGCAGAGAATCATTTGGATATTCCACCCTCCATGGAATAAACTGTCTGAGTGAAAAATGACCTCTGGCCTTCAAGCTGATTAGCAGAAACAAGCAAGGGTGAGGGTCATGATCGCATATATTTATTGGGAAGAATAGCAAGTGCATGGGTGATGATTATTAATGTTTTATTTATGTACATTTAATATTGGAGTAAAGTTTCATTATCTAGTGGTTTTAAATCATTCGAGTGTCCGCCCCGCTGACACTGAGATTCCTGTGGCGATATATCTTCTAGAAACACTTTTCCTTTTATATGGAAAATAGTTTACTCATGACTATTATTCTCGGCTTTCATCTATAGCACATATAAACTACAAGCCCTTCAACTTATTTAAGAGCAATTGGCTGTTGAGAAATGTGTCTTGCTTTAGTAGCAGCAAATATCTCTTTTTGAAGAAAGATCATGGCGATTACATTACTTGAAACTATTTCAATTCGGGGAAACTATCAAGAAACAAGAAAATACACTATGGGCTTGATGACTAAACACTGGCATTCTTAAAGATAATAAGAAAAAGAATAGGGGTGACCCGAACGCTTCTCTTGAAAAGCCACCCCCACCTTTGGCTTCTGGTGTCAAATGAAAAGAAGATTGAACTGGAGTGGAGAAAAGGGAGAGAAGGAAGATCGAAAGTCAACTGAGGGTACTTATTGACACCACACACACACACACACACACCACTTTCTGTCCAGCTAGCAAACACTCCCACTAAAAGCCACCATGAATCCTCCCTTTCATCTTCATGAGATTTGCTCTTACTGCACTTGACCTCAGTTGAAAAGAAGGCGTTTCCCCAATAGGACAGATAGATGTGACTGAGATATCTGCCAGTTGGGTAGTTTAGCAATTCTGTGACCAACATCAGTCTGCCTATATCTTGGATTAAGGTGCTGAATTAAGATGAGCTAAGGGGCGTCTGGGTGGCTCAGTAAGTTAAGCGGCCGGCTTCGGCTCAGGTCATGATCTCACAGTTCGTGAGTTCAAGCCCAGCGTCGGGCTCTGTGCTGACAGGTCAGAGCCTGGAGCCTGCTTCAGATTCTGTGCCCCCCCCCTCTCTCTGCACCTCCCCTGCTAGTGCTCTGTCTCTCTCTGTCTCTTAAAAATAAACATTAAAAAAACAAAAGTAAAAAAAAAAAAGATGAGCTTCATCTAGTGTACAGGTCAAAACTCTAACTTTTTCACTCTGTAAGCTGACTCATGTGATGCTCCTCCTGAAATAACATGCATTTTACAAGAGAAGTAGTATGTTTTGACATTCATTTGAAAGTCTGGTTTGGTATTTTAGAAGTGAAGGTGAATTGGGATAAATGGAACAGAATCTCGCTACATTTATATTTCAATTATGAACAATCCAACGAAGAGGGCAATGTGTACTACTATAAAAAAGAAATTTGCTGAGAATGGGGAAAATAAAGGAAGAAAAGTTAGATCATATATTTTAGAAATGCATTTCCCTGTGTCCTATTAATGTCATACGCTAATCTCTGATCAGTAAATGACAGGGCTTTTTTTTTCCTATGGAACAGTAATTTTTATTTATATATACAATAGTTGTTGATGGTATCTGCAGCCAGATGTCTGGAAAAGGAAGTCATTGCACCCCCTTTCAGTCCCCAAGAGACTATTAACTTTATATTGACGCAAACTAATATTTAGACACAATTCCCTAGATCCTACCAAAAAATGTAGTTATCTCTCTAGTCAAATAAAGTTAGTATTTCTAAAAACATTTCAGCAGGCAAGATATCATCAGCTGGGTCCTAAGCACTTAGCCTAACATTTATTATCTGGCAGCCAACAATTGATGACATAAAGAAGTTTCTCATTAAAACCATTAAAGTGACAACCTGATGATATGAAATGATAAGTCCAATGGCACCATGAATTATGTGACTTAATGTTTTACAAATTAGATTACACATGTCTTTATCATAAAACAACTAACTTTTCATAAATAACTTATGATGGGAAAGTTTGTAGATTTGGGAGTTTTCTATATTTATTCCCTTGATAATCTTAAGAAATCTCAAAATTGTGGCCATTTGGGGGAAATGTTAAGTATTCACATTTTACAATTATCTCACTCCACGTATCACATTCAGCAGTCATGATTATGAAACCCCTTAGAATTTGTTTACCACTCAGAATGATATACTTTAATATTTTAGTAGTTCCCACTAATATCTATGTTTTATAATAAGACTATAAATCATGGCTCTGAAAACCCTATGATTCAGGGAATGGATGTGTTTCCAAAGCACTGAAATGGCAGTTGCTACCATTGCATCACCAGGAAAGGGGGTCTAACTTAAAATCTGGATTGGCTTTGTATAATTGGTAGAACCATTGGGCGTGCTATGTAGGAGATAGCATATGACAAATAAAGCAGCCAATGACATAGATATTGTCAAGTAATATGCCACCTTATAAAGGATGAGGACCCTGAGGCATGATACTCAGGATGGATCTCTGCCCGGAAAGGCAGAAGAGAAACACTGGAAATACAGGTCATGGTCATCAAAGCCCAAGCCCATCAACTGCACAGCTTTGTCTAAGGAAGTCTTAGTCTCTCTCTCTCTACCCCTGCCTCCTTCCCTGTTCCTCTTTCTCTCTTCTTTTTAAATAAATGGACTTTTGAAATAAATGGACTTAATTCCTGTCTATCAAAATGAGAAAAATCACAACTCATCCCATATTCCACAGAAGAAATAAAATGGAGGAATTTCTGGTAAAGAAAATCTAATGTCAGAGAAAATAGGCAAGTGCTAAAGTGTTCCAACTTGAACTGACTGATACATTTCTATATGGTGACCAAAAAAATTGACCCATATTCCAGGACTTTACTCATATCTCAGAATCAGAATAATTTTGAGTAAAGAAGAGACTGAAGGTGTAGAATTACATATGATTAGAAGAAATTCTGTAATATGTGTTATTTATATGTATTTCCATTGACCCAAGGTTTATTTGGGAGTGAAAAGTAAACAAGCAGTATTCTTTGCATTTTGGACAAAAAAGAAAGCTAATACCTAGCATCACTACCTGACAACTGACTGTATCTGGAAATAGAAACAAATTTGAGGACGTG
Organism: Prionailurus bengalensis; assembly: GCF_016509475.1. Lineage (NCBI taxonomy): Eukaryota > Metazoa > Chordata > Mammalia > Carnivora > Felidae > Prionailurus > Prionailurus bengalensis. The sequence continues at coordinate 97,497,909 of NC_057350.1, read as the reverse complement.
AGACCCAAGGCTAAAAGATCCATTTCCTAGTTAGACATGGATTTCTAAACATTTAGTCTTATTATTCCAAATAACCAGAACCAAGTTCTGCCCTGGGATATACGGATGTGGATTCCAATGTCAGCTTGTGTCTACATGTAGGTTCAGGTTTTAACCTTTTGAAGGCTTTATCAAAAGCATCTTTAACATGCTGATATAGGCTCCCCCAAATAATGGTTGTTTCCACTTAGTGACCCATTTCGAAGGCTCTTTTAACAACATGCTCCCAAGTGCCGAGAAGGAGTTCTACATCAAGGTATAATTACATGGAATGGGTCACATTTATAAAATAAACTTCTTTCTGTAAACAATTTCTAGCACACTAAATGCCCAATTAAAACGGAAGGTATTTTGCAGCTTGACAAAGCGGGAAAACTATCCGCTGAAGCCATATCATTTAATGGAAAGTGGCTCAGAATCCTTTATCATCTGTACAGCACTTTATAATATAAGTTGTTTTCCTTTTAATGCTACATTATTTGAGTCAAAAATATAAGTAGGAAACTTACCCAAGTTCTCTGATCAGGCAGTTGGAACTGGGAGCAAAATTGAAACAAAAACAAAAAATTACTTCTGTATCAGTATCTTTATTGCAATCTATCCTTTGAGAAATTAACATTTATACGGACTTTGTAATTTTTGCTTATCATGTAACTGTACCTTGAGTAAAGGCTTTGGAAATGAAACTTAAATGTTTTTATAACACTGCTGGATTTCCTCTATTTACCTAAATTAAATTTTAGAATCAAGGTTATAAACCAGACTGTTCTTTCTTCCAAGAAAGCCAAACACTACCTACTACCACCAAATCTTAAATAGCAAAGTAGATACTTCCTTATTTGTTTTTACTCACTGTAAAACAAGACTCCTAAACTTTAATAAATACAACTTAAGCAATTTCCTGAAAAAAAAAATCTAGTCTCTTGCATTTTTATAATGTTAATAAGAAAGAAAATAAGATATTTACTCGAACGTGAATTATTAAGTAACAACAAGGTAATGTGCTGGGAAATGCACTGCCTGACTTTTACAAGCATGGGACTCAGACCATTAGCAGTCAGAACACATAAGGATATTAATTAAAAGTTACCTATGTCAACTTATGACAAGAATCACTTGGGAAAACTTCAGTGAGCCGGGAGCTCTTCCAGGAAACACAAACGTTATATCCTTAAAGTTATCATTTTGCTTGGGTAAAGGAGCTATATCTTGCTTTTATAAGTTATGGTGTCTTTAATAAGGAAGATACATAGTTTTTTAAGGGTAAAAGATTTATTGCAGAGGAAATCTAACAATAAGAAACACTTTGTCAAAAGCAAAATAGAAGGGCAAAAGACTTAAGTAATTTTCACATCAATATATAAAAGATAACTTGGAAAAAGACTAACTTTTTCCCAGTTCTATGGGATACAGTAACAGGGTAGTCAGACACTTTAAAAAGAAGAGAATAAAAATGAAGGCATAAAGGACAGAAACAGAGTTTCTGTTGCAGATATACACAAAGCCAAACATCTGGAAATAAAATGTATTAATAACCAAAAATATATTTAAAATATAGGCAAATCAAGGAATAGCCAGTTTTACAGTAACACAATTACCAAATGATTTCTATGGCAATTTGAAAAAGCTAGCAATGTAAATGCCAAGTACCTAAAACACACAGTAGCCAATGAAATGGACTTTCCAGAATCGCACAATAATCCCATCCCCTCCATCTCACCTACTTGTGGCTGTCATTCTTTTTCAAAATTATAATCTAGACTAAGACTCCCCAAACAATTTTCAACCACATTTCTAGGAAGAACGTCCATAGTCCATATTTGTACCTTACATTTAACTTATTTCTAAAAGAAAACAGAAATATAAATAGTCCTCTAGTGGCCTGACACAGCAAACATACTTCTTAGAATGAAGTGAGTGAGGAATTTAGACCCTGAAAATGAAAACAAAAAACAAAACAAAACAAAATAGCAATTATCTTTTAATTTTGGTGTATGTGTTCTTATATCTTATAGACATTTTTGACAAGATTTTAAAAATATGTATTATTATCCCAAAAGTCAGTGAGATGGCCTAATAATCTTTTAATAAAATTCAATAAAATATCAATATCGAATTAAAGTATCTATTGAGGTGTTCACCTTTCATTGATTAGGAATTGTGCCCTGGGGAGGAATATGCTGGGTACAATACAAAGACATACAAAAGTTATAAGATCAGACTTGACCAGAGAATACCCCTACCAAGAATTTATATATATATATATATATATATATATATATGTGTGTGTGTGTATATTATACATATAATTTATAATGTATAATGTATAATACATATTATACATATATATGTATACATATATATACATAATATGTATATATAATATATATATATATATATTTCTATGTTTTCTCTAAAGCATTAAAGAGTATGTGTTCCCCTTGAGGCACCTGGGTGGCTCAGTTGATTAAGCATCCGACCTTGGCTCAGGTCATCTCACGGCTCATGACTTTGAGCCCCTCGTCAGGCTCTGTGCTGACAGTGCAGAGCCTGCTTGGAATTCTCTCTCTCTCCCTCTCTCTCTGCTTCTCCCTTACTCATACATGATGATGATATTATTATTATTATTACCCTGAGAAATACATAGGGAATGCATTATTCTCATTTGGAAGACAAACATACAGAAGCCCCAGAGGGACCATGTGATTTGCTCCAGTGTACTTTAAATTGGAAAATGAAGTAATGAATAGTCTTACCCAAGCATTTATTTAGCTATAAAATAAAGGCAAGGCCTGGGAGCAGAGGCAAAGCCTTCCATTTTGGCCTTCTGCTCTGTGCCACCCTTACTGCTGCCCAATGAGGCAGTACCAAGAACACATTAAGCATCTTTCCAAGTACTTCTAGACACATCAGAGCTCCCCTAAAGAAAGTGGGCTCAGGGGATGGCAGGAGGTCATTTTACTAACGGTTCTTTACATTCGAAATGGGATACTTCCGCATTCACTATAATGAGAGCTTTTCCTCATTTAGGTCCTTCCACTTGCCAGGCACGATGTGTACCATGTTATGTACGTTAAAACGAACCCATACGGCCACCCCGGTAAAGCTGGTAGGGTGTGCCCATTATGCTGATAGAGAGGCTCAGAGAGATGAACTGCGTTGGTCCAATCCTGAGCGTTTTTGCTAATAAGCAGCCACAAAGCAGTCATTTTTGCTCCCAAATCCTGGCAGGTTGTCTTTGTGTTGTTTGCGTTCATTTATGGGAAAGGAAATCTTGAGACTAGGATGGAATTGATAGAGTACTAGAAAGAACAGAAGAATTCTGCTGAAACTTCAGGACATTTGAGGCAGATTTTCTGAAAGAGCAGACTATTTGGTCTGAAGGCTTGATGAAAATAGGGTGACCCAAGCTTCTCCCAGGTGACAGTCTTTATTCCACCTGTAGCCCAGTGATAAACGGCCATTGCACATGAAAACAGCTACAATGTTTATAAAAATAATGAAATATTTCTGTAGTAGTTGGTAAACAGCCTCTGCTCCAAGAACCCTGACTTGCCCCCCTACCGTCCTGGCCTCATCTCAAAAGACCCTTCAGCCAGCCCGCCAGCCAACAACTGCGGCATTAACATTGGTGCAGCAAGGACTTCCAAGATCCTGCTCCAGAATTCCAGGAGTCCATTCCAACTGGTCAGTATTCATGACATAGGAGGTGTTAAATATGTTGACTATCACTCATGGGTCCTGTTCTAATAGCAGCAATAGGCAGTCACTTCCGCCAAGACTTGACATTCTGGAAACACACACTGCCACTGTGCTCCTACAGGCATGTTTGCGAGGCTCTGAGGGAATGACTGCTGTTCTCCAAGTATGGCACGTACATCTCATCATTTGTGATCCTTCACTCACTTTGGAAATAATGAAAGATAGCACATTTTCTTATATTATGTGATTAAAACACGCACATACTATAACACTTGTATGCACGTGTAGAGTTATTGGTAGGCAAAATTGTTCATCTTATGAACTAGGAAATTTACTTTGGCTAGTTAAAAATCTGAATTTCAGAGAGAATAGGGACTTTACACCCAACTCCTTCATCCTACAGATAAGGAACTAAGAGCCAGATAGACTGTCACTCAAGGACCCTGAATCCCATCTTTTTTCCATCCATTACACCATGTACCCATAGCACTTCATTTTGAAGTGATTAGTTACTAAATTTTAAAGATAATTAGAATATGAAAACAATTTGATTCTTATAACTAAAGATATATAACTATAATATCCCTGTGAGCATTTAGTTATGATCAGAAAGTAACTATCAAAAAGATACACTTTTCATACAATATCTGACACAAAATGCATGCAACGTTCATCTTCCTTAGCCCATGAGGCCTAAAAGTGCAATTTAAATCAACCTAAATGTAAAATATAAATACCTGATAAACATTTATTATTTTATAACTCTTTTCTTTTCCATAAGGTAACTATAAAAATCATATCATTCCTTAGCCTTTCCACATCAAATGAACAGTGACTGGAATATTTCTAACCCTTTTACTACTAAATCATGAATTTCCTCACTTTGAAATAGAGAGAATTTTTGAACAATGATAGATTTCTCCAGCTAACCAGAAGATGGTACTTCAGTTCTCATACTCTGTTATTCGGGACGTTGGGAAAGTACTTGAAAAATTGACGAAAAGGCAGCAGAGGGGGAGGGGGCAGAATGGCAGGGAGAGTCACATTCCAAGATAATTTAATTACCTCACAACTTTCTATAAGACATCTTGCATAAAATTCCACCAGTTTTATTAGAGGAGCACAATTTTTAGTTTGAATATGTTGCAACGCAATAAATTAGTTCACTGATTTTAAGCATTTTCATAAAAATTTTGCTTACCGTCTATAAAGACCAGAGCTTATAACCTTTAAAATCAGAAATAAGGAAAACAAAATATCAGGTTAAAAAAAAAAAAAACGTTTAAGATGTTTGTAGATTTGTTCTTTCAATACAATTTCTACATTTTGATTGATAGGTAAACCAGTTTTTAAAAATAACCAAATACGTAAGGAGATAGAAATGAGCCAATTAGATGGCACTGCTTTGTATTCTTCTTGTGATGAAAAACTGTATATATTTTGATAAATGGACACAGCCCCATTCAGCAAATAGCTCTGTGTATTGTGGTAAATTCTTGTGCAATTACAGAACTTCGCTGGAATGCCCAGTGGTCTCTAGATAAATTCCTTCACCCTCTATGGTAACAACTTGTCAGGTAGACTCATTTCCTGTTTTTTATCTAAGCACTAAAGGACTTCAAGGACTTTCATGAGTTTGGGACGAGTCACAGTCTGACCCATCTCTCATTATCAGTAATTTTTAAACACACACAAAAAAAAACTTCAATATTTATTTTCTTAACTGAATTTTGTTCACTCCAAAATATACTTTGGATCGGTAAATAGTTAGCAGGAGACAATAATTTGACACCCCAAAACATGTTATTTTTCCACATATATTAATTTTTTTCTTTAAAGAGTTTGGGTTTTAATTCTGCTAGAATTTCCTGTGTTCTTCCACACCAGCGTCATAGGAAATCCTAATGTTCTCAAGATTTCTTTCATTTCATTGCACCTGCTTTTCAGGATCAACAAGTTAGTTTACAAGCTTGAAGTCTCAAATTCAAAATACTTACTTGTGGGTGAAATAAGAATCCTGGCGAAGGTCTCAAGTATTTCTCTTTTAAAGCTTCAAGTGGGTCAGTTAGTTTTCTTTTCTCTACTCTGAAAGGTTAAAATTCGTTTTTGAAGATGAATCAGTCTCATGTATCAATCGCTACATAATTACTGACATTTAAACAGCTACCAATAAAACAAATGGTAGATTTCTGGGAAGCACACTAATAAAAATATAAAGACATCTGTTCAGCTCTTGAAGAATACTCATGGCACTTCTAGGCGCTCATAGAAAGAAGGTCCTATTCACAATGGTAAAATCCTATTGGGTGACTAGTAACACTAATAATGAGGAAATATAAAAACTGAAGAGTCATGAAACCGGAGGCTTGGTCACAGATTTGTACCTTTCCATTTCAAATGCAGACAAGAAGGCTTGATGATTTTGAAATCATGAGGACAGAGCTCATTCTGAAAATTAAAGTCATTTTCTGCCAAGAAAGTGTTCCCCTAGACATTCGTTATATTTCCCCCATACTTGCCAATGAGGGCAGGAGAGTTTCTAAGCACCTATGCATTCTGCTCCCCTCTCTTTGAGGTCCCTCTTTTGGATGCCACTGCTGATAAAGAGGGCAGGCAAAAGGGGGTGGAGGGAAAAGGAAGAGGAACTTTTTGAAGATAGAGAAATATAAAAATTATCAGCATATCCCTTCTGCTTTCTAAATGTTTGTTATTCTATTTTCTATTAAGTATGCAGGAAGTGACATCATGGGTTAAATTAATTTCTTTTACCAACTGTTGACACATTTCTTTTTAAGAACGGTTGAATAAGCACGCTTCTAAAATAGAATCAAAATTAATAAAAACAGCTACCACTTCTTGAAAGTTTATAGATGCTATGTTTTGCATACACTATGTCACTTACTGAAACAGGTCCTCTTATACCCATTTTATGAATTAAAAAAAAAAAAGAACAACTTTAAGACACGGGAAAGCTGAGATTTCAACTCAGGTCTTGCACTAAAACTGGTGTTTAGGCATTTCATGACTTGGGTAGAATGACAGGCCTAGGTCCCTTATTCGGAATGAAACACCAGGGAGAAGACTGAGTTTTGAGTTAAGCAAGGGGCAGAGAGGGTTAGGATATGATGGAGAAGAGTGTAATGGGTGTGTGGAGGAACTGGAAACCCATTGCCACTGGGAGGGTCTGAGAAAAAAAAAAAGTCTAAGGGATTATCTTCACAAAGGGCTGAGATGTATCACTGAGTTGGAAATACAACCTCACTGGCAATGGGTAACACACAATCTACACCCCAAATATGGAAGTTCTGTCTTCCCTTCTTTTACCTCTCTTATGGAGACTGCCACAAGAATTAAGACATAATAATTGGGAAAAAGTGCACAGGCATGGTACTGATGGCTCGGAAAATATTTTTGCACTGTCCTTTTCAATTCCCTTCAAGCTGGGGGGGGGGGGGCGGGGAGGTGGGGTAGCGCTCAACATACCGGCCGTATTTCTTAGTTAATGTATTATAGATAATACAGGTAGAAAAGGAATCTTTGGTGAAAAGAGTTTGCGGCTCTAGTACTGATTAAGTAATAGGAACTCAATGAGTATTGTCGAATGAAAGAGTAGCACAAACTTGTTCGTGGAAGAGAATCAGGCAAAAATACGAAAATAGTCTCATCTTACACGAGTCCAATAAGCAATTATCCATGCCTTCCATTGATTCTTGACATTGTTCAAGACTCGAATGAGAAAGTAGATGTGAAAACGCTTGGTAATATTTAAAATACACAATAAGCATAATTACTATTATTCATACTTTTAAAGAAAGCTGGTATTTAAAAAATAAATAAATCATTCTGAATGTCAAGTGAGTGTTAACAGAATACTGTCTATGAGGCTTTTTATTAAGCATATATGTTTCCCCCCCAAAGCACTTTTGGATGCATCAAAGAAAACTGGATAACGAAGGTATTAAACAGTGACGTGTCTTTCAAAACCAGCCACTCACATGATACACAAAACATTTTTGTGATTAATATTTCACTTACTTTGGCTTGCTGGGAGATTTATATAGAAACAGAATCTGAGCGGTACTTATTAAGGATGTGTTGGTCGGTTAACAAAGAGAAAACGCATGCTGTTCTGCATCCCACCTCATTCCAAATATCCTGACCCGCTTGAGTACCCACACATATTTGCATTAATCCTTCAGGAGCCTCATTCTTCTGCCACTTGACAGCTTGCTTTAAATACGGCTTTCCCATATTTTCCACTTAAAAAATGTGTTCAAAAATAAATTTATTGTCAGGGGAAAGAACTCTGTGGGCCTCATCCAAAACCCCAAATTCAGAGACATCCAAAAATAAGTCCAAACTTAATGAGTTGACCGTCTGAATAAAAAATGAATTCACTAGATCAAACAACTTTACTCTCTGCCTTGTAATAATAACAAAAATGGTTTGTTAAAAGCCATGGCTTTCAACTGCAAACCCTGCCCTTTGTACACGTCGTCCACATTTAATCGTCTCCTGTCCACCCTTACCTGTAAATAGGGTCCATAAAGAAAGGAGTGGGTCTAGCATGCTGCAAGGAACCATCTGATGCTGGTCTTGGTTCAATGCTGCTTCCTTTCTTTTCCCCAAACACGTGGTTTTTACGAGGCTCGGTCAGCTTTGTCCCACTGGCTCTACTCCTACTGCCCATGCTTAGATCCAGGGGCTGGTCTTGGCTTGTGGCAGGTGTTGCTGGAGGCTTGGAGGGGACTGGAGTCAAGGGCTTCTCGTCCTTTCGCTTAGTGGTGAGATCAAAGGGAGACTCAGAGCTTCCCTTCTGCAGTTTCTTTACTTCACTTGGTGATTGGGGTTCCATTTTCAAAGGTAACGATCTCAAGTCTCTATCAGGAAATGGGTACATTGATTGAGAGAATGCTGGAAAAAACGGGAGGGGAAACATGGAAGGGTAAGGTAAAGCTCCAACTTTTTTGTCTTGCAGCCCCACCAGTCCTGTTGAACCAAAGTATTTTTCAGCAATAGAAGCAATAGCTTTTATAGAATCATTCACAGCTCCTGACACCGCAGTTTGCTCCTCTAAAGATGGTGAGAAAATGGAATGATTGCTGTATTCTTTCTTATTATGTATTGAAGCCAGATTCTGAAGCGGGCTTACTTTGTCTTTGAACATTTTACCATTTTCTTTAAATTTCTCTTTATCACTTTCAATGTCACTTTCCAGATCAGAGCCCGAGGTTGTTTCCAGGTCACTGCCACTTGGCGTACTGACATCATCAAGGTCACTACTCTCTGACTGGTCACTGATTTTCTCAAGGGGCCTCTCTTCAGAGGACCTCTCGGGCTGGAGCTCCACTGGCTTATTGTCCCCTACAGGTGGGTGTTTAGATAGTGCCTTCAAAATATCCTGTGTAGCTGGCAGTATCTGAGGATGTGTCATGAGGGGACTTTGACTTTTGTTTGTCTGTTCAGTACTTGATAGTCCTTTAACAGGAGAACTAGCAGGTATCAAAGGAGGCCTGTGGTACAAGCCGGAAGGAAACAGACCAGGGAAGCTAAAAGAAAATCCAGGAGCTGTTGGAAAGGTAAGACCAGCAGGATGCCTATTGGCACCAAAATAGTCAGCAAGGCCCGGGTTGGCATGACTCATATTAACCATGGACGTTTTATCCATAGCTGGGGTTCCAGGAAGTGAAATGCCTTGGCCAAAAAATCCACCTGCCGCAAAATGGTTCTTGCCCTCACAAAACCTCCTGTGTTTATTTAAGGAAGACGTAGTGCTGAACATTTGTCCACAGTCTTTGCACTTGATTTGGGTTCTGCAATCAGCATGCATGCGCTTATGACGACAAAGGTTTGAAAACTGAGTATAGGATTTATGGCAGACCTCACCTGTGTGCAAACAACAAAAGAGAATCTCAGGCTTTATGGCAATTGCTTCTGAATTTAGCAAATATCACAATTGGTTTACCCAAAATTGCAATTAGGAAGCCAGGAAAAGTTGTTGGAGGTACGAATCTGGGTACTCCCAACACAGAAAACCCCATGTCACTAGATTCCAAAGCAAGGCATCCAACCTGACAAATGTCTTGAGGCAGCACAAATATTTCATATATAAATATATTTAAATATTTTGTCATCCCCATTGCAAAATATTTTTTCATCATATTTGTGTATTTAAATATTTATAGCAAAGTCCAATTCCAGCATGCATTGACTTCCCACCCCATTGCTACCCTCATAGAATCTTACAAATTCAAGTCTCAAGGCGTACTAAACATAAAACATAACAGGAACCCCTTTAAAATTTTAGACCACTTAAAGACTTCTAAGTCGTAGCACCAAAACAAAATAAAACAGCCTTTCCCTCGACCAGAAACTTTACCTTCATTCCCTCTCCCCCTGGGGAAAAAGCCTGTGACTGCCCTACCATTATTTAATTTGTATTATATCATATGCTCTCATCATTCACACATCAAAGCCACACAACAATGCACATTGTGTATTCTGAGACATTTTTAACAATCATTTTCATGATTTGAGAAAGACTGACATAATTTACAATGGCTCTATTTTAAGCCTGCAAAGGAAGCTAAATTGAATGTGGTCCATCCTGCATTGCTGGTTCCCATGAACTATGATCACGTCCTCTGACTTCCCCTCACACCAGTGGTTGTGCTAACCTTCCTGCATTTATGAAACCCCCGTCCTTGGGAAATACGTCCACTTGTTGTCATATCTTCGCCGGTTATCTCAGGGCTTGACTTCTATGTGGGTTAGCCAACTATGGTAAGCAGGGAGAGTGTTCTGAGTGCTCTAATCCAGAAAGAACACGGCAGGGCACGGCTGGGAAAGAACCCTCTTCGCGGAAAATTTGCCAAAAAAGTAGAACATCTTCCTCCTCACAGATGAGAGAACAGATCTAAGTGTATTTTAAGACCAAACTTCGTAACCTTTAAAAACTCCTTTGCTGGGTAAGAATTCCCCTCACTTCGCAGGCCGGCAGGATTATAGTATCCATTTCCTAAGCATCACATTTTTTTTATCTGACTTTAGTAGAGGTGAATCCGCTTTATGTGTGAGCTTACTTTAACAATCCCGTGCACGTTTGATACATGCAGAAACATGATATGCCTTGTTGGTGATTACTGAAACAAATTTATATAAGAAATTAAATTGAAGACAAAATACGACATTTATTGCTTTCATGTGATGGCTGCCTTTGAGCGCAGAGTGGTTGAGCTCCTAAGTGAAAGCAGTAATAGTTGAAAAAAAAAAACTCGAAGGAGATTTTATAGATGTTCAATCACGCAAAACTCACCCAAAAGTTGGATTATCCCACACACCACCAAACAGGAAGTACCAAGTGATTCCATAATATTTCTTTTACTACTAATGATTAAAATGCACTGCTACATATATCACTGCACTTAGTAATAGTTAAGGAGCTTTCAACTGTGGGATGATTCATGACATTATAGAGGCTGTAACATGCATTTTAATGGGAAGAGAAGATGTGAGTGATTTCTTTTCAAATTATTCTACTGGAATATATTGACCAGAGACTACTTTAAAAGTATATACTAGTAACCATATACAATAAATACACATGCTATTTAAATTCTTTGATACACTAATTAAAACCATATGACGTAGAGGGTAGAAACATGAGGCTTTCGCTGGTTATACTAATTCAGCTATGAGCAATAACAAGAAATAGTAAATAAAATGTCGTTGGAATTATAAAAGTTCACTCATCAAGAAAGTAACACGTCTCCTCTGGGCATTAAAAGGCGTTGAGAAAACGTCTCGATGGGTATTCAACCACGGCAGAAACTTTTGAAAGGTTTGCAAGTGTTTGGCAAAGAAATGTTGCTCTCTCTATTCCTTTCTTATACCTGGATGGATTGAAGAAAATCAGGAGCTTCTCTACATCGGAGTAACAGAAGGTGCATTAGACTTTCCTGGTTGCCACCCCGTGTTACACAGATGAGCGATGTCTGTGTCAGGTCTTAAGAACAGAGAATCTGGGATGTTTCCTTAGGCGGAGGCTTTGTTTTCCTCACTTGAATGTCTGGCCTGGCCCACCACTAACCACCAGGCCTCCAGGTAAACGGCTCAATTGATGTTGAAGTCTATACTGTACTGTAATTTTCTCAGTAATAGGAATTAGCCAGCAGTTAACATTGCATTTTTCTACTTATTAAACAAATTAAGAGGTATTTTGAATATGTTCAGCCTATTAGAGCATGTGGTTTCTATTTGGGAAGGCTGGAGGTTTCTGCAAAGGCAGTGAGTAATTACCTTAGCACTGGTGACTTTGGGCTCAAGCTTGGCGGTACACTGTAATAAGAGACAGTTGCCATAAACACACCAGTGGGGGTAAATCGTGGTGTGTGGCCTTCTGGTGAGAAACAGATATCAACTCTAGGTGAACCTCCTCCACTCCCAATCTCCACACCAACTCTCCTCTTTTGTTCTGAAATTACATGGCTATTATTCATAATTACCCCATGGTTCTCTGTCAGATTTTACATTTGAAGAATTCCATCTGCTATTTAAATTTACCAATAATTACTGAGAATCCATTTGTGGCAAATAGTTGTGCAAGCTGATTGGAAAGGGACACCCTATAGTGCTTTAAAATGAAACACTTGATTTCAACACAATTAAAATTCCAGATCCCAGGACCTTAGATAATAGGAATCTATATTTTCCAACTTTTGGCTTAAATAATAGAGAAATCATTAAGTCGTTAAATAGAGAATCCGTTCAGTCTATTTTTTCCCACCAAGACACAATAAACGTACCAAAATTTGTTTCTGAGGAATCAGAAATACATGAGTTATTTATGCCTGTAACACTACGAAGTACATTTTTAAGGGCGTCACAACCTAGAGTCCGAAACGCCTTTATGAGACAAGAAGTCTAAAATTTCTATTGTATACTTTATTTCCTGTGATTTCTAACAGAGCTCCCCCCAAGGGAGACTAGAGCACCCTTTTGTTTATCAGCTGGTCATCTTCATTCCACCCAGGGTACAGGAGAACCCTGTAGGAGCAAAACAAGACTCTAGTTTAAGCTGGAAAGGGGAAAAAAAAAGCTCTCCTGTTGCTTGGAAGCACAAAAGAGGACTGTGTCGAGCTAAAAATGAGGAGAGTTAGTCTCTGGCATCTGTGTGTTGGCACCAAAAATTATGTTTTTGCCCATCAGGTCCTGTAGTAGTGTCTCATATACCTACTACAAATTATTGAGTATTTGTCAGAAAAAAAAAATGTTTTCTAAGAGTTCCCACGTCAGAGGTTTTGCCAACTACTGAGTATGCCTCGATCATTTCCATGCTCATCTGCATACAAAATCAGTCTTAAAGTTTGCAGCGCAACTCAGTGAGTCAGTATTTATAAGCCCAGCTGAGCAATGGATCAAAAGAAGTCCAGAGTCATTGCTCAGATCGACTGAAAACAACTGATTTGCTTTATGAAATATTTCAGCACAATACAGGGAACAGGAGTGGGTGGACGGAAGAAGCAAATGAGCGCGGAGTTGTACTTTATGTGGAGTGTGTTACTAAAGTGCTCTGTACAGGGACCTTCTAGGTAGGTGGTCAGATTGGATGTCTTCTGAACACACACTGCCAGTAAATTTGCTTTAGTGTAGTGGCTTATAGAAGCAGCGTGTCCACCATCAAAGTGAAAATGTTCTGCTTTTCAAGTAACTGGTAGTTCTTACCAACCTGCAGCCGGTGATTGGTAACAATGTGTAGAGTAAGGGGAGTCTTATTCCCCCCTCCCTCTCCACACACACACACACACACACACACACACTCACTCACTCACAGTCACAGCCTACTTGACAAGTGGGGCTCTTCCAGCCTTTCTGATCCAGAATAGGTTTTTATCACTTCATCTTATTTATGGCATTTGCCTTTGCTGTTTTACAAAGCCATGACCATTTTCAGTGGAAGACAAATCTGGTTCTCTCTATTAAACCCTACAACCTGGAGAGGCTTCCCTTTCATTATTTAATGACTTCTCTTTTCTCTACTTGTTATTGATTTCATCTAATAGAAAACACCCCAGGAATTATAAACAAGATACCATGGATCTGGGTGTAAAAGATGTTCTTGTAATAGAAAAATAGCCCAACTGGATTGGACCATAAATAGCTAATGCAGAGACCCTTCTATGGCCATGCGGCCATCTCCTGATCACAGTGCCTTTCGGATGAGAGACAGATGCAGGAAGGAGGGCTGGAGTGTTAAAAACTTACAGATAAAGGGCTTCACACTGCTGTGGATGTGCTTGTGTTGTTTGAGGCCCGACGAAGTGGCAAACGTTTTGCCACACTCCGGGCATGCGTGGGCCCGGGCACCAACATGCTGAGAGCGAATGTGCCGCTGGAGGTTGCTAGGGTCCGTGAAAACCTGCTAGGAAATGAGTACTGATTAATCAAGAAACTTAATTCAAGGACACAATAACGAAGACCAGGAATGACTCAAGAAGGAATTTTGTTTATTTATTTTGTTTTTGTTTATTTGTTTTCCCCAAAGACCAAAAGAAAGTCATATTCCCAAAGCATGAGCTCCTCTCGGAGAAGGACTGTAAATTATTCAGATCTATATCCTTAGCAGGAAATGTCCATCGGTATCAGTTGAACGAAATAATTAATGGCATGACAGACCACAGTCAAGATCTTCTTGATCCCATTTAGAGTGATTAGGGTTGAAAAATAAAATGCCAGCCAAGACATTATTTAAAATGGTATGTTACTTCCATCCTTTAAACCAAAACACACTATGTACGAAATTGGGGGGATTTTTACGAAAGTATCTCAAATCTATTCAAGGAGTTCTCCCAGGGATAATGCTAACACTGTTTCAAGCAAGGTACCATTAAGCTAAAACCATTCCTTTAAACATTATACTAAAGAGAAGAGAAGAGAAGAGAAGAGAAGAGAAGAGAAGAGAAGAGAAAAAGTCACCCACACTTCTGGGAGCAAAGCATCTCTAAAGATAATTTCAAATATCACAATTTCCACTGGCATGAAGAAAGATATTCAAATGCTATAAAAAGGTTTTGGAAATAGAAATCAACTTCAATAACATCAGCGCACCTTTTAGTTAATTGAGAGCCATGAACATTAAATGATGTGAACTACTGTTTCCATGTTTCAGAGTCATGGTCAAGGTAGAGTGCTTCACTGCACCCTTATGCTGCTCAGCAGTGGCCACTAAGGCAGGCCACTAAGGCACCGTGCTCTTAATTAGAACCAAGTCATGATTTATGGTGGGGACTTGGGTGGAAAAATCTGCAAATGTAGGAGTCTCCTATTCTTTCTGAATAGGCATTCAGAAACTTTATGTGACTTCCTCGCAAACTGCTATTAAAAGAAATCAGTAATGTGCATTGGATACAATTTTCATTCTCCATAAGGCTATAAAACAACCCCACACTGGCAAGCCAGTAGCGGAACCAGGAATTTACCAAGGATGTCTGACACCTAGTTCTGGAACTCACCATTAAGCCTCACTTCCTCCCTTACAAAAATAAAAGGGTACCCACTAAGTGTTTTTATACACTGTACTAATGCCTTTTAGCATACAACACTCAGTCTACTTTTCTCAAGATATTTATAGTTTCCCCTCTCAAGGGTTGTTTTTATATATCATAGCAAGTGATGGATTAAGAGAGAGCAGGATGACAGAGAGAGGCCAAGTAGTCTACAAATTCACTGTACCTTGGCACAGTTTTCACATTCATAGTGCTTTCCACTGTCATGTGACATCTGGTGGCGAATTAAATTGGACTTCCAGTTAAATGCCTTGGGACACTGATCGCACTTGTATTCCCTCTCTTCAGTATGTGACAACATGTGTTTCTCCAGGCTGTTAAGAGAACAATTGGTTGAATAAGACACGGTGACAAAGAATACATTCATAAACAGAATGTCATTTTATTGCTAATCCAACTGGCAATTAAAGAAATGAGAAGGAAAAGGAGTTGAGGTGAGAGAAGAGAAGAAACAAAGAGAAGAAACAGGCTCACAACAGACGAAAGAATATTTATTCTTCCTAGACTGTGTCCTTCACTAACACAGAGAAGTACCCCTGTTGTTTGAAAATAAATCTGATATAGCTATCAGGGGTTAGTTGCCAAGTTAGAGGCACGATAAACGACTAGTTAATTGCCCAGTTCTGGATTCACCACACCATTCTAAGGGCAACACACATTGCTAATACCCACTTAATTCAAACACAAACACTGAAACTGAAGATCTTCAAAACATGCTTAAGAACATGCAGGCAGGTATCCTTTCTAATATATAACCTCTAGATTCAAAAAGGTACTTTTGTTTCTATCCATATCTCCAAGTGGAAAAGTGAGTTGTAACCTAACTATTCACCAGGCAACTTCCCAAAATAACCCTGAGACGGATGGATGAATGGATGGCCCTGCAGATGAGCGATGAATGGATATGTGTATACATAGATATAGAAGCATATGTATATAGCGCCTATGAATTAGGGAGGAAAGAAAATGTGTAATAATATAAGTGGATGCACTATTAAAGCCCTTCAGAAGAAAAACGGAGTTAGAAGTTTCTCACAAGGATAATTTTTCTGTTTTCAAGCTTAGAATATTTTTGCTTCTCAAATATTTCCATCTCTTTTCTAAAACTTGTATATGAAATCTGCATGGATTTAATGAAAAGCAAATATTTTAGATAATGGATTGCTGTGATAGTCAGATATTTGAACATATTTGTTAATTAAATATGCACAGATAACACACGGGGATACTACCCCTAAAGTAACCAGAGCTTCTTGGAGAAATAGCCTGTTTCAAACTTGAAGCCCAAGATACACGATAGGCCTTGAACATCTTGTTACGGCAAAAAGCAAGAAAGTTATAGAGCATGTCAAAAGAATTAAGGTACCAACGTGAAAAAACAACCCCTGACCAAAGATGAGGAAATTTAAGCATCAATAAAAATAATAATTTCATCTTTTAACAAAAACAATATTCAACATCGCACAAACAAAAGCTCACGGGTCACCCTTGGAAGATTCTGAGAAGCAAAATCATTACTCTGAAAACTAGTAAGTAAAGAGAAAACTCACCCACATGTCCTGCCCTTCCTATATGAACTGTACTTCAGGGTGAGCAAATAAACAATGAGGGGAAGTTTCTCTGCGTAGAATTAACAGAGATAATAAATAATGAAATAATGATAGAAGTAGAAAACATCCATTTTACAGCATGTAAGCAATTAATAAATGTAGGCAAGTCAGAAATAAATCTTGTGCCTCCTGAAGGAAATAAACCATAGCATCAGTGAGGTATTATTCTTAAAACAATGAACCTAAATCTGATCAAGGCTTGGGATGTAACTGTGAGTTTACAGGAAGTAGAGAAGATGGAGAAAGATGTTAACACCAAGGGGACATGATCAGTAGAATCCAGACTAGAGGAAATGCTACAGGAAAAAACACTTAGTTTCTTCTATAAATAAATTTCAATGAGGGAAGGAGGGGGGAAGGGAGGGAGAGAAAGAAAGACTGACTTTGACTGAAGGAACTTATAAATTAAAAGAGACATAAGAGGGGCACCTGGGTGGCTCAGTCGGTTAAGCGTCCGACTTCAGTTCAGGTCATGATCTCATGGTGTGCGAGTTTGAGCCCTGTGTCGGCTTCTGTGCTGACAACTCAGAGCCTGGAGCCTGCTTCAGATTCTGTGTCTCCCTCCCTCTCTCTCTGCTCCTCCCCCGCTCACACTCTCTCTTTGTCTCTCTCAAAAATAATAAACACTAAAAAAATTTTCAATAAAAAAATTTTAAAGAGACATGCCAACAAATTGCAATGGCAGATCTTATTACGATCGTAGTTCAAATATAAAACTAAAAATAATGAGATAACTGGGGGAAATTGAATACTGACTTTATATTTGGTAATATTAAGGAATCATTATTTTTAAAGTGTGGTGTAGAAATTTGTGTTCTAAAGAGTCCTTTTTTCGACAGATACATACTGAGCTATTTATGAATAAAATGACATAATGTCCAGGATTTGTTTCAGTAATCTGAACAAGTATAGCTGAGACAAGACTGGCCTTGTATGATAATTACTGAAACTGAGCATATGGGGGTTTATTACACCATCCCTCTCTAGTTTTGCATACTTTGAAACTTTCCACAGTACAAAGATATTAAGAAGAACAACAACAACAACTACCAATCCTGCAAGCACTCTTTCTTTGCCATGTTCTATTTTTCTGTGAGATAAATACTCTAAAGTTGAGTACCAGTAAGACCCTGTGCACCTAGAATATTTCCAGTAGTCACGTACGCTGTGTGAATGGCAGGGTGCGTGACAAAATGAAGTACCCTTTCTCCTATCTTGATAAATCAGAAATGTCTTTCCCATATTTTTTCTCCTCCACAGCTTCCCCTCTACAACTCCATTCATATTGGCATATGAACTTATTTTTCCTGCCCCGTGAGTCAGTCGACTTTGTAATGCTATTCTGTTTGAGCACAAATGGTGATATCTCTGTGAACAAAAGGTACCAGGAGAGTACAGGTGTGTGGAGTCACAAGGACAGCCCTACCTTTATCTACAATATGCAATCCTCTGTTTGTTACACGAGTTGAAATGTTATTAATAGAGTTAAGAGAGAGATATCATCAACTGCGGTTAACATTGAACTGAGTCAGGGACATCTTCCGAAATCATGGCACAGATTCATATACTCACTGTCATCCTCAGCCACTCAGGAGGGCATGCCATTTGATGACATATATTCCAATATGCACGTCAAATCATAAACTCTGAAATCTAATGGGAGAGACAGGCCTGTACATTGAGTCTTATTCCTGTGCCCTTACTCCAAGGATATGATAAGGTTTCAAGAATATAGTACATGGCATACAGGGGGAAAACTAACTAGCAGTGTAAGAGGAATTCTTTCTTTTTCTTCTAATCTAGCATAAAATCCATATTGTTCTATCACTCAGTGTTAGAAAGAATCAAAAGACAACTGGTTCTTACAAAACCAAATGTGTATTTCTTTCACAGACACAGAAGCCATCCCGTCAGCTGTTAGGGAGGCTTCTCCACTTCTCATAGAACTTCATCCTATTTTATAGAGCTTTGCCTAGCCTTCTGGGTTCTTTGCAATTTTTGCATATTAACCTTTGGTCCTTGCCCTTTTGGGGGGCGAGAGGGTATTTTTTCTCAACATTTGACAGAAAAGATACAGAACAGAATAATTATCATGTCAAAAAATTTTTCTCATTTGTTTAAAGTATAAAGCAACAAAATAGGATTAAATAAAGTGGAAAATATTCGGGGAATGTAAGTTCTGCACATGAATAAATTATATAACCAAAAATACCACTTATATGGTCGACCTCAGGTTGCATAGTGACATGCTATATCCGTCTGGCTGAGCTACCAAAAAGAAAGTTCTGAGGGTTCATCCAATACCAGATAATTAGGTTTCCTTATTGTTTCCCACTGAATGTTTTTGACTGAAGGAACCAAACTGGCAGTTGGTTTTGGCATTAAGTAGAGTTGACTCAGCCTCAATCCCAGAGCCAGTAAGAAAAGAAACTCTCTCTACCTAGGTGTCACCATGCCTTCTAGTGGGCAGTAGGAATTACATTTTAGTGTCTAATCCACCATTTTTTGTCTTATAATGCTGCCCATTATTTTTGATAGCAAAATTGAAGGAAATAATACTGAATCTCTGGCATCAGAGATACTGCTTTACGGTAATAAATACTTTCCTTACCCACAGGTATTTATTCGTTTCATTTTATTTTTTAATTTGAGCACAATTACATTTATGAGATATGCTCTGACTTTTTTATAATACAAATCTAAGTGTTACCAAACATTTATAACAGATTGATTCTCTACGTGGATTTATATTAAATGGCAAAGATGAGTTTAAAGGGTACCGGGAAAGCCCTCTTATTCCCTACGTTTTCCCTCTAAAAGCTAAATCTTTCCAGCCTAGAAATTTTCAAGCTTAGAAATTTATCCTTTTGACTCAGTCTCCTGAAGGAATGGGTCATCCTTGATGCTTTTTTAAGTTATTTATCCATTAAAATCAATGACTACTGTATGAAATCCTTTCCTGTAAGAAGCCTAGACAGAGAAGCGGATGCAGGGCCATCAATGGAGAGAGAAGGAGAGACACTGAAGAAAGAAAGGAAATAAAATGATAAACTGAAACAGGTGGACTGTCCAAGGTAAACCATGAGTAACTCACACTCTTAAGGCCAGCTGATACACTACCATAACCATTTAAATACAGGGTTATGTTCACTTGAAGTTCTGATTATAGATTCCAAGGATCATTTCTGGATTTAAAAGCAAAGAAATGAGGGGCGCCTGGGTGGCTCAGTCGGTTGAGCCTCCGACTTCGGCTCGGGTCATGATCTCGCGGTTCGTGAGTTCAAGCCCCGCGTCAGGCTCTGTGCTGACAGCTCAGAGCCTGGAGCCTGCTTCAGATTCTGTGTCTCCCTCCCTCTGCCCCTTCCCCACTCGTGCTCTGTCTCTGTCTGTCAAAAATGAACAAAAGTTAAAAAAATAAACTAAATAAAAGCAAAGAAACAAATACAATTGTTAAAATTGTTTGTGGGCCACGGCAAAATCCATTCGGTAGAAGCACACGGAAAACCTATTAGCTGGTTCTGTATCTCTGATCAGAAGAACTATTTTATAGCATAATAATCAATGTAGTTCTCAAAGGGGAGGTTCCAGGGTGGCTGTTTGCTTTAATAGAAGTTAAAAAAAAAAAAAGTTCTTGAATGAAGTTCAAAAGCCTATAAAAAGTTACCATATTGCTGATACATGATTTTCACTTTGTTAAAAGTAAGTATTAAAGAATAATTTCATTTAGATCATGTTTATTCTTTCCCTTTTGGGAAATAAAACATTTTCTTCATTGGGCATGATTTTCTTATTCTTTTATATATGTGCCGTTTAAATAGTTGAAATTAAATCCATGGGTTACACTGATCTACCAAAAGGTCATCGATCTTTCATTAAGTGTATACCAGAATCAATCTTTTTTTTTTTTTTTTTTTTTTTTTTTGTCATCTAGGTGTTTTTGGAACCAGCTTTACTGTTTGGCACATGATTAAATTGGCATCAGTGTTGCTCCGGCATTCTTGATTCTTCCTCTAAGTCATAGTTTGTGCTGTCATGCTACGCTTTCTTTCAGTTGCCAATAATACTACTTAAATAAATATAAACATATTATTTTCCATCTAGCGTCAAAATAACTAATTCCAACTTGCTTGTAAACATTTTACAGATAAGAATTTCCAAGGAAAACTGATTTATGAACATGTCACTAACACACTTGTCAGGTTCATCACAGTTCCAGATTTTCCATCTGCATAAATTCTGAAAATTCAGCATAACCACACTTCACTGCAGAGTAAATAAACACGTCTTGTAGTGCAACATGCCATTTCTAACCTTTGCAAATCGGGGAACACTTGGTCACATTCCTTACACTCCTGGATCGCATGTATCTCTCGGAGATCGTTCTCACTTTCGAGTTTTTGTTGGAAGTCCTCTTCCACCATCGAAAATGCTGAGTGAGGGGTGCTGCACGGGAACTTTTGGTGATCTGCTAGCTCCGCCTTGGACTCGAAGAGCTGGTCACAGTCCTCACAGCGATACTGCCGTTCTTCTGTGAAAATAATTCAGGTGTTACCAGGACTGGGCGATCAGAAGTGTCACCACAAACCGGCCGTTTTTATGGAAGACATAATGGAAACTATTTAGTTGTTATTTCTACCACTTTAATTTTAATAGGAATTAAAACTAATACACGTACAGGACAGAGCCTAGCACGATAACGTGGTGTCTGCGGCTACAGTACAGCCTTCTTACCAGATAACACGTTACGGCTTAAACCCTTCCTGGGTTTAATATTCACAAGACACTAAAAGTAAGAATGACCACTTACTGTGCATGATATAGTCCCTCCACCCTGTTCACGGATGATTGATATTTCTCATAACCTGATCATGAGAAATTACATGTCATATTTTTATTCCATCTTCAGATGAAGCTATTAAAGCTCAGGGAAGTTCAGAAACCAGTCAGGGGTTATAGAGCCAAGTGGTTGTGCCAGGATTTGAACCCATCTCTGTCTCTCTCACACACGTCTCACTGTGCCATGTGACCCGGAGGGCACATGGGACACAGAGTCCCTATCTGAGTCATGCTTACACTGGTTAGCATCAGTAAACGTGGATGTTTCCTTACATTCGTCATTACCACCTAATGGACACAAGATGTTTTTAGTACCCTTCGAGACTAATTTATGCTACCCTAGGGTCAGGGCTAATTGGCAGGGCCTTGTTAAACAGCCAACATATCATGAATTTGCCCTTTGCATCAGTAAGATAAATAAATGGTAATAGTGGGGAGTAGAGATAACAAGGTTATAAGGTGCCAGGCAGTGATGGTATTGTTCCTATTCTTTCCATCTCAATAGCTTTTTGCCTGCTCATGAGGCTGTACGATGCACACATCACACAGACACAGTCACAGAAGTCTTAAAAACAGCTCAGAATGCTGAAAAGACACCCGGGCAGCATGATACATAATCCCTGTTTTATAGAGCTACAGCCAGGACCTATAGCCAGTTTTTCATTGACTGAATGTTTTGGGGGGAATATTTTAGTCACCAACAAATGCTAGGCATTTTGCTAGGGAATGACTATATAAGAAACTCAAGGGGATACACATGTGAACAAATAGAGTGTGATATATTTTATGACAGATGCATGCATGGGGCCTAAAGGAGCCCAGAGGAACATGTCTAATCCATCTAATCTGAAGGAGAGAGGTTCAGAAAAGGATTTGTAATGAGCAAGCATCAGCCAGGTGAAGTGGGATGAAGGAGGATGTTCCAGGCAGTGGGAACAGCGTGGACCAATGATAAAGGCCAGGAAGAACATGGCAGCTGGTGGAAAAGCAAAACTGTAGTAAAATAGGGCGAGTTGATAGGGTACATGTAGAGCAGCTAGGGGAAGTGAAGTCAGAGAAGGTAGCAGGTCCCTAGGGGCTTTGCGGGGGGGTCCATGCTGAGAAGGGAACTGAAAGCCGCTGACAATCAGAAAGCCTAGCTGTGATGTGAGAAGTGAAGGAGAGGTCAGAGGAGACACCACTGCTAAAATCCACATACAAGACAGGTTTCATATCAATTAAACCAGTAACAGCGGGGCCAGAACAGTAAAGAAAGCAGCATGTAGATTTAATAGAGTGTGTCAACTTTGGACCGTAGAGGGTTCAGGAAGGTAGGGGTATTCTAAAATAAATCACCTCAGCTCTAAAGACATGTCTCTCAATGACACTAACCAGGTAATGGAACCATGTAATATAATCTGTTATACTCTTCACAATATTTAAGATCTACATTTAGGATCTCACGAGCAGGCTGAACACAAACAGAATCTCCAAGCCACAGAATGGATGGGAAAGGCCTAGGGTTTACAGACAACAAGACCTCGGTTTGAAAGTTAACTACCACTTTCTAGTCATGTGATCTTGGCCAATTTACCTAGACCTAAGGTAAATTTATCTAAGTCCTTAGATAGCCTCAGTTTCTCTATCTGTATAATAAATATGATTCCTCTCTTATAGCTTTGATCAATGTGTAAGACTAAATGAGATAATAAATGGAGAGCATATAGTATCTGGTATAGTGTGTGTGTGTGTGTGTGTGTGTGTGTGTGTGTGACACAATGAAAATAAAAAGCAGCTGATGGGTTCAAGGGTGTTGTGAAGGCAGGTAATTTATGAATCGTAGCCCTAAAAGAAGAAGAATCACTTCCACTCAGGCTTTTGAGAATAGTAAGCTAATCACTCATATTTCTAAAAAGAATTGCTTGAAAACCTTTTTTTAGGTCTAACATTCACCAGTGAAAGTTGCCTTGCACTAGAGAAAGCTAGATTACGTTTCGTATCCTATGCCCTCATGCTTCGTCTGTCCCAGACACCATTGGGTAAGATTCCTTATTCAGGCTTAAGCTCTACCAGGTTGGTTGAGAACACTGGGTTTCTGAGAAGAAAACAATTTCCAAAAGGTTCCCCAAAATATAACTGGTATAATCTACAAAGAGGCAGAATGCAGCTCAGCCAAAGGAAAAAAATGTTCAAGTAAAGACTCAGCCAAGACTGGTAGCTTCCTTCGCAAAAGCTACAGAGAGCAGAGGCTGAGGTTTTCCCATCCGGAATGCCAAAGGGATGGGAGGTGGCTCCGTCCCCACCTGTCAGCTAAGCTGGGGTGAGTAACCCTTCCCAGTGGTCCTTCCAACTATAAAACATTCTAAAGACACCACTAGATTATGTTTAACCAAATCATGTTACATTAGGAGAAAGAAATAGGAAAGAGAACGGAAAAAGTACTAAATTCTCATCCCAATGGTAACACTTCAATACGGATAGAATTATCTCTTCATCTGTTCTATACATGCATAACTAATAATTATAATTCTTTTGATATCCCCTTCATTTGATTTAGAATAGGCCTCTGGCAAATAAAAACTCTGGCTGTAAAGTTTCCTCATGTGTATTTTTCTCCTAAACCCCTTCCCCCCAGCCCTCTCCCATCTTGTCATGCCAACTAGGATTTTACTCAAGGAGACATACTTTTTCCAGGAATAGAACATTAGATGGGAAGAAACACCCACCAGATTGATGAAAGCCCAAACTGAGCTTTCTGAAATGACTTTTGTATAGTGAAAGGATTCTCACCATAGTCTAAGGTATTGACAAAAAAGTTGCAACGGTGGGATATCTCAGTTGATATATTCAGAATTCGTTTGGCCTCCACTTGAGGGAAGACCTCTGCTTACTCAAGATTCACAGTAACATTAGCCAGATGTCAAGCCAAGAAAAGAGCCACTCAGAAGAGAAGGAGTTTTGTGAAAACTGACACTGAAGAGCCAGGAAAACTGAATGTGTGATGGCCCCACACAGATGCTCCGTCACGGCGACCAGATGAGGACGCGGAGGATGGGGGTGTGAACAGTACTAACCGTGGATATCCGGCGCCATAGTTTCATGGGGATAGTCTTCACTCTTCATGAACAGCAGGAGCTCCTCTCCTGGCGCAATGTCTGTGACTACTCTATAAAATATCTTCAAAACACCAGAAAGGGTTGGGTGGGAAGAGAGAAAGAAGTGAATATTAAGAAAGGGCAAGATATGCACTAATATCTGTACATTTTCTCATAGCATAAACAAATATTTCCTTTTATTTTTGTCAAAAGAAGTGTGACTTCCTGTTTTATGTCCTGAAAATTGGCCTTCTATTGACAAATGGAAAGCTGTGATTCTCATGCCAGTTCACAAATCTTTTCTATATCCTACCTCACCAATCAAATTGTCTTAAGACAAGGCTTACCGTGTTGCATACACCTCTGTGTAATGTTTAGCAAAGAACTTTCCCTTCTCTGAATTCCTCACTCTAGGGAACCACACACGTATTCACAGAGCTGAATGCGTCTGGCATTATCCAGCAGTAGCCTCGCTAAGGGTGGCAGGGCACAATTGCCTCCCTCAGCATGTCCTCAAAAGCAGCACCTTCTCAACAAGGTGTTTTTTTAGGGAATAGGTTAGAAGGACATGACATAAAGAACCGGTCTGTAGAGCACATAGTCAAAGGAGATTATTTTGTTTTTAAAAAACTTAATCCCTCTCTCACCAATCATCAGAACTCCCAGACCCAGGACTTGACCTCATGCCTCAGCTCCTGACTCCCACTCTCTGAAAGCAGGCAGTATGCCTTTAATTGATTCATTTAGCAGGGTAGTAGGGGGAGGTGTTTATTCCTCTGCTTTCTAGAAAAATTCTGAGGAGAGAAAGAATTGAATCAATCTGTTAATGACTGACTAAACAACTGTGGGGCAAGCGTGGACCTATAATTTCCTAGAGCTGCCTACTTTTACCCCCACCTTGACCAGCTCTGTGACCTTAGGCAAGTCATTGTCCAACTTACTTGTCCAGGCTTCAGGGTTTTTCCACTTATAAAAGCATTTAATTCACACAAAAGAATACAAATATCTAATTCATTACGTTACACACCTGAAACTAATATAATGTTATATGTCAATGATATCTCAATAAAAGAGCACTTAATCATGAAAATGTTTAAGGTGCTTATTCATCTTCTCACAAAAATGTTCATAGTTTTTAAATTTTATTCTAAGATTATTTGTTACATAACGACCAGATAGAGGTTGTCGAAGAAAGAATGACGTTATACAATTAACTGGTGAAAATGAGACCAGTAACAGTCACACGTGCACATACACACACACACACACACACACACACACACACACACACCAACAGAAGCAACAAAGACAGCAAGTAAACTAGGGATTCGATTCTGCTGTCTCAATCCAAGGGGGAGAAAACTCACATCACACAAATTATTAAGAGAACTTATGAGAACATATTTTTAGAAGACATTGTTGGTTTCTTACAGGATATTTGATATTTCAAACTGAGAAAAATTGAGTAGGTTAATATTTTAAAAGATCAACAGAAGTGTGCATAACTTTAATTGTATTTATCTTATTTGTTTATCTTCTGAAAAGCAGAGGACATCAAACGTAAGCATGTGCCTCTTTATTCCAGTAGGTGGCTCTAAAGTCCAATTGTTTATTTTTTTCTATAAAAACATCACAGCACAAAACTGTGCTAAATTTCAAAAATAACTCAATGAGGAATGTTTTCTGTTTAGTTTCTTTCCTGTCAAAATAAAATCATCCTTTTTCATTCAACAGTAATTTAACCAGGTGAAATTGGTTTACAGAAAATAATGCCAAACATAAAATGTTGCTAGAATATGTTAGAATATAACCTAGGATGCTTTCTATCCACCCAGAGATAGACTCCAGACTATCTTAAGAAAATTATTCCGTGTTATGTGCTATTTCTACAAAAATCAGAGAATTTGCAGTTTGTATCTTATTAACCCTAGCCTTCACATTTTCCTGTTTCTGGAAGTACACTGAAAGGAATAGTTCTGTTCAAAAAGTTATCAGATTGAAAAAAAAATGATTGTGCATTTGCTCTTTTCCCCTAAACTTTCCAATTAAATGCTTGTAAGTACCCTATTTCATTCTGGAGTTCTATTTCCCTTTAGAAAACAATGGACTTCTCTCAACAGCTTGAATCACCTCTTTTTTTGGCATCTCTCAAAGGTTTAACTTATTAGCTTCCTTTCCAACAACATGTTGACATTTGAATTGTGACATATTAGAACTTTTCGGTGGCTTCTCGGAAATAGTGAGGTTAAAGAGACAATACCCTGCAAGACCGTAAAACAGTGCAATTGTCTCTGTTGGGGAATGCTGCTTAGACACACATGCCAGATCATTTCAAGAAAGTATCATGATATCATCATTTCTTTGTAGTCCACTATTAATCATGTCTCTTTTAATTCCATTTTAGATTTACTCGATCCAATGTGAACAGCCCAAGAAACAAAAGAAAATGATAGGTACGTTGTAACTATATATTATAAAGACAATTCTCTTTGCAGCGACATAGATCACTACTGTAATTTCCCTTTAAGTGTACAGATCGTCATGTGAAGAATATTGAGTGCACAAAAAATAAAAGACACGGAAGAGTGTTGATGTTGGCTTTATTTACTGGAGGTAAAAGGTGACATTCCAGGCCATGAAAGGCAAGGCAAAGCAGAGTGGGTTTTAACTTCAGGGTGTTCTTTTCGATTTTAAGTGAATTTTTATGGTGCTCATGAAACTGAGGTTTGAAAAGAACTGGCAAGCGCCAGACGTAATGAGGGCAGATTCTGGGCACGCTTCCTCACACAGCAATAAGAATGTGCCTCAAAGTCCCATCTACCACACCCTTACAATTCTAGAGCTTTCTTTCAAGGTGTTGCTACCACTTGCGATCCTCTTTATATCTCATCTCTTCGGATCTTAGATTCGGCAAAATTCTGCTTTTCCACCTAGGATTACAATGGCCCCCAAATCTAACTTGAATACTCGAATCCAGAGCTGTCGACATCTAAAGTTAATTTATGTTCTAGCAATACTAATACACAGGCAGGCCTTTGAGAGGTGAGAGGAGTGGTTTAAACAAAAACATAATGACAATTTGTTGCCTCAAAAAAAGTTGCGTGGAGGAATGATGGAAAGGAATCTTGGAGGAATCAAGCCTTTCGAAAGTAAGATATCACATCTACACTTTTGTATTACAAAACAGGTCTTTCAGCAAATAAAAATAAAATAAATAACAGAAGTGATTTATGTAGTTTTTCCCACAGGTTTGTATCTTAAGTATTCTTGGCCATGCTCTTAAAAAATATAACCATAATGTCTTTAAACCCGGTATATTCTCAAAATCTCAGTTCTATTGCAGTCCTATGAATTATATGTCATCTGAGTTACGTACCAGAAGCAGAGATCCTACCGATATAACCTCTCTGGTTTTTGTGTTGGAGAAAAAGGGAAGGGAATCAATTACTCTGTTAAATTCCATAAAAGAAATGATCTCTTCTCCCATCAGGGGGTTTTATGGAAAAAGTTATCTGGATCCAAAATAAAAATGTCCTGGGGTCTGGGATTTTGTGATGAATTCAACTCAAGGATATAAAGGGGGACCCCAAAGTCTCAAACACTTAGAAAAAGTTCAAATTGATATAAAAGGGTTGTTGATTTATTATTTTGTTGTGTCTCTCTCGGAACGCTTTATTAGAGGGAAAAATCTCAATTCCTCACAATATAAGTTGAAAGATAAGAGGAACAGGGCCTTAGAGCATAAGAAAATAGGAATATATAAAAATTCCATTCTTTTAAAAGTCATGATAAATATTTTTAAAATGTGTTAACTCCTCCAGAATTTTCTCTTTGGTAGCTAATAACAAATTCCAGAAATAAAACACGTTATGACCATGATCTAACTGTCCATACATTTGACACATTTGAAAGTTAAGGTGGTTTTTTCATTTTATCATATAAAAAATTTTAATTTCCCAATATCTTCATGGGCTCTTTTTATTTTTCCAGAAAGCTATATTTCTACCTTGGTAAGTGTGGATAAAGATCTAGATCTCTGGATGCCTCGATTTATAAGAACAAATATTTATAGTCACTATCTTAATAGATCAATTTGTATTTTTTTTATTTTTTAAGTTTGTTAAAATAACACAGTAGTGAAATTTCTGAAAATGTTTTTTAATGCTAAATCTTTCGAGTATTTAAAAATAAAACTAGAATTGCCCCAAATTACTCACTTTTACTAGTGGTAAAATTCATGATCTAAGGCATAAATATAATACCACACATGTATATAGGAATTACTCTAAACATAATTATTATACTTAATGTATTTTAATCAAACCTTGAAACCAGTTCCAAATGCCAAAAGAATATCCATTCACTTAATGTTCACAAGGCAGAGCTAGGGACAAAAGGCAGTGATGACTGGATTTGATTTAACAAATTTTAGATTTCCAAAAATATATTTCCATACAGTGTTATATATAAGTATATATGTGCCCAAGCACATATATTTTATATGTGATGTATAAACGTGGCAAATTATACACCTTGGAGAAATTTTAAATTTGCATAAAATATGAGTAATCTCCTATTTTAGGTATTAATATAAATAAATATATAAATATATATATATAAATATATAACTATATAAATATATAACTTAATTCATGTTATATATCATGTAAGTGATATGTAATTATATGGTATATTTTATATAGCATATTGTAT
The DNA here is from genome assembly GCF_016509475.1 of Prionailurus bengalensis. NCBI lineage: Eukaryota > Metazoa > Chordata > Mammalia > Carnivora > Felidae > Prionailurus > Prionailurus bengalensis. Next base: position 97,468,371 of record NC_057350.1, on the reverse strand, counting down.
ATAATCTATGTTATATAGAGTTATATATTATATGTAGTTGGAATTGGAATTAATCATATTTTATTAAACATTTATCTTGCTTTGTTATTTAAGTCCAAGAGCACAAGCACTAAAAAAAGTATGGATGCTTATAGGCATTCCATTAGGAAAGTTAATAGGCTATAAAAGACTTTAGACGAATTCTGTTTTATACTGTCAAGGCCTGTGTTCAACCTAATCCTCCATCAAATAGACAATGCTACTATTTGTATTTGTAAATGGTAATAATATGGGTCCTTGTTTATTATCCTATAAAATAGAAAAATCTAGAATCTGTCAGACCAGACTTACAGTCTAGTTTGCTATGCTTGGATCAATTTAAAGTATTGTGCTTGTACAATTGAGACAGAAGAGAAATTCAGTGCACAGGGGGGAAAACAAAAAAAAAAAAGAAAACACATCATTTACTTTTAAAAAGATGAACAAGGCCTCATTGTTATGAATCCCCGTTTATTTTTCCTGGTCAAGCACTGAAGTTTTATTTATGCTTAATAGACTGCATTTGGCATGTCTAAAAATGACACAAGTGTGAATTATGAATGACCTTCAACCTATTCAGGAAGTTGTAATAATTGAAATAATAGAGAAATATACTCCCTACAGAATCTGTACTGAGAGACAACTTTTTCAGACTATTGCTGTCCTTCTCACTTTGAAGTTGACAGTTGATTTCTTCCTCTTCCAGCTCCCAAAATTTACCCTGAATGCTTTATTTTCTAGAACTTCATGCAATTTACCAGTCAGAAGACTAGAAAAGGCTGAATGGAACTTTAACATTTGGAAGGTAGGTAGGAGGGGAGGAGGTGACAGTTTGCGTATCTGAACAAAGTCAACATTAGATATGAACACATCTGTCAGCCTTGGTGCTGCAGAGAGGTCACATCAGGTCCACAAAGACAAAGTGTGCATATGGGCTGGCTTTAGAAAACACAGTCTGGACCCCTGATCTACCCATAGTAATGTGGGAAACTGCAATGTTCAGGAGGACAGGAGTAAAGCCAAGTTTTTAGCCTCTATAAGAAGGACTCTTATCATACTTTCTCGGCCATATTGGTAAGAGATAACAAGAAGTGTCTTCAGGAGACAAAGAAATTGATGACAGAATGGAAAGATATTTGTCCAACAGAATAGATCCTTTATCATGGCCAAGTTCTACCAAAGCAAACCCAACCATAGTTTCCTTAATTTGTCCAAAGAGATAGTATACTATATTTGTCTTTAGGATGACAGTCTAAAGACTAAAAGATATTTTCAGAAATATAAGGTACTATCTCCCTATATCGAAAAATATGTATCCACTGGTTATTTTCAGGACAAAAATATTGTTGGAGGAGAAGCTTCCCCCCTACTTTTATCTCTTCGTTGATAACATGAAGAGAAATCCAGGTATAATTTATTGGAATGACACATAACAGAGAACTGACCGTTGGTTTTAGTTTGTGTAAGCAGAACAAATGATAAAGATCCACCTGCTATTATATCTGGAGCCTACAGTGTACCCAGCCTGGAAGTCTTGCAAATTTCAGTTAAATGACCTCTAAGGATCACTCTACAGACTCCACAAGAAACATCCACTAGCCACCTGTCTTTAATGTGGCCATTTCATCCGATTCTATGAAAACTGGTCATTCTGCATGATTTCACAATGCCTGGGAAGAGTTCCATCATTACATGATGAGGAAGCTAAAGATCATCTTTGGGTTTTTTTTACTAGGCTGGAGGCTTTTCTTGTGTCTTTGACCAACATGTTTTCCTCCTTGATAGACTGTAATGCACTCTGATGACTATCTTTTTGGCATCATTCCAGAAACAGCAGAGTCTCGTATGGATGTGATGTTTTGAGATCTTCCTGAATGAAAGGTGTTGTATACATGCAAACACTAATTACTCAAAATGTGCACAGAATACTGCAGGTCATCCACTTATTGAACTTCTGTGATTTGTTACTCTTCATAAAATTCCTAGTCTGCGCGGTGCTATGGCTGTCTTGTGTCCTGAGTGTCATTACACAAGGGAAACTTTTTCTGGGTGGAGGGAGGGCAGTGCTGTTTGTTTTATCATGTGAATATCAAATGGAAAACTATGTCTGAGACAGTTTCATCTTCGGGTGAAGGAAGTAACTTATCAGCCAGACAACATCCCCACCCCCCTAAGTCAGCTTAGGCACCGTTCACAAGGCCAGTCTCTGGGTATTGCCAGCTGGCATTCATCTTAAAACAGCAGAGCATAACTTTGGTATAAAAGTGGAACTTGACTTAAAAGGAAAGCAAAGAAAATGCCCAAAGCCAATAATAATTTTAACATCAAAAGAGGTCATAGAAAATGTGGACAGAAATCCTTGTAAAGGAAGAACAAATTAACAAATTACCTGACAGTTGATGCAAACATTTTTAAAAAGTGGAAAGAGGCGAACAAATTACATTTTACTTTTTACATAGCTGGTCTTCCCTGCTTTTTTTGCACAAATTACATTAATTGAATAATTCAGGAAAACATTTTTTTCTCAGTAAAAAGCCAAAGAAAATAACTTGATAATTGAGCCCATAATAAGCTTGCAGTTATAGTACTGTTCTAGTGTCACAGCCGTCTGATTGAACCATTGACGTGGACGTAAGGAGAGGGAAAGTGGGTGTGCCAATTCAGCCATGATCGTCCTGGAAGCAGTTAAAACTTTATAAGGTAAAGCACAAACGAGAACAATGCCTGTTCCAACTGAAAACACTGTAGAATCTTGCTGCCGTTCATTAACCACAAGAGAGCTGGCAGAATCTCCTAAGTGAATGCTGACCTTGATTTCTCTGAGGGGCGCTCGTTCTTCTATATCTTATTTCTTCAAAATATACATCAGGCATTGGATAATCTCTTATTGACACATTTCTTTTTACTCAAAGTGAACAGCAGACTTCTCTTATTCTACTTACTAAATACCAGCTGTCAAGGGCCTGTTTAAAAATGAAAGGACTTATCACCTTGTGTAAATGACAAGATTAATAATGTCTTGGGTTTCTGAGAACTTTATTCCAGTTATAGACCATGTTAAGGGAAGGCCAGGAGTTTGAATGAAACCGTGTTCCTTTCCATGACGCAGGATACATACACACGTATAAAATGTTACCCCAAAGCACACACCCAGCTCATTCTAATTATCATGAGTGGAAAGGCAGGTCTTAAGTCTAAAAAGTCAACTTACACAACTTGTGCCTTGGTGACCTGTCTGATTACAACCAATATGGTTTCACCATGAGGTAGAAGAGGAAAACCTGTGTCCAAAGAGCTATTGCATAAGTGCCTCAAATTTATGAACATATCATAGATGAAAACTGGCCTTGTTTGAGGTGGATAGGGGGTCTATGGGTCATCTTGTCTTTGATCAAGGTGAAAATACAGAAATGTGGAGGTCTGAGGAAACTTCTTAAAGGATGGAGGGAAAGGCAGGAGTGGGTGGGACCAAATCTAAAGCAAAGTGCTACACTCACCCAGCAGAATGGTCTGTAAAGATATCTACAAGACATCAAAGGAAAGGACATCAAAATATCCAGAATAAAAAAGAAAGAAAGAAAACCTAAGCAAGCCGTCTAGATGTTTGCTTCCTTAACATTAGACACATGGGTGAGTCTAGATGTAAATGAAACTCAAAGTAATTAACTGTTTTCATGCTTCCTCTACATATTTGGTCCTCCTGAGGACCTATTCTGGAAAGAGCTGTCATTATCCAACCCTCTGCTTTTGCTCCTGCCCTGCTCTACCTCTCAGGGCCAGTTCTTGCTCCTGAAAACAACCAGGGACAATGTCAGACTGTTAAAATGTAAAAATATTGAAGCATTGTCTGTCTCAATAAAACTATGCGGCTAAATGTTGTACCACAACAGTGTGGCTATGTAACATTGTACAGAAACTTTACGGAATATGGGGAAAATAATTAGGACTTCAAGGATAAAGAACCTTTGATATTATAATGGATCTTCTGTTTTATGACCTGAATGTGTTCAGAGCTTAATTTACTAGTGTCTTTGGTGTGGCTTTCTTCTACAAAGATAAATTACTGTGGTTAATATAATATTTTCAGGGAGCTGGTAAAGGATATCAGCCAGAAGCTGCAGCTAGTTAGAAATTATGATTAAACGCTCATGCCAGTATTTCCGAACTCCTATCTCCGAAAGCATCGCTGCAATAATTTTGAAAACATGAAGAGACATCTAAAAACAACAAACGTGAGTCTTTCTAGGAAGCAGTAAGAAAGAAAACTGCCACAAAGCTCACTCTGGCCTGGAAAAAAAAAAAAACAACCTGAAATAAAATAATTCACAGAAATCTACTGGAGAATTTAAATTTAAAAATTAAAATCCCCTCAAATAAAATGCTTGTACAGAGGTATTAGAAAAATGTTAATCAAACAGCCAGATGAACCAGATTACATCCTTTTCCAACTTTACTTGAAAATCAAAATCCATGCTGTTTCTAAGTACTTCTTCACCCCCAAACAAACCAAACATGGGTTTTATTCAGTACACGTTTTGACTGTCTCACTATCATCAACTGTATTATCATCTTAGCCAGAACATTTATTCACTTTTATACCACTCCTCTACATCATTATAAAACTGATCCACATTGATTAAGTTTGGTCTTTAATGTCAGAATTTTTAAAAATATCTACCTTTCCAAAAATAAACTATAATTTCTACACCCTTGTTTTGTTCTGGGCCATCTTTTCCCTTCATTGTTAGATATAATAATTATTACAATGGCCAGGCTACAGTGGAAAGATCCATCTGACATTCTTCCTCTTTATAGTCCAAGACTTAATACGTGTCGTGGTATTAAAATTCGTTTTCTAAACTTGAGTTCTATCTCAGAATTGGAGTGAAGAGAAACACCTTTTTGTTTTGTTTTGTTTTGTTTTTTACAATTTCTCGAGAGTGCTTCATTTACTTTTGTGTTGTGCAGGTGAGTTGTTGTTTGTGTTTAATAATTGCCCCTGATCCAGAGTCTCTCTCTTTATGGACATTAAATATATCTCACACAATGGGAGTGTTCTTATGTGATGAGTTGTGCTTGCTCACCACTTGTCAGCTCTTACTCCTCATGGAAAAGAGAGCGAAAAAACAGACCTACAGAATCTCTTTAGTCAGCTCTTTTTTTCATTGTACCTAGTCCAGCATTCACATTTCAAAGCTGTCTGAAATTGCAGTCTTAATTAACTTTTAGAACTATGCATACAAGCTTACAGATGAATACGTTTATAACATATGCATACATTATCTGAGTGTCTGTTCTCTTTTGTCTTGTCAACTGGGCTAAGCAGGATTGTATGCATATATTGCCTATCACACAAATCTGACTTTTACCTCTCACTTTCCTGTCTCCTTGTTTATGGGTGAACTTACTTGACCATGTAATGTCAATTTCACAATGATGTTATTTGATATGCACTCTGTTACCATCTTAGATGTCTGCCAGTACAACACATATACTTAAAATGAGTGCTTACAGAAATAATAGGTACGTGTCTAATATTGACCTTTTATGTTTTTCCTGATTAACTATTTTCCCTGATTCTTCCATTAAAATAAGTAAACATGCTATTCATTATATGCTGGTATGAAACCAGCATATTTTCTTTGGAAAGCAATATACCTCAAACATATACCTCAAAAGTAACTGTGTTAAAATTATAAATGCCTACCTTAATAAGCAAGCTAATTCAAAGTCAGCAATAGAAAAATAGTTTTGCTTTTTCAATGTAATTAATATTCCCAATGGCGAGTGTATTTACTATAAAATATTAGACACCTAAATATTAAATGAAAAACGTATTGGCCAAGAGTCCCATTCTTACCATCCTTTCACTGATCCTACAACAGTTTGATCTGTCCAATGAGATAGCTCTTATTGTCAGTAAATATGAATAGCAAATAATTATTATGATATAAATACATTATTTCATCTTACAGCTCTCTTTTGAGGTCCATCAACTCCTTTATTTTAAGAAACATAGCATGAAAAATCCATTCATTTATATAACACCTATGTATTTCCCACATCTACAAATAGTGTGCGCTCAAAAAGTGTTGTTGATGTGACAGTAACTCATATGACGGACTTAGGATATTTTCTGCTCTCAATCAATAGCTAATTTAATAATGTTTTCTTTTGTCAATAATGCCTCTTGTTTTCTTACAGCAAAGACAAAAAAACCCATTGATTGGTTTATTATTTTTGATATATGTTGAAGATTTTTAAATGATTCCCATTTAAACCTAATTTTACAATTTACTACCTCATACAGTTTAGTCAGTAAAAATTATCTAGTAGCTGGTAAAATGCCAAAGAATAATCTCATAATGATGATTGAAACAGAGTCTTTGACCATATGACGCTAGCATTACTTAACAGCTTTCAATTGGAAACATCTAATTTAAACTTTTCTTTTCCTTGGTGGTGATTTTCACAGTAAATTTGCCAAACAACCATTTTAATATGGTCTTTGAAACATATTTAATTCAGGTAACCATTGGGTTAAAAGAAATAAATGATGGGCAACATAATTAAATTCTAACCCAGTAGTGTTTATAAAACAAAAAATTAACAGGCTAAACCTCTCCTTGTTTCAGCTATTGTCATACAAAGTTACAAGATTCATAACCTAACTTTATTGAGTGCAAAATATGCTTCATGATATTTTCATGATCTTATTTCATAGCTATTGTTATTACAGTTAACCTCACTACATGGGCCTCCATAAAGCAATTTCCAGCAGTGATATTTTTCTACTTTTCACATATACAAAAAAAAAAGAAGTATTTTGATTAATCTAAAAGTGTTTCTCATTTATAATCAGGCAAGTCAATATAAAATGCATAGTCAGGTAAGTCCACATATAGATCATCCATATATATATATCTACCTACTACTTCAAGTAAGATCTATATAATATTTCAAGGGTATCACTTCCATTTTCTGCACAAATTCATAAAGTGTTATTGAGTACCTCAATACTTTCTATGAATGCTTCCCTATTATGATGGTAAAGAAAAAAAGGTAAAGAACATCTAGCAATAAATAGTGCTCAGTGTTTAAATCATCCAATCACATTCAGAAAACTCGAACATTTATGAAGTTTACTGTTACAAAGTGAGTAAACCACCCAAAAAAGTAGCACTGAAAGAAAGCAGTGCTGCAAATAACTTTATTCTGCATCTTACTTCTATTTGTGCATTACCTTTCACCCTATCAACAAACAGGCCACAAGGGTCTACTGCAACTCACTGTTATTTTTATTCTTCAGGCTTCACTGATACTTTAGTGCTCTCAAAGAAAAGACAAGAAAATCTTTACAACGTACCTGATCATTTATCTGGCATGCAACGAGGTTGTGCTGATCATAACAGCCAGCGAACCTGATGTACTTGAGCCAGCTTCCTACATCTGGTTGACTAGCATCTACGCAGAACTTCACATTGCAAAACTCATCTAAGATCTGGAAGGAAGAAGATGAGAACAATCAGTTTCCATATCAGTTCATTCATTAGAATAGTGAATTGCTTGAAAATATTTTACTCGTGTGTAGTCCTCCTTTAAATCCTTTTTTAAAAAGTCAGACAGCATGCATATTAATAAAGGAGGTATGATAATAAGTTATCTTAGAAGCAGCAATGTACTGTTTTTTAAAAGAACAAAGCGATTGTAAATTATTGCAAAAACTGATCAATTGATTTCAAAAAATGCTTGTTTCCTTGTTATGCATGAATGAGTGCTATTGACTTAGTTCTAGTCAATGTGATTTTTATGAAAAAATAATGTTGAATAGTACATATTCACATAATATTTCTAAACTAAGTAGTCAGTGTTCAAGGTTCAGATTGTCTTCCCATGAAAGTGTATACTTTCACATTTTTGTCCTTTAAATTCATTCAATTAAAAAAACTTTAAATATTATTAAATTCCTTTTCACTCTGCATTTCACTACCATGAAACAACTAAATCATACCCTGAATTGAAAAAGATAATAAAATTTGTCTCATAGATGTTTCTGACAAAACTTAAGAAAAACAAATGAAAACAAACGATTGATGCACACTCATGCAAAATATGGCAACCTAACACATGTCAATGCATGTTTCAATTTTATGTTTAGTAAGCAAAATAACAAAATTGGCTTGTGAACAAGTAAAGATATATATAATAATACTGTAACAAATTGCCATCATTAAGTATGTTTGTGTATTGTTATTTTTCATATGATTTTACATTTGGCCTATCCTGAATATTAATCATTACTTAGGACACCTATTAAACAAAAATCTAAATGGGAAACATCTATTTTTGAGGTTTTGCATACTTAAACAAAGGTATTCTGATTCACTAGCAGCAATAATGTTTGAAACATCAATATTAAAAGCTGCAGAGTCGTTGACCTAATGGGGAGTAACTAGAAAGGCTGGTAATGTTAATGTCAATCAGTTAATGCAAACTTGAGGAAGTTTCCTATCACAGACTAAATAAGACACTCTAGAACAAAAAAAAATCATTAAATAACTCCCAGAGAACCTTGCTGTATCTACACCTATCTAAAAGTAAAAACTAAACTCTTGGGTCCATAGACCAAAAGCAATCTTGCATAGAATTCAGGTATTCACCTAGTTGCAGATTCAACTCATTAACTCACCACAAACTTCAAGAAGAAGCCCAGGGCTCTGAGAGCTCTAGTTAAGAGGCATTATGAATAAGCCTTTGGCCATGAGGCAATTAAAGGGCAATAAGTAGCCCCACAATTTAAAAAAGAAAAATCAAAACAGAAGATAGGGATAGTAATTGCTACACACACGTACACACACACACACACACACACACACATCTTTTTCAAGACACCTCTTCACACTAACAACAACAGAAAGTTTACTTTAAATACCCTCTCTAGTGAGAAAGACAGATTTTAACAATCTCTTATTTTTTAAATTACAAACTTTAACTCGTTCTCTTCAACTCTCAACGCTGAGTAACTCAAATGGCAACTTGAGATCCCCCTCCCAGATGTCTACGAGAAGCATAAATAACAATAGCAATACACATTTTAAAATAGTAAAAAGTTGGTGTTTTTGTTTTGTTAGTTTTTTGGCTTGTTTGGTTTCTGGTATTTGTTTTCTTGACTAGCAAAAACAAAAAGGCAGTTCTACTGACACAGGAGAGAAATATTTAATGAAGGAAATAGAGTGAAGTCAGTGAAATGCAACACCAGTTCCATTTCATATTTGCAGAAAGAGGTGGAAAACTTGTTAATTTCAAAGTCAAGCATCATCTATCCCCTTAGCTTTCCAGCATTCCCTTTTGCGGGGGGCAGGGAGTTAAGTATTGCATATACTGCACATAAAAATTCTAGGTGTAATTTTATTCCGTGTTAACATTATTGCCATTGCCACTGTCAACAGTGAAATTAATTTAAAAACAGGTTCATTCCCAAAGAATGTCTTTTTACATATATGTTACATGATTATTCAAATATTTCATCAACATATTAACTTTCTTACTCTCAATATTCTTGCCCCAAGACAAAAGCTGAACTTTCTCCAGAAACGTTTCCCCCCCTGGGTGAATTATTCACTTTTGATTTGCTAGCAGAACTGCATTTGTCTCCCAAATGTCTTAATCGTCTCGGAAATCTCGAATAAAATAAAGTAACAACACATCTTCTGTCATTTCATCTAACACACTCCTGTGTTTTTAAAGGCTGTCAAGTTCCAAAGATAGCTTAAAAAAAAAAAAAAAGAATTCCCTTTAGGTGGACTTTAGAGAAAGGCCCTTTCAAAACCCAACAGCAAAAGGAAAGAAAAAAAAAAAATCCCTACATTCTAGCCAAAGGGTCCGAATGTGACTTTCTCGCGAAGCAGCACACGATGTTGGACAGCAAAGCTGTTACTTGGCAAGGTGGAACTCGGCCGAAAGCGGCTCCAAAGTCGCGTGGCCGGTGCCAGGAATTCAGATTTTGGCAACCCCACCTTCTGCGTCCCTGATACCGACGGACAGACACACGGAGGGAGGGGAAGTAGGAGACGAGCGAGAGGGAAAAAAGGCCGACAGCCGGGAGAGAGACCCACCGAAGGCCGGACGACCCACCCCGGAGACGCGTCCAGACCGCACCGTCAGGAGGAACAAGGAAATCGCCAGTCCCAGCAACGTAGATAAGCAGCAGGGCTCCGCGAGACTGCGGGCAAGTAGGAAAAGAAGGCTGGGGGGGCGGGGGGTGCCCCGGAGAAGGGGTGCCAAGGCAGAAAAGTGTCCGAAGTTACAAACTATGCACATCGCCAAGACTTTTTTTTTAAGTGCGTTCTCTTACCTTAAGATTTCTATGGCCTCAACTCAGCAATAAAAGGCAATCACAGAAGAATTAAAACAAACAAAATAAAATAATCAGCAGCCCCCAGCTTTCCTGCACGAAAATCCTTTCAAACGATCCCGAACCACATTTCGGGATGTTTAAAAAAAAATAAAAAAGAAAAAAAAAAAAAAAAAAAAAGAAAAGAAAGAAAAAGGAAAAAAGAAAGCCTCGCGTCTCGATTTCCGAATAGGTCTCTGATAACTTTGTCCGTTTCTAGGATCTGCTCGCCAGGACCACGCGTTTCAGATTTATTGTCCGCCAACAGTGTATTTTTAAGACCAGAAATGAAGTCTCCTTTCGTCTGGGTGACCCGGGTTTGGTGTGTTTTGGCTTTTTTTTCCCCCTTCCTAAATGAGCTCGGAGCTATTCCTTCTGGTTCACATCACCTCCCTCTTTTCTCACTTTCTCTTGCTCTTATCAGCCCGATGTGTAATGAAAGTTATCTGAAACCCACTAAAACTTCTTCCACTTCTCTCTCCCAGTTCCAGGGGGGGTGGGGGGGGACAGGCAGGAGGGGCAGAGTTTGAAAAGGTGGGGGGCCTGGGGAGGCGAGGGGAGCTCTAGCCCCCTTTCAGATCCTCCGTAGCGCCTTCCCCAGTCCTAGACCCTCACGGGATCGTCCCCTTTCGCAACTCCAAGCGCAGCCGCCGGGTTTCTATTTCATGAACTGTCTCTTTAAAGAAGATCTGCTCGGCCATCCAGAAAGAACCCGGGGCGAGGGAGAAAGGGAGCTATCTCCCGCCGCCCAGAGTGTCGGAAGCCAGACGGGGCTCCTCTTTCAGTAAATTTTTAAAGTGACAGCAGCCTCCTCTGGCGGGAGAGGTCACAAAAAGGTCGCCAAGACCCAAGTCCTATAGGGACAGACTGATTATGGATACACCATCCCCCTTAAGCATGTAGATTTCTCCGGGTAAACAACCAATGGGGAGATCTCGCCAGACAGGATTTCTTTCCCTAGGGAAATATCCTCTGTTTAGGTGTCCTGAAAGCACAAGTGTAAGTGTGTGTGTGTGTGTGTGTGTGTGTGTGCGTGCGTGTGTGTGTGCGTGTGTGTGTTGGAGGTGGGGGATGGGAGTGATCCGGTGGAGAAGTGCTTTGGGGGGTGTGAGGGTGTGTGCACCAAGCCTGGGGGTGGGGCGCTGGAGGGGGCGAGAATGAGAATGGGGTTTAGGGTGAAGAGACACTGGCTCATGCTAAACCTCATAATTAGTTTAGAAATTCTCAGAAAACAACAGCCTAACAGTGAAAGTTGACACGTCCATTTCCAGTTTTCTGCTAAGCATCTTTTTAAGTGATTATTATTGAAATTCATGCTCTGTTCTCTATTATTATAGTTAGGTCAGCTGAAGAGCATGCTACTTTTTCAAATCATGTTTGTCTTAAAAGAAGTAATTTCAAAATCTGAAACATGTTTTGCCAATAACCTGCCCAAATAGCGTATTAAGGTCTTGGAGAGATTGACAATTGTCTGGTGAGTTTTTGCCATATTCTGTAATACGTTAATTAAAACACCATTAACGACCAAAAGTGGAATTAGGCAGTTTGACAACTCAAGTTATTTTTAAAGTTTTAACATTGTAAATACTGCTTTGGGGGATCAGTACTGTACGGTGATTAATAACTTTCTAATATAAATGGTCACTTTTCATCAAAACATTTCAGAAACAGCACCGGAAGAAGGAATATAGGAATGCGTGACAAAATAAAAGAGTCTACGGATTTACCTATAGCCAACCTTTGAAATTTTAGTAAAACCCAACGGTTAAATGGAAATAATTTTTTTTTATCACAAAACTCCATTCATAAAAACAAATGAACAAATCCAACTTCTCAACTCAACAATGGAAAGTTAAGCAAAGTAAGCCGGTCGAGGGACCCTTGAGGGGGAGGGGCGGAGGGAAAGGCTATGGAAAGCGTGCTTATGTTGAACTTTATCAGCGAACAGGGACGACGCCAAGTCCCCTTTTTGTTTTCTCCAAGTGCAAATAGACGTGTAAATCTAGTAGATGTATATTTCCCCAAAATGCTGATTTAAAAAACAAAAATAGTAACAAAAGGGAGGGATGTGGGAGAGAGAAAATGACAAGAGGTGGTGACTAATTCGTTTCGGTGGCCTGTTATCTGTGACATTGAACTGTTATTTCAGATAATGGCCATTGTTTGAGGAAAAATCGCACAGCAGTGGTAGGTAGGACAGGAAAAATCCTTTGTAAATAACCTAAAACCCGGTCAGATATTCCCATAGAGTTCGGCGCTTGAGAACCTTTAAGAGCCCCCGGTTTGCTGCCATTGATTTCCTGCCCTTCCTCAACTTGCCCATTGTCGGAGCCCTTTTTTTTTTTTTTTTTTTTTTTTTTTTTTTTTTAATTTAGCCATAAATTGGACCGGCTCGAGCTATGAGCTGTTCTATTTTCTTCCTGTCAGGATGAGGGATTTGTTTTATGATGCATTGTGTATTAAATACAAGTAATCTGGGGAACCGATTGCTTCAGACAGTGCGGCCTGATCAGGGGGTCTGAGAGCTGAGCGCCCCAATCCCCCGCCCCAGCCCCGCGGCCCCCGCCACCTTGCCCTTTACAAAGCGGCTCTGAAAAGGAGGAAATGTCGGTGGATAAACAAAAGGTCGGGTAGAATCAGTGGCAGGTTCTGGCTAAATTAGGATTTCGTGGAAAGGGCCTCGGAGTTTTTTCCCTTATATTGGGTTCGGGTGGGGGAGGCGGGGCGACTTTCAAGGTCTGGGTACTTGCAGATGTGGCTGAGGCCGGTAGATGGCGTTGCACCCCGAACTAAGGCGCTGCGGCTGCGGCTTCAACCACCCAGGTGAACCCCTGCCTTCCGCCGGGCGCCGGCCTCCGGCTTTGCCCTGCGCCCAGCACGCCGGCCCGCACTTCCCGAGCTTCTGGCCGAGGGCACCCTGCAGTCCAGAACCGCGGACACCGGCCTGAGCTAGGACTAGTTCCACGTAGGAAATTCTCTTCTCCAAACAGAGCCAAAAGTGTTAACGCCTTCTCTCTGAAACCTTGGAAGATTTAGCTAGAGAGATGGGGGATTATTTAGCCTCATCATTATTTTATCAATATCATCATCATCAGTCTTGCTCTCTGCTGAATTCCTAGTGAGAAAGACTAAAGGAAATCATCAGAAGGACCCGGGCAAACACGAAATATCAATCTCTCTCCCTCGCTCTTGCTCCCCCCACCCTTCGCTCTCGCGCGCTCCCGCTCTCTCCCTCCCTCACACCCCGCCCCCTCTCTTTTTTGATTATATAATAACCTCGCGGAAAGACAGAGTCACCCCACTTTTCTTCCCCCGACGACGCAGCTTGAAGTTTAAAAGTAGGGTCCTGAAATCCCAGAGTAGTTAGATGGGCCTTGTTTCTCAGGAAAGGAGCCTCTTGCTATTTCCATAATAACCCTTTAGGAGAAGACCCTGACCCACCTCCTCCCGTAAGAAGTGAAACAGAAGAGGAGACGGAGCTCTGGAGAAAAAAGGTTTTTGCACAGCGCTTGTTTTTCTCCCTGGTTAACTTGCTTTCCATCAGGAGGTTTCTAAAACAATAAATAAATACAAGGAGCCAAATACCACCACCAATTCCCTTTATTCCTTGGGATTTCGGGTGAAATCTGTTTACAGTAGTTCCCAGTTACAAATTAATCTGCAAAAGCCGCTGTCTGCTCAGCAGTAATCAGTAACATGCGTGTTCTGCAGTGTTTAACGCTGCCCTTGAAATGGGCTATTAAAAATAATGGTTTTACTATAATCTCAAACCAACTTTAATTTGCAAACATGTATCAGGACAAATGATCTAAATATTAAGGGGATGGAATGGAAGAACATACTATAACAAATGTATAGCTCTAGAGAAAGCAGAAAATAGACCGATTCATCACCACTGTTTAAGAAGAATCCTACTTTAAAAACATTTTTTTCCAGAAGGAATTATTGTTTTTTCTGTCCCAGTCTGTTAATTGTTGTTTACCAGGAAAAAGGCATTGGAAAATATGAGGGTTGAGTGTGAGTTGATAGATTTTCTGGGAGCTGTAAAGATCCCCCTTTGGCTGATGGCAGGGCTGGGGTGGGAGAGGTTAATGTGTTTTCTTCCTGGTTTGAAAAGGGCATAAACCCTCCTCAGGCCCCTTCCTTCCTCCCCCATCTGCGTGGATTGCAGAATCTTTAAAAGGCTCAAAGATTTCCAATAAGGCCACTGGCTCTGCCTTCATTGTGTAACTGTTTATTTAAAATAAGTCAATATATTAGTTAAAGCAGTAAGAAGTTAGTGCTTCAGTATTCAAGTGATTCCCACAAGACTGTAAGCTGATGCCTCTTTTAAGCCTTCAACTTCATGGCTGTCCCAGAAGTAAAAGTTCTGCTAATGGAGACCCTATGGGCATGGTACATTCCAGCACATCATTAAAGGAAAGAAAAGCAGTCCAGCCAAAGCCAGATGAAATGACTGCACTGTCCACTTTTAATAGGCTTCCTGTGGACAAACAGCCCTGTAACACTCTGCAGAGGACAATATTTAAAAACAAGACAACTTGCTGGCAGTTTTCAATACCATAAAGTTAATAAAGTATGTTCCCATTCACCCTGACATTATGTTTTTAGTTTATAGAGGAAGGCACTTTATAACCTCAGCCTAAGTAGACTTCCCTTAATTCCGCAGCTTTGGGTTTCTTGAGGTGGCTAAATATACACTGAACTTCAAGCCTGACATTTTTGTTTTAACACTCTTTTTTTGTAGCTTTTCAAGAACATACAAGTGCATTTTTACATTTCTCAAGTGCAGTTTCATTCATGGAGATCCTGTTAAATCTTGTTTCATACAGTTCATGTCAAGAAGCATGAAATAATCTGAGAAATTGACATTTGGCTGAACAATAACTGCTTGCTAATTAAATTAGCTTCATGTATAGATATTGACGTGTGTTTAAAAAGAAAATCGATGCTTTCTTTTCCACACTAGAACAGGATTTTGTAAAATCTAACTTAACTGAGACTAAGATAAGAAAAAATAAAGTAAGTACGTCTTTAGGACTCAAGAGACTCCCCACTGATTTTCCTATAAATATTTTTCCCAATACAGAAACTCCCAATTTGTCTCTCCTTCTTCTTTCCCTCCAGATTCTTGACCACCTACAAGTTCTTCTCCCAAATCCTTTTACTTAAAGAGTAAGCCTTGTAATGAAGCATAACATCTAGCCAGAGAAACTAGGTCAGAAAGCCAAGGAATCAAAGGAATATTTTGTTTAATTTTAGTTTATATGTTTTAATCAGGGGCGTATTTCCCAAGATGGGCCCCCTAAATTTGAAGGTGAATTCTGTGGTGCTGGGTAGGTAGACACAAATAAAACAGTCCAGCACAGTAAGTTTACAAACAAAAAGGGCTCGGAATGTCTATAGTCACAAATATACACCATCACTCCTCAGGAGAGATGTTTCTTGTCTCTCTTGATGGACTTTGTTTTTTGTTTTGTTGTTGTTGTTGTTGTTTTTAATCTATGGGTGTGGGGGGGGGGGGCTGTTGAAAAAAAAATGAAAAAAGGAAATTAAACGTAAAAAAAATGTAAATAAAAAATTTCCCTTGGTCTGGAAATGGGCCCTACTGAAAGCATGTTAATCCCCACCTCAGTAATTTGGTTCTCCAGGAGAAGACAGAAGCCCTGCTGCTGTGCCCTGCACTTCATAAATCACATCTTTATGTGGACAAGGTCAGGGCACCTAACAGCTCAGACATGGGCCTTTGCAGTGGCTCGAGGATTCAGGCATGTTTACTCTCCCGCTCGGCTCTCCGAGGAGTAGTCCAGCACGCTTCTAATTACTTTTGATTATTTTCATTTGCTGGGGTCAGTCTGGCTTGCCAGGACTGCTGGAGGGTTGATTTCCTACAAATCTCGATGTCTTTGTAGGACGGCACTGTGTGCGTGCAGAATTAGCACCCCGTTATTGTCCCTACAGCATGGGATCCCTCAAAAGAGATACTGTGATATTAAAGTTTCCCCAGTGAACCATTACCTACTTCCAATTTTATTAATTAACTCACAAGCATAATCACCTAGCTGATCTTTTAAAAAATGCAGAGGACTTTCTTACCATTTGAGTATTTTATCGTATATTTGGCCACACTGAAAGTGAATTTCTTTTCTTTTTTTCCTTTTTTTTTTTTTTCTTTTTGCTTTACTCTAAATATATTTTGTAATGACTAGCAGCCCTTTGGAAACTAAGATGAAATACTTTGCTGAGACAACAGCTCTAGTGAATAAATTATTATACTCAAAGATTTATTTCCTAAACTCCAATTAAGACTGCCATATTTAAAATATTTTTTGTTTGGCTATTTTGATGTATTTCAGTCCTAAGCTATTACGCTGAGTGGTTATTTTGTGGCGAAAGCACAACAACAACAACAAATTCATACAAAGTTTAAATGAAAACACTGTCATAAAAGAAAAACTTTAATAAAATATAGTAAAATTTTGGTAGAGAAAAAGAGATGAAATACCATTATTTTTCTCTTCTTTATCCACCCAAAGTAGAAATGTTTAATGCTCTGACGTATATGCATTAAAAGATGCATTACAAAAAACTGAACAAATAAATATTCACAAAAACTGAAAAATAAGTAATTGCAAAAAACATACAACACATCAATCTGGCTGTGGAGACAATGAACATTTTTTAGGTCACCGAGCAAAAATTACTTTTAGCTTTTTCTTTTTTAGATGACAACTTGGATCATGATTACAATTAGTTTTCAAAAGCCAAATTTCTCATTCTTCCTAACTTTGGATCAAAGAATGAATGTACTAAATGCTTTTAGAATTAACTCCAATTCTGTTAGGAATTAATTTTTAATTATTTTATTAATTTTAATTAATTCAATCTCTCGAGACACTATTCAGCACATTATGCAATAACTTGAGGGTCAGCTTCTTCCCTGAGGCTCTGAAAACACCGTTGCTTTAGTGGTTGTAGACTCATAATTTTGTGGGGAAAGTGAGCTGGAAGACCTTTCTCTACTTCTGTCTCCACCCCTAGCTATGTGCCTTTGGGTAAGTCACTTAACCTTTGAGTTGGTTTCCATGAGAGTTTCATAATATCAGCCTAACAGGAATGTTGGGAAAATAAATCGGGTAATATGAGTGTGAACTGCTCTGAGTTCATGGGAACAGGTCAAAATACTATAAGCTTCACAGTATTGGTGTTGGTATAATGGGTTAGAACAGACTTACAGACACACACAATGAGGAAGATAGTCTAGTCTATATTTTGAAGAATGGCAAAATCGAAGTATTTTTCTATCCTCTTTCTTCCAGTCCAATGCCAGTTGCCCTAATCCTTACCCTGACCTATGGAAGAGAAGAATTTTAAGAAAAATGTTTTTGCTCTCTCAAGCTGTGCTACCCCCGAAGATGTCTGTCTCTGTCTGGCTTGCAGCTGAGTTTGTTCTGTCCTACCCACTGCGTTCTCTGCCAATCAGTAAGAGGGAGAGCTCTGAGGCAGAGGTAAAATGTCATTGAGGTTAAGATCCCTAAAAACCAGGTTAGGAAGCCATCCACACACATATACACACCCATACACACACATCTGGACTAGTTTTAGGTCAATATTTATTACCAAGGCCAGTAAACTTATTCTCTACCATGTCCTCTGGTAGACTTTAAGTGCCAGAATAGCAGGGATTGGGTATATTTTATTTGCTTCTGTTGCCCAGAGCCTAATACAACACCTGGAGGTATTGTACCTCATACGGTACCTCATATGGAGGTATTCAGTAGATGTTTGTTGAAAAAATGTGTAAGAATCTTCCTCGCTTTTCATTCCCACCCATGGATGCCCAGCTTAGATGCCTGTTACCTGTTGTCTGAATTATTGCAATGACCTCTTAACAGATCATCTGACCACAGCTCACGTTCCCACTAGTTCATGCTCAATACTGTTCATCTTCCCCAGCATCAGCTCTTAATCGCTTTTCTGTTCAAAATTCTTCAATGGGTTTCAGTTGTCTAATGATTCAGTATAAACTCATTCCATTTTTTGACAATTAAATGAAGAGATGTAAGTAAATCACTTAGAATCATGCATGGTGCATACCATATGGTCAATAAAAACAGCTATTATTATTATTGGGATTACTAAAATAATTGTTATTCTAACCATTATTGTTCCTCGGCCTATAATCCATTTTGCCTTGATTATCTTGGATGAAATCTTATCTGCCCTTCAAAGACCCCCTTTTTTATGCCCACTGATTCCTACCAAGTCTGACCTTTTTTCATCATTCACCCCAAATCATCTTTGCTTCAATTCTGGTTTATAGCCAGGTCTACCTTGCCTTACAGTAGTGTTCATTACTAAAATCATTGCTCACTGTTCATTATTAAAATCATCAAAAATCCTTCTTAAGGGTCATTGTAGCTTAAATTCTTAAAGATGGGATCAAGTTTCATTCATACTAACATCTTCAGCCCCATCTTTTCATAATGGGCTAAAACTACCTTTGAACTTCCCTTGTAAGAGTAAATTCATTATGCCTACATGTATGAGGAATTGCTATAATAGCCAAGAAAACTGGACTATTTAACATTGTACCCCTATGGGAATCAACTGATGCCCTGATAAGTCTCTTTTAGGGAATTTAGAGATAGAAACTCCTGCCACTGCTAATGTCCAGAAGCAGCACGTTACTGCTCCCTATCACTCATATTTCTGTTTCTGTTCCATCTGCCCTTTACCTGAGTGCCAACCCTGGACAACATCTTGGACTCTTTCATTTCCCTTATCCCCAGTAAACAGTCACTGACTTGGTCAGTCTGTTAAATTGTTACTACAGAGCCTTTATCTTCCCACTGGCACCGGCCTAATGAAGGCCCTTGTCATATTAGGCCTGAATTTTATGGCATCTGTAGACCAAAACTTAGCCTTCCTGAAATAACAAAGGTATAACAATGTTTTGTTTTACCTAAAAAAGAAAAGAAAAGGTAGAAAACAAAGAAAAAACACACTAATAAAGATTCTGATGGATCCTAATGTGCTAGAAAATAAAGCCCCTAATTCCAAACGCAGTCTCCTCTCTAATTTGATGTCAAATTTATCTTGTTAGGCCCATATCCTGGTTCTTCCCTCCAAACAGGTCCTTAGTTCTGGTTAGCAACTAGGGATGTGAGCAGAAGTTCTTGGTCCTTTAACTGTGTTCATGTGGGTCCTTCACATTTTCTTACAGTCATGGCATTCAGGAGATGAAACAATGGAAATACTAGTACTATTTGTCGAGCTCATACACAGCCATCCAGGCACCCTTACAGTACTTGTTACTAAAATCATTCACTAGTCAGTCATCATATTTAGGGTCATTTGTAATATGTTATCTGCCAATTTACCTATAGGCTGTTTAATGGCCAGAAACACTCTTCACGTGAGCATTTTCTAACCAGTGACTTGTTAGCAGGTCTTCCCCGAGAATGTGTTCTGTGGTTAAATAAGGTAGTAACTCCCTCTTGGGGCCTCACGATGAACATCAGCACGGTAAATGCTCTAAGACTCTAAAAGTTTAAGAAGTACTGCAGGAAAGAAACCTTTTGACTTGTTTAATGGGGCATCAACAAAAATATTTAAACATGTACAAAATCCCCTTGCCCCTTGCACTGGGACGCCTAAGGGAAGGAATTTTGGAAATAAAGCTTTATGTTATTTTGCATCCATTTCAGCAAAGCATATAAATATTCTTCGAAATATTTTTCTATCAGTTGACTTTTTTTTACCTCTTGATCAAAAAATGTTACTACAAAATAGTAATAGATGAATAGGGACAAAATCAAGCCTCGACTTCGTTCACATTGAAAGCATTTGGAAGGTCTACCAAGCTCACAAGAAAAGTAGGTTATCAGCAAACTCTAGCCAATTGATCCTCGCCCTGTGAGCTGTTGTAATTGTATTTGAGTGTATGGTACAAGAACCTTCCAAAGAAATGTCTCTAATCTCATTTCAAAATCAAACCACACTTTCCTATCCTCTTCTATTACAAGCTCTCCTAAAGCACGGATTTTACCATGGGGTTATTTACACACAAAGTTTTACATTATTTAGGCTTTTCTTAATAAGACTTGGCATTATCTAGATCTTCATTTCCCCAGGAGAGAAAAAAAGCAGTGAGTCAATCTCAGACTAAGGATGCCTGAATTAAACATTTAAGAATTTGCCTTTTTTTTCCAGTTTTTGATATCGGATTCATGTGGCGTGCCAGCCGATGCCTGCCTGACCACTAAACTACATGGACATTAAGTCAGATGGCATACAAAATTACAGGAATTTGATCTTTAGATAAACCACAAACCTTGATGAACTAGCATTGTTCCAGATGAATTAACTCATCATCCTGAAGAACAGAACATTTCACAGGGGTGACCAAACAATCTTCTCTATAAAGAACACTAATGACTGTGATTAATTTGTAATCTATTGAAAGTGCTTTCTTCTAACTAAAGAGGCATACACCATATTGGGGGGAGGGGTGGTGAGGCAGTTCTGGCCCTAGAATTATCGCTCCACTCCAAAGCTCTGACCTTAGGTGCTGGTTACCATATGTCCGTTACAGAATTATTCAAAAACAATCAATATGTTAAGTTCTTATCAATGATTTAGTGAAACATTGATCTTTTCTCTATGTTGGAAATCCTAAAATTCCATTTTATTACATCAATGACCATAGCCAGACACTTAAACAATAAAAAAAAACCCAAAAAAATTAAACCCTACAGTGCCAGGAAAGCATGTTAGGTTTTTAATCCATTGGATGGGTGTCCCATCTTTTGATACATACCAAAGGTAAAATGTCAAAATATTCTAATCGTTGGTTAAAGTATCAATAAAATCTCAGTATCATTATGAATATATGGACATTGATTTCAGCCATGGTTTTAAAAATATCTTTCTATAAATTTTGTTGAGTCAATTCTTCAGCTTCAAATAAAATCCTAATATAGCCTGTCTATAAACTCCAGAATTAAGTACTGGTCAACTTCCAAGATGCATATTCTCAAAGGTATTTGTGCTTTGGTGTGTAGTTCTTGGCTGGAAAACAAATCCAGGCTTGCTAATGCAGTGCCCTACAACCAGAATGGAGAATGCCAGAAAGCATGTGAATGGAAATACCTAAAGAGGAAAGAAAAATACGCACCCTGATTCACACATAATTTATATTCCCATATGATCTGGACTATAAATTTACAAATAACACATGGAACTCAGTCAGAAGATGGAGAAAACTGAAATTATGAGCCTAGGAAGAAGGTAAGATGGAAATGAGTACAATTTTAAATTTTAAACTCATGCTTTTGTATGATATCACACTGCATCTTACACACTTTTGTATTTCCCCTCCCCACTTCCACTCTTGTGAGTAGCCAGCAAAGTTCATACATCCTCAAAACAATGGTTGGGTGAATCAAGTTTCAATGATTCACTGAGTACTTTAGCTATGTAATGTGTTCGTATTAATTTTCTGGCTTTTGTTGTTTCTGCAAAAAAGTATCACAATAAATGTGTACAATTTCCTATGTATATCTCCTTGGTCGTCAATTCTAAAATATTTCAAGAAAGTCATTTAAAGTCTATAAATATATCTTGCTAAACTTTAATCTTGGAAAGTACAGTGGCATTGTAACATATACATACTCAAATTACTGATGTTCAACTATTGTGAACAGAAAGAAAGAGAAGGAAAAGGAAGAGAGAGAAGAAGGGGAGATTGAGAGAAAGAGACAGAGAGAAGAGAAAGAGAGACAGAGAGAGAATAAATGATCTTTTACCCAGAAAAGAGAACAGGGGGATACATGAATCATCTGTTCCCCGGGTAGGAATCAGGGATCAAATGCCTTTTATTATGAGTATCTTGTTGTGTTGAGTGTGTAACTCTCAGTTTTAGAGATAGGTATTTTTCACACCCTGCAACATCTGAATGAAAATACTGTACGTCACTTTCTCTGATGCTCAACCAAAGCCAAGGTAACGGGTATCAACACTGGTAGTTTAAGGGCTGAGCAAGGGAAATTTGGACTACACTTGACTCCCAAATACTCGCTCGCTGCAGAATTTTAGCCCTCAATAAAATAAACTGACTGAATTTGGTTTAGGTCTTGAAAAATATTTCATACCAATGACAAAGCAAATTATCAAGACAAATAAATTAATGTATCCTCTACCCATAGTATTTGTGGAAGGGAAAGCAATGCTTCTTTTCTCATTCTTCCCTGTCCCTCCAAATTTTGCTTACTGTTGTCCAGGTGATACAGTAGTTCCTACACGACTCACGTGACCCAGCCGTCAAATCACTCACACCTAGGATGTGGTGGCAATAGTCTGTTTTCACAAACAGCCTGCTTCTCGTGGCCTTTAGTAGGGAAGGTGATGGACTGAATGTGGTAAGCTGCCATAATGAAGTAAGAAGAGCTCCTTCCCCTGGCTCGGTAGATCACAGGTCCCCTCCCTGAAACTATGAAATCAACTGGACTCATGAGACATCAGTCTTCTGCCCAGTTCCGGCTAAGCTGTAGACTTCTGATGCTGGAGATGTTGAGGGAGTCTGTGTCTAGTTCTGTGATACTGAGAGAGTTGCTTAAACTTCTTGATGCTGTCTTTAAAATTATGGTAATGAAACTTCTATCATAGGTTATCAGAATTAAACTGAAGATAACATATATAAAGGACTTAGTATAGGGGCCCCCCCGGTGGCTCAGTCGGTTGAGCATCCAACTTCAGCTCAGGTCATGATCTCGCAGTTCGTGAGTTCAAGTCCTGCATCAGGCTCTGGGCTGACGGCTCAGAGCCTGGAGCCTGCTTCAGATTCTGTGTTTCCCTCTCTCTCTGCCCCTCCTCCTCTCGTGCACTGACTCTGTCTCCCAAAACTGAAATAAACATTAAAAAAAATTAAAGAACTTGGTATAATGCCTGGTACATAGCAGAGACTCATAAAGAGGAAAGAAATAGTGTAATGATTAAAAGCTCAGACTCTAGAGTGTGACAGTCTGGATTTAAATCACAGCTTCACTATATGCTAGGCAAGTGACATGTGCCAAGTTACCTATCACCTCAGTTTCCTCATCTGTAAATGAGGATAATGATAGTATCTCATAGTATTGTTGTATCCTCTGTTGAGAGGATTAAATAAAACAATCCCCACATAGCACTTAGGTCAGTACCTAGCACATAAGCACCTAATAAACATTAGTGATCATTAAAAGGAGTTCTAACTCTAAAAAATAGTTGTTACCTTCTACATAAATGCCCTCTATGGTTAGTTTTTTGCATAGACATCCTTACATTAGAAGACAAACAAACTTTTTTTTTCTCCTAATTTATTTGTTGTCCCTCAGGCAAAGGTTGTTTCTGAGAAATAGAAATGGAAACATAGAGCACCAGAGAAGAATAACCAAAAGAAGTGATAGAAATGCAAATTCGTTAACAGCTAAGCTAGAAGCCCCAATGCTAGTGAGGAGAAATCTTTTTTAAGATAGGAATATCTTGGAGATAGGTAGAAGAAAGCACATGAAGAGAAAGAGGAGTCTTTATGGTTTTCCTGGAAGTGATACATGTTTTTAAAATAAACCGTGAACCCATGGGGGAGGGGAAGGAAAAAAAAAGAAAAAAAAAGAGGTTAGAGTGGGAGAGAGAGCCAAAGCATAAGAGAGTCTTAAAAATTGAGAACAAACTGGGGCGCCTGGGTGGCTCAAGTCAGTTAAGCGTCCGACTTCGGCTCAGGTCACTATCTCACGGTCCGTGAGTTCGAGCCCCGCGTCAGGCTCTGGGCTGATGGCTCAGAGCCTGGAGTCTGCTTCCGATTCTGTGTCTCCCTCTCTCTCTGCCCTTCCCCCGTTCATGCTCTGTCTCTCTCTGTCTCAAAAATAAATAAAAACGTTAAAAAAAATTTTTTTAAAAATTGAGAACAAACTGAGGGTTGATGGGGGGTGGGAGGGAGGGGAGGGTAGGTGATGGGCATTGAAGAGGGCATCTTTTGGGATGAGCACTGGGTGTTGTATGGAAACTAATTTGACAATAAATTTCATATAAAAAAGAAAAATAAAATAAAATAAAATAAAATAAAATAAAATAAAATAAAACCGCGAACAGAACTTTAGTTTGAAGTACAGTTTAGTCATTATTTGAAGTAAGCTATTAAAAGATGCAGTTGTTCAAAATGTGCGGTGGGGTGGGGTGGCGGATGGGACAGGAAACATTCAAGGGAAAGGAAAGAGGATACGCAGAGTAGGAAGTCGGTGTGAATCCAGAGGATCACAGTAGAGGTAGTTCAATTTGGGGTGTGTAAGTTTGTTCTGTTGGCTGGGTCCACATAGGTGAGTGAGTGGGTGTCAGAAGTGGATCTCCAATGCCAGTGAAATATTCAGGTGACTGAGCCACCACCTTAACTGTAACCTAATGGGCCCATGGGCCAGAACCACCCAGCAAGCCAAGTGGCTCCTGAATTCCTAAACCATGGAAACTGAAAATAATGAACGTTTATTTTTGTCTTTAGCCACTAAATATTGGGGTAATTTACGATGGAGGAATAGGTACAAAATACACCAGTGAAAGCTCTTTGGTGGATATGGAGAATTCAAGCTCTTCAGATCATCAGGGAGTTAAGGGCCATGAAAGAGCACTCCCTAGCCTGCATTTAGCCGCAGTCTGCTGTCGTTCCAAAGGGGTGCTTTCACACTCCCATCTAACAAATACTTGCCTTCATTTCTGCTCATGAACCGTTGCTCAGTATAGTCATTAGGACATCCCAGGAGCCATAAAGTTGAGATGCATTAGTGACTAAGACTTGATAAGGCCAAGTTACGGAACGCTTTCCAAAGACAGTTGGAATTTAGGCCATACTGGATTGAAAATAGGAAAGCGCAGTCATTACAAGTTTCAGAGTGATGACATTATGACAACACAACTTCCAAAAGATTCGTTTCCTGGTTCAGGGCCAATCACATAGCCGATCATGGTTTGAAGGCATGTACCAAATGAAGGTTAGTTACTTTGCAAATTCAGACTGATTTTTGTTGTTGTTTATAAAATGACTAAGATGCTGATCTTTGAACAAAGAAGTGCCTTGCTAAACTGTTTACCAGGAATTAGCCCAACTCCAGTCCAAAGCCACAAGACAATACAACCTTATCAGTGCCAAATGCATCAATGAAAAATAAACTAGCGATTTGTTTCTTTCCCGTTCCACCCCTGCCATGGACTAGAACCTTGCCCCTTGCCTGTCGTAGCAGGACCATTCCTAGGAGCCACAGCCACTTCTGATAAAGTGGCTGTTGGCTGCCATTCCCACAGGTTCCCAGAGAGATTGCCAGGTTGGCATAAGTACCGACCAAACCATATTAAATGTGACAGAGAGCATAGTAGGGATAACATGTTATGCTTTCCAAGAGATGTCTCTTCCTCTTAAATTAAAGAAGTCCCTAATGATACAAAACCATGAAAGGGCATGACAAGTAAAATTACCACCATAATAAAACTGAGAAAGGAGATGCAGACAGTAGACAACTTGCCCGAGGTCCCGACAGTAGTTAAGTGCCAGACCCGCAGCTGGAAAACAGAACTTTTTGATTCCTAGGGAACACTTTCTCCACAGCACCTGTGGTTCTCCACCTATCCCGGCAAAGAGGCTGGATTGATATTTAAGTTTTTTCTTTTACAGAAAATCTGGTAATTTTATTTAACCATTTTCTTCAAAGTCTTTCAAATCAATTGCAAAAATCATACATGCTTGTTTTCCCAACCAAACAAAACAACACAAAAGTGTTTCACCATTCAGAGGCAGGCAGTATTCAGTCCAGTGTGTTTTTCTTGTGGTATTCTTTGCTCACACAAAACAAAGAATATATATGTGTATGTGTTGTTTTTGCCAAAATAGAGTTATACTATCCATAATTATTCTAGAACTCCCTTTTTTGAATGTGGCACGATATCACAGACAACCTACAAGTTCGAAGGTCTATGTGTAATTTGAAATTCGTTTTCTAATTTCTGTGTGCATACATACAATCGCATGTACATACATGTCCACACGCACATGTGGCACAGACTCTTGGGTTTCGGAATGGCTCTGGAATATTTCCTCAATCACGCACCACTTTCTCTGATGCCTTGGCTCTTGATTCACCGGTTGTAAATGACCAAACTAACTATGCTGCAGGATAAGGTTTAGAAGACAGAGGGAATAAAAAATTAATATAAACCATTGTCGCTGCCGTTACAGCCCATGCAATCTATTTAGAGAGACAAGAATAAGCTACTTGAAAGAACACCAAATAGCACAAGACTGTAAGTCATTAAGTACTAAATTATGTGGCTCAAATGATAAGTGCTGCAGAGATTCAGACAGGAGGGAGATGTGTGAAGGCTGGCATGGCAGGAGAAGCTTTCTAGGAGAGGTAAGACGTGCACTCAGAAGCTGGGCAAAAGTGCCCAGAGGCTGGGCAAAAGTGGAAAAGAATATTCCTGGGGATTTTACTGTGTGCTGAGCTCAGGCTAAATGTATTTTCAATGTTTGCTTAATTGCTTTGATAACACTCAGCATCCTATTTTCTTCAGGTATATAAAATCATCCCCATATGTTCTAAAATGAAGGATTGTAGTAGTTTAAGCATGTGTATATCCATGTGTGTGTTCTAAACAAAGAGATTAATTTTCCTGATGGATTCTAACATACCAGACAGATTTATACTCTATGCTGGGTGAATCTGTTACATAAATCAAAGGAACATTGAAAAATAATTGTTCTGATAAAATCTAAAAGCAATGGATAAGCTTATGAAATTTCTAGAGTAATTTTTTATTAACCTGAGAATAACTGATAACATACTCAAGGTACATATCCAGGCATAATGCTTTGTAGACAAACCAGAAACATTTTATTTCACAGAGTGGGTCTTTGCATTTTCTTCAACAAGCGAAGACATGGTTTCTCCACAGTCAACCAGTTTGCAATACTAATAATAACAATAACAAAAATCACAAATCACTTCTAAATTGTAAATGCCTAAATACGTATACTCCATTGCTGTTTTTGTGTGTGTTGTAATGACTTAAAACTCAACCCATGGATTTAACTGTTTTGTAAATTGTTTGGTTTTGCTTGGCATTGTAGGCAAAAGATATCCATTATGTGTTTTGTTTCTAACATTAGTCTTGTTAACTGTGCTCCTTGATTCATTCATTCTTGAAAGAAATCAGACATGGTCTTTGCCAAACTCTCATCTGTAAACACCCAGATGGCAACAATGTGGCAAATGAATCGGGGTGGAGCAAGTGGTTGCTGGGTGACCAATTAGCAGGCTGGTGAAGGAATGGAAGCAAGAGATGATGGTAAAATGGTAACAAATAATGATCACAGAGCGATCACTTATGAAGTGCCTCCTCCATGTCAAGTGCTTACTATGCCTCGTTTCACTTAATAATTCACTAACAGGCTATAAGGGATTATTACCCTTGTTTCACAGATGACAAAACCGAATTCAACAAGACTGAGTAAATAATTTGCCCCAGTCACACAACTGTTAAGTACTAAAGATGGGATTCAAACCCTGATCAATATGACTGAATATTCTGCCATAATCCTTTCCCAACGCTGCACTAGCTCAGACATAAAGACCGGAAAGATCGGCCTCCTAATTTGCCAAAGACATCATCCATCTGATACTGGGAGTTGGCATTCAGGGTCATTCTGAGCCAACCACTGACTGACAGGGAGCCTAAGGGATGCTAACCTTGGTGCAACAATACATGTTAGATAAAGGAAGGAAGAACACACAAGGGGAATTTTCAAAACCAGTTTAGACTCCTGAACCATCAGTGAATCTAGATGGCATATTAGTAATTAATACAGTCATTTTGTGAATGTGAACACAGAAGCCAGAGAAGCAGCATGATGTCCCCAAGGCTCAATCATAATCAGAGTGAGAACAATTTGTACCAATGCTTGGTTTATGGCATCATCCCGTTTTTTTCAATTACCGTCCCATTGATGAATGCATTTTAATGGTAGTCTGTTAGGAAAAAACACACGAAAAAGAAATTCAGCACTTGAGACAGGGAAGAGAAGCACTTCTTGGAAGTAAAATTTTAACCTACTAAGGTTCTCAAAAGTCACCTTACAAAAGGTATTACCTATCCTCATGTCACATTCTTCACTTAGAGTTGTGTAAAAATATAAAGGTAAAAATAAAAGAAGATGAAACAATGTATTTTTGTGTCCCCAAATAAGAATGTGTAAAAACAATGAAATGTGATGGTTAACATGATGTCATTAAACCATAAGTACATCTCATAGCCCATGGAAGTTCGTTTGGGGTTATTGGTGGCAGTTTGCTCTTAGAGCCCGCACGCCTGCCCTTGCTATTGGCTCCCTTATCTGATTATTTACACTGTTTGAAACTTCCTTATGCTTTTATCATCAAAAACCACTTGTGGTCTGCATCCTGGGTGCAAGGCACTGACCCCATGCCATATTCCTTGTCTAAAACCACATTCTTAGTAAAGGTCCTGACAAAAGCCTTGTCCACATAGTAGCCAACATAAGTTTTGACAGGAAATAAGTAGGTTTGTAGAAGTAAGTCTTCAAGTGGGAATGAGTTCCTCTGTTTCAAGATACCTTCTGAAACTGCTTACGAAGTTTTCCTAAAGATTTTGGTGAAGACACACACGCGTGCATGTAACCAGAAAGCAGCAAAGATTTCACCTCTTAAAAACCTTAGGTAATGGAAATAAAGTGTGTGTTGTACCATTAGACAACAGGCTTCCAAACTGTGACTATGGTCGGAGGCATGCATTCTAGCAAGAAATAACACGGAAATGCATTAAGAAAACAAGGTGAAGTCATAAAACTGATTAATTTCAGTAACAAAAGGAGATATAGTGTAATCAAAATGTTGCAATTGTGCTGGATGGTCAAGCCATCTATAGCATAAGAGAAGTTTGTAATTAGACTGTGTTTTTCATCACTAGGAAAAAAATACGTGGTTTTAGATATCATGTTTAAAGCACCTAAAGAACCCAAAGTTGTCATGCTAAATACAAGAGATCTAAAGATCTGCTGTTACACATCCATTACATTTAGTGAGCTGTCCTACTGGCTTTTTTGAAGTGCTGTATACATGATCTTGCAAGGCGAAACACTTTATGTACCATACGAAATTTGAGGCATAATGTTTAATGTTCACAAGATAAGTTAACAAAACTGTATGCTGGTGACTTTTTTATTTCCCAGTTTTATGTCCTTCAAATACTTTAAGGAAAGATAAACAAGAAGGTAGGAGAATAAAATGTGCCTTTTCCTTCTACCTTTTTCACTCTCTTTCCTAAATTAAATTATAACTGCTGCTTTGCACCCAAGGAAGAAATCACGTTAGAATATGCTGGGTTTTGTTTTTTTTTTTTAATGTTTAGATAACAGCTTTCAAAACACAGCTAAGTAAAATGTGTTTTGAGATGGAAAACATTTGGTCTTTTTTTGCAGCTTTCAACAGCTTAAGCAAAGGGATTTTTAATGTTCCCAAACAGCTGGGCCATACTATGGATATCATGAATTTCACTCTCATTGAAGGACCCCATCTCCCACACTGCCCGGAGGGGGTCCCCTTTTTCCCTCCCGTTCTTGCCCCTTGTTCATCTTGATAGCTTCCCATTATTATCACAGCTTTCTGCGGGTCATGTGTACAACAGTGATTGCTAGGTGAACTTACCCTTGAACAAAACACACAATTTTTCCTAAAAATTGTTTTTGGTTTTCTATTTATTATGTGGTGGCTATAAAAAACAACAGGTTAGTGTACATTAGAATAATAATAACAGCAGGGTGACAGAAAAGGGAAGATTGCATTCTTATTTTCAGTAGCTGTCTCAAAGGTGCTACTCAACATTCCGGTACACATGATCTGAATTGCCTACATTTTTATCACTCTCTCAACATCACTACAAATATAATGTGCAAAAGGCGTTTTTGCAGAACAAGTAAGTGTTTCACAATTATTTTCAAACCCTTCCCAGGAAAAGGATTGTGCGCACATGTGTCTAGGAGTCAGTACTTATTATGCGGCTATAATAAATAAAGTAATAAAGAGGGCGCAGATGGCAATCACACATAATGCCGATTCAACATGACCAAAAGTAACAAACGTAAGAGAAAGAGCCAAAATATTGTAAAATAATTATTTAATGCAAATGTCCTGAGGTGAGGTATATCCTACATGTAACAACACGTTTACTATTTTATATCTGAGAGAGTAAAAACAATAGTTCCTAAGTTTGCATACACTAAATAGGCAAACCATGCAAATAAATTATGTTTGTAAATGTACATAAATTATGTGAACTGCTGGGCGAGAAATAGCCAAAATGTCATTGTCTACTTTTATAACCTATTATTTATTCTTTGTTTTCTAGCATGTTTTACTTTTCATCGATTTGTCTCTAATTTAGGGAATGAATCGGATGGAAATGCATCTGCAGCGGCAAATTCAACTCCTCTAGTCCTTCTGCAAGCCTTTGAGCTTTCTAGCCTTTTCTGGGGTGGGGGAGGGGGCAGCCAGCCATTCCTAGGTGCAAAGGGTGGACAGTGAGTGGAGGAAGAGGGCTTTTCTCCATTATATGGCACATCTGATTGGCCAGGGAACTCGAGCTCCCAATCGAGTAGAAGATGCTGTGGTGTTTATTAGTCACGGTGAAGTTCTAAATAACAAACAACTCTTAATATGTAAGTATTTCAGATGATTAGCTAATTTAAACTGCTTTCACAAATCCTCTATGAGTGCTTTTCACCATGGGTAATCTCTACCCTCCAACCCCTCCTCCAAAAAAAGTTATTTTGTTCTCAGATAATTGAAAATTTATATGTGTACATAATCTATACTTTCATGAAGACGTGCAAGCCTAAGGCAAGAATATGATTCTGTATGTGTGTATATGCACACGTGGCTTCAAAATTGTTTTCACGTATTTATTATTTTTTAAATGTTTATTTATTTTTGAGAGAGAGAGGGCGCATACGCAGGGGAGGGGCAGAGAGAGAGGGAGACAGAGGATCCGAAGCAGCCTCTGCACCAACAGCAGAGAGACCCACATGGGGCTTGAACTCACAGACCATGAGATCATGACCTGAGGCAGCTTCCGACTGAGCCACACAGGTGCCCCCAAAATTGTTTTCAATGAAACTTAGTTTTTATTAAAACAAGAATGTTTAAATGGTTTTTAAGTACTTGCCATCCCAGTTTCCATACTTCAGTTAACAGGTTTATTATTCCGCCAGCTACTGACTCTGATCCTCTAAGAGAATTTGCCTGTAAAATACTCTCCGTGAAATGAAATAAATAAAATAAATGCAGTAAGGAAAAATTCCTGAGAAATGAAAGAGAATGGCAGCTTATCACATGAAGACATGGATGGGGCGGTGGGAGGTGGGTGGGAATTATAATTCTATCATTAAATAATTTGATCGCTTTTAGAAGTTTTGAAACCACTTTTAGACTTCTATAATGAGTTTTTGTTGGAAATGCTTGAGATTCCAGAGCTAATGCTGATAATTTTCTACCTTATGGTATCATCTCTTTTTTTCCCGTGCTGCTTTAAATTGAACTACTTGGTTCTTTATTAAATTATGGTATTATTTTATTTTGGTTTGCCTGAGAGATATTAGGTTAAAAAATTGTAGCTGTGAAATTGGTGAATATTGCCAGGTTGTAGATTAAAATCCTGCTAGGTCAGATTTGTTAACATCGATTACATTATAATTGGTTACGGGCAAACCAAGAAGATTCTAAATTCATTTCCTATGTCAGCTTAAAGGTCTATGTTGACCCTATATCTAATCTTTTTTTCCATATCAAAACTGTCTTGGGGACCTCATTAGTCCACTTTGTTAGATTCTTGGTGCTTAAAGCTCATAATCAGGCTGGGCTGTAAATAACCAAATAGTACATTGGTTTTCTTTGTTTCTCTTTTCTTTCTTTCTTTTTTTAATTTAATTTTAGTTAGTTAACATACAGTGCAATATTGATTTCAGGAATAGAATTCAGTGATTCATCACCTACATACAACACCCAGTGCTCATCACAACATGTGCCCTCCTAACACATATCACCCATCTGGCCCGTCTCCCACCCACCTCCACAGAAGAATGAAGTTGGACCACTTTCTTACACCATACACAAAAATAAATGCAAAATAGATGTGAGACAGGAAACCATCATAATCCTAGAGGAGAACATAGATAGCAACCTCTCTGACATTGGTTTTCATTGACAGGGCTCTTCCCACTGAAACCAGACAATTGGCAAGTCACATGGAAAAGTTGGAATATGAAGAAAAAAATTCAAATTTCCACATAAGGACGTAACTTCTTTAACATATATAAAAATTCAAAGAATATAGTAAAAGCAAAATATTTGTGATTTAGAATAGTATAAGATTCATCTGCATTAAATGCACACATAGTATTAATAAAAAGTTGTCATGTGGGCAAAAATAAATTATATTTGCTCAGGTTTTGGTTTCTACACTTTCAAAAGTTACAGGTAATATATCCTCTTCGTCTGGCACAAGTTTTCTCCCTAAGCATAGACTAAATTAAATTAACAATGTGCTCTAGCTGATGAAAATAGCTATCAAGAAGAATTTTTTTTCTGTATTATTATTTAACGTAGGGGGGAACATCACACACGATTTGTAGACGAACTATAGTACTTAATATCTTATCCAGGGTCACAGGTGAAATCTTTCCCTGACTCAGACATATGAGTAGAAGACAGACTTTCTTTATGATAAGATAATCAACTGTGCTAAGAAAATCAACAAATGGAGTTACCAAAAGTAGGTGAAATTAATCTCATTAATTTGGGCTGAAATAATCAACATGCTATAAAAATTACCCATAGATGGAAATGATGGTAATTATACTTCCAAGTGTGGTCCGCTATGTTCTTTGCAAACATTCCAGAGTCCAAGTGGCATACTTTCTCTCATATTACTGAATGTTTGCTCTGACCTCGGAGTGTTAACACAAATAAAAATATTGACATTTTTTCACACTTCTTCAATAGCCACTAAAAAGAAACCTAAAGTATCATTTAAAACTCAGTACCTCTTGTACTTTAAAAAATTAAAAAAAAAAAAAAAGGAAACTTCAAAATAGATTTCTAAATGTAAAGTAATAGGTCCCGGATCGCGAGAGAAAGAAGTAGTCTTTAGTTTCTCTGGACTATTCCAACTTCCTGCTTAGCCATCTTATCAGAAGTTTATCTTAATAAACAGAGAGGGGCAGAACGACACTCTGTTCTGTTTAATTCTATATGAGGCCAGTTCTACTTTTTTTCATGGGAAAGAAGAAAATGTCAGCCAGCCAAAATACAAAGGCCAAGATGATATCTTACTACTGGCCCAATGAAGTAATATTTTAGGAAAATTATATTTAGCCATCTATGTATTTCATACCGGAAATGAAATCCCTAGACTATCACAAACTATTTCATACACATGCCTAATATTGCAAACCCTCTTGTGATCGAGTCATTCTATTTTTACCTCTGTTGATTTAGATATCTATTTTAAAATCATTAAAATTGTCCAGCTCAGACTTTAAGAGTCAACACCAAGCCTTTCTGTTCTCTCAGAAGTAACTTCCAAGTTATATTGTTTTGCAGGGTACCTAATGCTACCAGGTCAAAGAAAGGCATAATTCAAAGGTATACACACTATGGTGGGTGCCAAAAATATGAACTTGGCCAGTTTTGTGGTTTTTTTTTTTTTTTCCATTCAGCACAGAGCCAAAGCTATGATAATTTCTTGACTCTGAATTAGGAGCCAGCTTCCCAATTCTAGAAACATTCCACCACATTTCACAGGGAACCTACCCCATAATTTACCTAGGATTGAAGACTCAGTGTCTCCTCAAATAAAAGTAGCAGCTGGGGACGTTTTGCCTCTCATATTACTGAAGAAGAGTGCACTGTTAAACTTGGCAGCTTAACAAGAAAATCAAACTAACTGTAGTAAGCTATTTTTAATAAACTTACAGGTGCTTTTGAGATTCTACCCATAATGTCCTTTCCAATGTGTCTCGTAGACTTCTGATTCTCCATTCTGAGGTCGCAAATTCTAAACTAAATGGGCAGTGTTTCGTTTGTAAATTACAGAACAGTCTTTTACACATATAGGATAAAATGCCAACATGGATATTCTGCTTTCCACACTGTTAAATTAAGAAGAAAATTTCAAAATGTCCTGATGGAATTTGTTTCTATTTTTGTATCACTGCGTGCTCACAAATGCCTTGCATTATTTTAAGAATGTTTTCTCTTCGAAGGATACATGCATAATTTAATTTTAAACATGTCAATTTTCTAACAGAAAACACTTTTATTATGATTATTATTTTATTTGTTTATTTTTAGCAAAGAAGAAGCGGTAGAAAAGGTTTGGAGAAAGAAGACATCACAAGTAAAATGGTACTGTATTTTTCTATTAGAAACATTTGCTGAGATTCTAAGAATGAATTAAACTGCTTTGATTCTCATTAATAACCAATAATAATTAAGGTAGATTGTTCAATATTCCTTCATCCTGAATTCCCTATTAGTCTTTGTTCTTCTTGGAGACAGGACCTTTGTTATTTTTATATCTCTTCTGTTTTTTTTTTTTTAATTTTTTTTTCAACGTTTTTTATTTATTTTTGGGACAGAGAGAGACAGAGCATGAACGGGGGAAGGGCAGAGAGAGAGGGAGACACAGAATCGGAAACAGGCTCCAGGCTCTGAGCCATCAGCCCAGAGCCTGACGCGGGGCTCGAACTCCCGGACCGCTAGATCGTGACCTGGCTGAAGTCGGACGCTTAACCGACTGCGCCACCCAGGCGCCCCTTTTTATATCTCTTCTAATGCCTAGTCCAGTGGTTCATACAAAGTAGGTACCCAATCAATACATGTTGCATAAAATGAAGCTTGAAATATTGTTTTATAACAGTTATTAAACTCTTTAACATTTCATACCATGGCCATTGTAGTAAAAATGATGCTGAACTGTATTTAGAAAGTGATCCAGGGGCGCCTGGGTGGCGCAGTCGGTTAAGCGTCCGACTTCAGCCAGGTCACGATCTCACTGTCCGTGAGTTCGAGCCCCGCGTCAGGCTCTGGGCTGATGGCTCAGAGCCTGGAGCCTGTTTCCGATTCTGTGTCTCCCTCTCTCTCTGACCCTCCCCCGTTCATGCTCTGTCTCTCTCTGTCCCAAAAAATAAATAAACGTTGAGAAAGTGATCCAGAAGAAAATGAAAATAATTTTAAGTGAAATAAATGATTATTGGAATACATAATTTGATAGTCATTTGCCAAGCACTTACCGTATGTTACTCCGAGGCAGAGGAAGGAAATGATGAATATGTATAATAACAGGGATAAGAAGTTATTCCTCAGCTATTGTAAAATGGGAAAGTTCATTGAGAGAAACAGGGAAACTTGCCTGAGAGAAGTACTAGAGAAAACTATTAAGATGTAGATGAAGCAGGGGCACCTGGGCGGCTCAGTCGGTTAAGCATCCGACTTCAGCTCAGGTCATGATCTCATGGTTCAGGTTGGTGAGTTCAAGCCCCACGCCCATCCGTGGTGGGATTCTGCTGACAGCTCGGAGCCTGCTTTAGATCCTGTGTCTCCCTCTCTCTCTCCCCTCCCCTGCTTGCCCTCTCTCATACGCACTCTCTCTCTCAAAAATAAATAAGCATTAAAAAAATTAAAAAAAAAAAAAAAGATGCAGATGGAGCAGTGGGGCAGGGGAACTACCGGCCTTGGTTTTCTAAAGGGAAGCCAGAGTTGACTCTAGCAAAATAGAAAGTTCCCAAGAGAGTCAACATTAATACGAAAGGAACACACCAGGTCACTTAAGAATGAGCAATAGGAAATTAACCAACATTCAATAGGCTCCATCCAAAGTAGAGTATAAGACAGAGGAAATTCATATGAAATCTAACGGGCAAAACTGACAAAGAAAAGATTGAGGAATGAGAAACAAGAATTCTCTTTTTTGTTCTAGGTCCTATAAATTTTTACTAAGAGGAATATATGCAAAAAAAAAAAAAGAAAAATGTTTTTAAAGGCTGCCTTTCGTCTGACCTGACACAGATATGCTGTTCATGTTTAAGAACTGGGACGGCAGATACCTCGTATCAAATAATGCAACCCTGTCACCTCCCAAGACCTGGACTTAATTTTTTTAGTTGTCTTACACAGATTATTACCTATTGTTTTAAAGATAATGTTTCCCAATATTCTACAAAATCTTGACAAATGTCAATTTCTTTTCTTTCTTTCCATTGGATTGTATAGGTTTTTACTCTATCTGCTCCCATAGATACCTTTGTAGGGTGTTAACTAAAGGCCTAAGCATCTAGAAATTATCCCCCAAATAAACTTAATCTCAGAAGAAATAAATTGTAATTGCAAATTTCTTTCTATGGATGGAAAATGGAACAGAAAAAAGATTATATAAAAATGGTAATTGACATTTTAATGATTGCAATTTTATGAATTTGAAGATTTTGTTTGCTAACGACTAGGAGGAAAGTGATAAACCTGAAGAAGACTTTGGGTCCATAGGCTGAAGGACTACACTGTGCTGCATCGTGTTTGGACTCCTGACTTGGTAATGTGAAGGCCCAGCGGGTCGAGAGGCTGAGGACACAACATTGTGGTGTCCAAGCTCTAAGGTTCACCAGCAGCTAGCCTTCTGGGCAAATCACTGAGCCTCACTGTGCACTGGCTTCCTCAGTTGGAAGATGGGGAGAAATCTAAGATCTCAGTGCTTCTCTTATTGGATTCACGTGAAAGTAAAATGACATTAGATATCAGTGCACCTAATAAACTCGTAGTACTAGGTAATTGCCAATTAAATGATTGTTATTGTAATTATTTTATTTACATGTCAATGTCTCCCCATAAGTTACCTTAAGGAGAGGACATATGTTTTTCTTTTCACTTTGGCCCCCATTCATAGCGTACCTATTTCTAGCATTAGCAAACACGGTAAAAAAATGATCATAGGAATAAACATAAAATACAGGTGAAAATTACAACATTTGCCACTAATAACCACCTCCTCCTTGAAATGGCCTACTTCTTTGGCATTGATGACTCACTCTTCCCTAGCTCACCTTCTACTCCTCTGGATTCTTTCTTAGGATGCTCCACAGAGTCATTTTCTCCCCTTGCTGAGTAAACACTGGGTTTCTCCCAGGGGTTTGTCTTCAGCCTGTTTTCCTGTTAACACGCCCACTAGGTTCTCTTCCAACCATTTGCAAAATTTTAATCGTCCCTCCCTCCCTATGCTGATAACTCCCTGACAATAATATCTACCCACAGTGACGTCTATCCCCTCTGAACTCCAGACTGGTATACTCAGTTGTCCCAGAGGCATCTTAAATTCAGTATGGCCAACTCTAAAAACACTTTGTGTTCACTCTCTTTCTCTGGCCTGCACTATCTTAGACTCTATACCTCTCTCATATCTCAAATCCAACCAGTCCCCAAACCTCATGAATTGTATCTCCTAAATATTTTTCATGTCAGTTGCTTCTCACTATTGTTTATCTTCTCCATCTTTAACCATCACACTCAACTCCTTGCATCCAGACTTGTCCACATTATATCCATTCTGACTAATGCAGCCATTGATTTCGTTTGCATACAAATAAAATCATGTTAATTTGCTGCTTAAAGTCTTTCAGTGACTGTCCATTACTGACAGCCTGGAGGCCAAGGAACTTAATATGACATGCAGAATGCTCCATGTGGCCTCCACTAATCTTCTCAAACTGACATCTTCTTACTCCTTTTATCATGCTTTGCAGTCTATAGGTACAGACCAGATTGTAAGTTCTTATATTCACCCTTATGGTTCATGTTCTAAGCTTCTGCTTTGGCAGGTCCCTTTTTCTCAGAATATACTTTCTACCCATTACTTATCTGGCTAACTCACACACGTCATTTTAAAGACTTCATCTATAGAAATGCGCAACACATCCCAAAATTCCCAGTGGTGGGCATTTTTCTATGCTTCCAAAGCCCCATTGGCAAACATCTATGTCCATTTTCTTAAAAATACCTGTTTTTATAGTTACCACTGAAATCAAATATTTCCAAAACTGGATCCTATGAGATGTTTAATTAAACAAAGTCAATTTTGAACAAATTGGGATTGGTCCTTCCAGTAAATGTTTCCTTCCAGCATTATTATAATTACTAGCGTAAGGAACAGGAATGAATGCATGGCACCAAAATTATAAAGGTTTCATGTTTTTATGTTTATTTATTTTTGAGAAGGGGAGAGAGAGACAGAGACAGAGACAGAGAGAGACAGAGTGTGACCAAGGAAGGGACAAAGAGAGAGGGAGAGAGGGAGACACAGAGTACGAAGCAGGCTCTGGGCTCTAAGCTGTCAGCATAGAGCCCAATGTGGGGCTCCAACTCACAAGCCGTGAGATCGTGTCCTGAGCTGAAGTCAGATGCCCAACTGACTGAGCCACCCAGGCACCTCTAAAGGTCCCCTTTTTAATGCTTTGGACTACTGCAAAGGACAGGTAGGTAAAAAAAAAAAAAGTAATAATTATAAAAGTGCAATGCAAGAAGAAGCCTTGATAAAGACATCTTTTTATAAAGAAAAATCTAAATGATAATTTTATGCCTGAAGTATCAGTCACATCAACAATGCTTCAATTATGGACAATTTTTAAAAGACATATTTTACCAAATCAGGTTAATGGCAGAGATTTTTGTCTTTCTAAACTATGTCTCCTTGTACCTTCTAAGGATAGAGATTCTATAAAATGGTATCCAATTGAAGGTACATTTGGAGAAAGCAATTTATCAGCACAAGACAGGGTCATTCCTTTCTTATCTTCCCTTCTGAACCTGACACATAGAATTTTAAAATTAAAGCTGCTTCCCAGGGATTTATGCAACCATCTGGCACATTACTCAGATG
Organism: Prionailurus bengalensis; assembly: GCF_016509475.1. NCBI lineage: Eukaryota > Metazoa > Chordata > Mammalia > Carnivora > Felidae > Prionailurus > Prionailurus bengalensis. Next base: position 97,428,947 of record NC_057350.1, on the reverse strand, counting down.
ACCACTGCTGACAATTACTTAAGGGATCAAGCACAACTTCATTCACAGAAACCATGCATGAAGACCAATTTTTTTTTTTTTAAACTCATGCTTTTAAAAGCAGACTCTACTCTTCTGGTAGCTACTGATGGGCTTTTCTATCACCTTCACTCACTGGTTAAGTATTTACCTGCTTTGGTGTAGAGAGTAGATACTAGAGTCTGAAATTGGACAGACCTGGGTCTCAATCCTAACTCTCTTTCTATTGCTACCTCTATAATCTTCAAGTCACTTAACCCTTGCAAGCCTTTTCTCTCATCTACCCGAGGGAATAACAATACAAGCCAGCACTTACAATGTGCCAGACATCTTCTGGAGGGCTTTGAGTATATTATCTCATGTAACTTTCCCAATGATCCTAAGAAATAGATACTATTATTTCCGGTTTACAGTCGAGGAAACAGAGGGGTCCCGTGGCAGATTTGAGCAGTATGTCTTTAGAGTTCTGGGCTGTAGTTGTTTCTCTCCTCATTTCAAACTCATTTCAAAATGTCTGTATAAAGATCAACTATGTTGATAAGAATAAAATGTTTGTGATGGATAGAGACTCAACAAATGATTCCTTCTAACTCTTTCGGAGATTCTTCTCTATCTTTTATGTCAGTCCCTTCCCCAAAGAGCTAGACATGGCTTTAAACCATAGGAGATAAACACCATCAAATGAGTAAAGACGACTGATAAAGACATGTGAAGAACCCAGAAGCCACATAGCCATGTTGGACTTTTATGAAGTCTTTAAGTCTAATTTCTACTAATTGGGTTCTGTTTCATGTCTTTGGTATATATTAAGAGGCTCTAACCTAGAGGAAGGATCAGAAAAGTCTCCTTCAAGACAGGATGTTTAATATGAGACATGAAATATAAGAATGAGATAGCCTCGTGCAATAGAAAAACAGTCTGAGAGAACAGCTTTTATAGTTATTTGTTCCATGTCTGGCTTCCTGACCAGTTTATAAACTTCAGGATGGTACACACCATGTCTGTTTTACCCTCTGACAAAGCCCTTAACAATCTATATGGCGCCTGGCACAGTCAGTATTTAAGAAATAATGAATGGATATGGGCACCTGGGTGGCTCAGTCAGTTAAGTGTCTGACTCTTGATTTTGGCTCAGGTCATGATCTCATGGTTCGTGAGATTGAGCCCTGCATCAGGCTCTAAACTGACAGCATGGGGCCGGCTTGGGATTGTCTCTCTCCCTCTCTCTGCACCCCTCACTACTCACTGGCAGGGGCGCTCTGTCCCTCTCTCTCAAAACTAAATGAACATTTAAAAAATAATGAATGGATAAATGAATGCATGAACGAATGAATGAATACAATGTGTGAGAGCCTGAGGGCAAGTTTAAGAAACAGAGATGGCAGAAGAGTGGAAAGAAGTTGCAGGCTGAAGATTTTGCAGGAGCAGATGATGCAGGGCCTCTTAAGTGATAATGTAAATTTTGAACTTTGTCATCAACACAATGGGAAAACATCGAAGGGGTTTTGATATGGGAGAGATGGAATCAGATTTTTTTAAATATTACTTGTGAAATTGGTGATGTGCCTTAACCCGCAAACAGAGCAAAGTCAAAGTATCCCCATCAGAAAGGACCCAGGTCCCTCAGAGTCCGTTCTACAATGTTTCAGAGTGTTCTACAGGCATAATTTGGAAGGCTGAGGCTTAGGTGGGGAAAACAGGCTCCCAAAGAAATAGAAGATTCTGGCCATGTGTTTATTGGAATCAATGGGTGTTCACCAGCTAGGATGTCATTCATTAAGCTCGTGTAACTTTAAAGCCATAGCGTCCACATGTTAGTTTCTCCCATGTCTGATACTTCAAAATGAATTTTAAAACACATTCAGGGATGCCTGGGTGGCTCAGTCAGTTAAGCATCTGACTTCAGCTCAGGTCATGATCTCACAGTTCGTGAGTTCGAGCCCCGGGTCAGGCTTTGCTGACAGCTCAGAGCCTGAAGCCTACTTCAGATTCTGTGTCTCCCTCTCTCTGCCCCTCCTCTGCTCACACTCTGTCTCTCTCTGTCTCTCAAAAATAAATAAACATTAAAAAAATTTAAAAATCAAATGAAATAGAGGAAAATAAAGAAATAAAGAAAAATATTAAAACATATTCAGTTCTTTCCATCTGTATTCCTTAATTTCTAGGTAGTGATAAATCCTAGGACATGTTATACTAGATATCCAATGCCAAAGCTTTGTTGTTTTTTTTCATAACTCGTAAGACTTTAAATCTCCTTGGAAACAATCACTGAACTGTCCCTTTTGTGAGGTTGCTAACCTTTAGTAACACTGACCACCTCTCGCTGCACAAAGTTGCAGCACTATTAATAGGCACTATTAATCATGAAATTACAGTTTGTTAAAAATCATGAAAAGTTTAGTTTGGGATACATTATACTCATACTATTTATTTAGCAGAGTAATAAAACATAAAAATTAACGAAAACAAAAGGGTGATTAAAATCTCTTTGACGTGCTCTTGAAAGGCAAAAAAAAAAAAAAAAAGAGTTTTTTGTAAGAGAAATGCACTTTAAAAGAATACCTAAGCCTATTCAAAGGCTTTCTTTTCCCTATATACAGGTCTATTTTGTCACCATGCCTTTCTTTGCAATTTATGTTTAAACACATTTTAGACACCACAAGCAGGCCTCTACTCCATGAAATAAACTGTGAGATATTAATGCAAAAGCTATTGTGCTGAGAGCTTGGAAACCCTACACTTCCACTCTCAATGTCAGCGTGTTAAAAGAGATTTTAGTAATGGCAGAGCTAGTCAACAGGGAATAATTAAACTCAACTTGTCTGAGATTTGCTGTGATGTGTGGAATGATAGTTTCCAAACCAGCTGCTGCAGAAAGTTTGCCTAAGAAGAAAGTGCGGTTGACCAGGGGCTGCAGTTGGGAAGAAATACAATGAAAAAGCTCCTTGACCTCTGAAACAATGGGTGGAGCTTACTTGAATAATAAAAACCAACACAAAGTCAACAATTAAACAAAGCCCTAACAATAGGGCCATCTTGGTAGCCCTGAAAGTTTTTAAAAGAAGGGACTTACTTGAGAGTGAACTGCCAAATATCCAGGCTTGGCACCTTTTAACAGCAAAGGAAGGTGTAGACCGTTTGTGACCAACAAATCCCTCGGTAGGACCTCGGTTCCTTTTCCTCAAAAACTTCTCCACATTCAACTCATTAAAAGATCATATTGTATTTCCTTTAGTGGAGCAGTTGGTCTCTCTTTTTTTAAGCTGTCAGCCAAGCAGCCACAAGCCCTCACTGATAGCATGGTACCTCTTGAGTCCCGCCTCCCACCCCATCCCTGTCCTAGCCCTGCAGGCCAGCTCAAACTAAGCAGCATGAGTCCTTCCCTGTGCCACTGAGTCGCTGGTAACGTAGTCGCTATAAATCTACCACACAGATGATGAAGAAAGACAATCTGTGAGCCAGTATGTTGTTTTACGTTAGGAATTCCTTTTTAATTTTACTAGTTTTTCCATTGTCTGGCATTTATAATACGGTCACAAAGTAAAAAGGCAATTATTTACCTCTCTTTCCTATCTACAGTACTTTAAACCTCAGGTCTAATATGATTTCCATTTAGAAAAATATTTGTATAGCCATTTACAGGGCTTTATAAAGCTAAGGCATGCCAAAGTAGTTCACATTTTCAATTTATTGTGGCTAGACTTTGTTGGCACTAAATGAAAAGGTTTTACTATCTAATTTTAATGTCAGTTTTAATATATATACACATACACACAAAGAGACACACACATACATACTAAATGTGGTGTGCAAGTGTCTTTACGTGTGTCTGGTTATTTCGATACGGACTGGCTAATAAAACTCACTGCAATCGATTTATAATATGCCTGATGAGAAATCACTTCCTACTACTTATGTGTGTCCTATTAAAATGCCCTGCCCTTCCTTAATCACCTCCTCCCACATTTTCAAACTTGAAATGGACTTTTTTTTTTAATTTTTTTTTTTAACGTTTATTTATTTTTGAGACAGAGAGAGACAGAGCATGAACGGGGGAGGGTCAGAGAGAGGCAGACACAGAATCTGAAACAGGCTCCAGGCTCTGAGCTGTCAGCACAGAGCCCGACGCGGGGCTCAAACTCACACACCGTGAGATCATGACCTGAGCCGAAGTCGGCCCCTTAACCGACTGAGCCACCCAGGCGCCCCAGAAATGGACTTTTTAAAATCATGGGTATTTGAGTCGCGTGGGACATGAGAGAATTTTATTTTATTTTATTTTTTTCTAAGCATTAGAACCTCTTCACCTCCTTTCCTTCTCATTTGTCTTGACAAACAGACTTTTAATTTCCCTGTTGTATAGCTGAGGAAGTGAAAGCACTTTCAGAGACTCTCCAGCATTCTCTCTACACATGCACATCAGCCTATGTATCGAAAGTCCTAAATCCGAGATTTCAAAAACTTAATTCAATACATATTTATTAAGCAGCTAGCATGTTATCAGCACTTTTAAGTAGATTTCAAGTCACAGAAAAGGCAAACAACTTCAAATTATTAAGGAAGTTGAACTGAAAATAGTAAGTCAGGGCACCCGAGTGGCTCAGTAGGTGAAGCGTCAGACTTTGGCTCAGGTCATGATCTCACCACTGGTGGGTTCACGCCCTGCGTTGGGCTCTGTGCTGACAGCTCAGAGCCTGAATCTACTTCAAATTCTGTGACTCCCTCTCTCTCTGTCCCTCCCCTGCTCACACTCTCTGTCTCAAAAATAAATAAACTTTAAAAATAGTCATAGTCAAAATAATAGCTACTATCATCGATGAGACCTTACTATGCGCTAAGCTTATGCTGAGCGCGTTTGCATACAACTGCTCCTGTAATCCTTACAAGTAAGCTGTGAGGCACCTACTATTACCACTGCCATTTTATATTTAAAGTAATGGAAAAAAAAATGTGTCACGTAACGTGCACAAATCACACGGGCTTCAGATTTGAATCCTTCACCACTCAACATTGCTGTCTTTCTGTAGACCCATCTAGGCCTATGCTGTCCAATATGGCGGCCACTAGCCACAGGTGGTTATGTACACTTAAACATAAATGAATTAAAATGAAAAATAGAGTTCCTCGGTCATGCTGGCCATATAGCTGAACAGCCACACGTGGTTAGTGTCAACTGTATTGAGCAATGCGGTGTTCTTCCCTAGGATATAGCCTGAGAGGAGGATTCGAGACGTTCTGTCGGCATACGTGCCACAGAAACGATTCTAGTGGTGGCGTTACCCACAGGGCCTGGATAGGATGCTTAAACTGTAGCTGGATCTGCACCTATCAAGAATGAAGCCAAATGGGGTGAAGCAACCTGGCATAGTGAAGAAAGGCGTGATTATGGAGTCAGGTGTCCTGGGCTCAGACTTCAGTTCCAGCTCCCTGCCTCCACGACCTTGAGCACGTTAATTAAGCTACTGAAGTCTTGGCTTTCTCATTTGCAATGGGACTAGTGATGTGTCCTTTGTGGGGTCTTAGGAGAATTAAATGAGACACAGGTAGGGCTCCTGCTTGGAGAAGGTCCTCCGAGACCTACTTATGCATATTTGGAGATAAGAAATGCAAATCAGAGCTGAACAACAAAACGAGGAACGGTAGGAAGAGGAATCACTTGGACAGGTGATAGAGCTGTTTGCACGGAGTCAAAACATTTACAGAGCTGAGATGCTTGCGATTAATTACTGCAGAAGGTCCCTAGCTGAAAGGCATTTGGCAGGGCGCAATATAAAACAGAGCTGCCAAGGCTAACAGCTATTATTAAATGTCTGCATGCTTTAACAGCCATGCTCAGCACTTTCAGTTCCCCTTTATTTCAAGGACCCTCACCACACGCCTCGGCACTGTGCTTCACTTCAGAGAAATAAGCAGGTTCTCAGGCTTGGCCCCCAAGCTTCAAAACCAAGAGACCTGAGGCTAGGGATGGAAATCTGCATTTTAAAACAGAATCCCCATTTTTGACACATGTGGCCCGCCACACTTTAAAAAATACTCGAGATCCAACTTGTTAGCACCGTGAAGCACGCGGTGAGTGAACATCTGCTGGAAGCTATCGGACAACGTCAGCTACGTGAGACCCTGGCAAGAACTCACGGGTGTAGGAAAATTGCCTTTAATTTGGACGGCACGGAGGTTAAGCCCATGTACCAGAGTTTCTGCACTTTTCTTAAGAGAGAGTCATTCAGTGCCAATTTACTTTGATTTAGGACAAGAATCTAATAAGATTGGCTATCTGGTTTCCTAGCATAATGATTTTAGTGAAGTTTTCCATCCTTTATGGTAACATTATGGAAGCCACCAGGCTCAAAGAGGTGACCTTTAGACACCTAGGGAATTTGTTTCTCTGGAATTCTGCCTTGCCTGGTTTGCATTAATGAAGGAGGTGTCAACCCGAATACCTGTGCGTATTCAGATATTAGATCCAGAAAGTACTTAGCTACACAGAGCTTGTGGAGACTGAGCAGCGAGAGGAATCGATGTCAGGCTTGGGATTCAGACAGACTTGAGTTCCTACCCAGGGTCCACAACTTCCCACCAGCTACAAGGTGGTATGCAAGTGAGCTCACCTCTCTGAGCCTCGCCACACCCACTCTAAGGTGAAGGCAATGACAGTACCTGTCTCCCTACCTCTCATGAGGTCACTCATGTAATACGGAGAGCACGGTGTTCGGCAAGCACAAGGACATGCTATTGTTGCTGCTGTCCCTCCAGCTATGGGATGGAGAAGGAGAGGACTCGTAGAACCAAGTAGCTTATATGCTCTCCGCAGGATAAACACACAAGGCAAAGGAACGGACAAAAACTCTCATTGCCACAGTTAGGATTTCTAAAGAAAATGAGCATGCCTTTTAGTCTTCAATCATTCTCCTCTGAGATACAATCTCTCACCCCACCAATTCAGCAATGAATCGTGGTGGATTTTACTCTATCTGATTCATACCATGCTAGTCTGAGAATCTCTGTTAGACCCCTCTCTCCCTGACCCTAGACCTTCTTCTCTTTCTCTCTATTCTATACTTGACTTTGGGCTCAATGACCTTAAACACCTAAATTGCATTCTTGGCATTTCCCTCTTTTGCTCAAAACTGTCCTCTGGCTTTGCCATTGTAGCAACAGCAGCAGGAGGAGGAGCAAGCAGCCAGAGGTCACATTAACTGAGCAACACTTCTTGCATCACAGACGCCGGGCTACCAGTATAAGTAAGACTCATTCTCGGCCGTCCGGGAGGCCACAGGGGAAGCAGTATGGAAGAGGGGCAACTGCTGTGTTAAGGACTGTAGAAGAGATCAGAATTACACAGACTACTCTCTCTAGGGGACAGCTATGAGGGCAAGATTTGAGGCGAATCATCAGAAATTTACCAGATAGAGAAGATGAAGAAAATGGAGAGCCAACATGGGGGACTTCTAAGCGGGGAAAATCAGCACAAACAAGACACAGAGTGGTGCCAGAACACAGTCTTTCAGGAGAAGTTTGGGTGAATGACGATTAGGGTGAGGGGTAATGAATGAAAGAGAGGCAGCTAAAGAGAAGGTTTGGAACCAAATCATGAAGGGCCATGTTTATCAGGCTACAGAGTTCAATTTTCCGATTTTCCAAAGTTTTTGGCAGCAGAACACTTTTTTTTCCCCCAAGCAAAATCTTACACAAAACCACAAATATCAAACAAGTAAAAAGTGGTGTTGCTTTGTTGAGGAAGAGGTGGAGGGTTAGGAAACGCGACTCATTCAGCTTTCCCCTCCCCCAGTGCTACCGTAAGGCATCTTTAAGGGGTCCAGTGACTCAGCAGAACATAGTCGAAAACTACTGCTGTGGACAATAGGGAGACAAAGCAGTGCCTTCAGCAATAAAAGAATATCTCAGGTTTGATATTTAGAAAAAAATGATCCTGAGTGGAAGGGAGAGCATTCTTACAGGCAGCCTTGACAAAAGATGGTAAAGCTCTGATTCAAGAGAAAAGCAGTATGACTTGAGAGAATCAAGGAATATCTCTCAGTTGGGTATGAAATTTGGCAAATCTCTCGACGGGCGTGATGAGAAAAGGAATGCGAGTAGTCAAGGGAAGCTTTCAAGTTCTCACTTGAGGAGCACGGTGAAAGATGAAGCCATTGACTACAAATGGGAAATAAGGGAGGAAGAAGGTTGGATTTCACTTCATTTGAAGTGGGGTAGGATACTCAGGAACAGATGTTCAGCAAGAGGATGGAATTGTAGATTTGGAGCCTAAGGTCTCTCTTTGGGAGTCCTTAATGGATAAATAGATGATATCTTCAGGTGGGTATCCTGAAGAGGGGGACCCAGCAGCGAGTGTTGGTCCTGAAGCCAGAGGAGGAATGGGAGGAGAAAATTGTCCTGAGGACATTATCGTGGGCCAAAGACTAAAACACACCCTGGATTTGGCAGTTAGGAATCACTCCTGCCTCTTCAAGTGTTGCGAGCAGAATAGAGGTTGTAGTTAAGAGGAAGGCTGAATGAAAATTGAGAAGATAGAGACAGATGGTAAAGACTATTTGCTCATGGGGAAAAGGCATGCAGAAAAGTACGGTCCACAGATAGGCTACTCATCTTTCAAAATCTTCCTTGCCACCTTCTTTGCTTACCATGGCCCACAACGACCTCTTTCCACTCTGAACCCCAAGAGAAGTTCATAATCTGTATTCTTTTAGGGACGATTTATCATGTTATCATTCACTACCCTGGATTATTCTATTATCATTAAAGGGTATTATCTTGTAATCTTCATAGCTCCTAATAGTGTCTTACAAGCATCTAATGCCTCCTGAGTTCAATTTATCTTTAAAGAGAATTCATCTCAGTATTTCTCTCAGTACACTCTCAGCCCTCCCACGCTCATACTGAACTTGTCACATCCCAGGCTGCACCATGCTTTCTCTCACCTCTCGGCTGATAGCTGAACATTCTTTTCTGCTACCATATAACTCCCCTGCTCCATAATAATGTTAATTGTCCTTCAGGTGTTGGTTTAGATACATTCCCTAAAGGAAACCTTCTCTGACTCCCTCTAGACTTGGTTGTATATCCACCCCCAACCATCACCCATACCTAATATCCTATACCTCCGTCATGACAGTCAGCATTGTACCAGTTCAGTTAACTGTACCCCTCATTAAACCTCCTGAAGGCAAGGAAGGAGTCTCACTCAGTAAATGGTTTATTTCCAATACCTAGCTTAGATGAGTAGAAATTGGCTGAAAATACGGGTTCAAGTATTTGAGGAAGAAGAGAGGAAAGGAGAGAGAAATGAATAAAGGAAAGGGAAATGAGAGGAAAAGAAAGAGAAAATGAAAGGGAAGGGAAGGTTGGAAAATGAGAGGAGAGGAGGGGAGGAGAAGGGAAAAAAGGGGAGGGGAGGAGAGGAGAAGGAGGGAAGGGACAGGGAGGGGAGGGGAGAGAAAATTATTTTGCATCTAGTCTCAGCACTGCCAGTAACTAATGTGTGACCTTGATCACATATTTTGGTTTGTTAATCTACAAAGCCAGGGTAGTTTTCTAACTTTCTTCTAGAATACTTTCCATCTCACAGTGCAGTTCGAAAAGAAATCTCACATTTATTTACACGGTTCAGATTCCTGGATAGCATATACATGGTCTAGATTCCTAGAGAGGATAACTGCATATCTATGTATGGTGGCTCTCAATAACTTTTAGGTCTATATAAAATAACATTAACTGTTAAACTCTTCTCCTTAAAAGGTGACTATGCTGGAAGTCTGGATGAATTCATTCTTACTAGCTAAGTGACCTTGAGCAAGTCACATAGCTTTCCTCTGCTTCAGTTCCTCTACCCAGGGGACAAAACGGCAAGTGAGGATTAAATGAGAGAGGTAAGAAGAATGACTTACGAGCTGTAGTTTGCTTACATAAGTTAGTCATCAGATATTATTTGTCGATGGCCGGCTTTTAGGTTGGAGTTTCATTTATAGAATAGCTACCTTGATTTAAGGAAAGTCACTACTTGACACATTAGTCACTTTGAGTGCAGTTCCGATCAATATTCAATGTGTAGTTATGTGAACAATTTAATAAAAACTTAGAGGTTTAAACTTATTCCCAAGCAGCAGGAAGGTAATTTATTTACTGTTAGGTACTGAAAGTCTGACTGCACAATGCGTTTCGTGGGAACCCAGCACATACCGTGGCGCGTGTCATAGTCTTCGGGAGGGACTGGTACTTGGAAAATCAGAGTAGAAGTTTCCAATTCAAGAGGGTGCCTTCTCACCCTTCAAAGAAGTAACAGATTTTAAGAGTCTCTTCCTGGCTACGATCAACCTCTAGCCTTACTGACAGCGTTTCAATTTAACCAAACCTTACTGTAACAAATGACCACCCCACCATACTGTTTCTCATTCTTTACCAAGGAGTTAAGTTTCACTTAGCAGAACATTCATCAATGAGTAAGAAAATGTACACAAATACAAATAAAAATGGAAAAGCCGACACCTTACGGTTTTTTGCCTTATGTAAGCTAAATTTTCTTCCATTGGAAACAGAACTACTTGTGCAGGTGGTTGCTAAATGCTACCAGCTGCTCTGTGGCAATATAGGTTTTGAAACAGAACCCTGGAAAGAAGGATGGAGAGGGGAAAAATAAAGAAATGGGTGTGGAATAAGGCTCTGTATTGAACTAATTCCCTGGGTAATACAGGAGAGGGGAGAGCAACTTCAGTCGTAAACAGTAAGCAGAATTTCCATTCAGCCGGCCTGCAATAAATTTATTTTTCCAAGAAAATGAAATGGAACAAGAGAACAGACATACCTGCTTTATGTTAAAGAAAACCATGTATGAACCTAATACAGGAAGAAGTTGTTTAAGACTGTACATCCTTGAGAAAATATTACCTCCATAATAGTGCCAGGGTCTCTGTTAACTCGGGTTATCAGCTACATAAATTAGACGCACACTGGGGCAGTCTCACTTGTATAGCAGTCTGCAGTGCTCACATAACGTGTACTTTGCTCCATCATTTGCTTCCTTTGTCCTCCTCTCTACTTGCTAGGTGATTTTTTTAAAGCCTTGCACACATACCTATGTGTTAATATGATGTGTTAACTATCGTATTATTTGTATTGTACCAGTAGAAGGAATTGCTGAGAAAACAGTGGATCCACTTAGACTCCGGGAATAAAATTAGCGATGCCAGTGCAAGAATTAGAAGAGAATTTCAATGCACTGTTAGGAGGAATGCGGTTCTCTCCTGACTCTTTCCTTTAAGCACCTTCTTGACAGTACCAAGAAGAATATTACTCCCGTGATGCTTCATGTCAGCTCATCTCCTACCCTGATGCAGACGGCAAGAAACACTACGACGTGGGGAAAGAAGAGGGGGAAAGGCAAAGGAAAAAAAGAAAAGGAAGGGAAGTGGAGACAAGAAAAAGAAGAAAGAATGAAAGAAACGAAGAGATAAATAAGAAATTGTGGGTCTGGAAGGAGAAGAGAAGGAGATGGTAAAGAAGAGAGCGAGGTCAACTTGACATAGACATGCTCAGCTTTTGTGCAGCTTTTTGGCTTGCTGAGGAATTTCAGGTAACTCGAGAACTTTATCCACATACAGAAAAATAACCATGCTGCCAGCATCGGTACTCCCCGGAGCGTTTCTGAAGAGCCCCTGGAGGAGCGAAGGGGGCCTGAAATTATAAACACAGGGCTGTGGTGCCATCCTTGCTGGTCCACCACTGCCATGGCTCTGTCTTTGTGCTCATTGTGAAAGCAGCATCTCACCAGGAGGAACACCCACCCCCCCCCCCCAATCTCATTTTACCAGCTTCGCATACTAATCCACAATGGCGTATAATATCCCCACATATGGGTTTTTAGGTCATCAATGAGGCTGAATGAAACCATTCTCTTGCTAAGTATGGAATTTAAGAACCAAACTGCTGCAAGTTGAGACATCAGTCACAGGCTCTCAAAACATTATGTTACAAAGGCTGTGATGAAGTTGAAGCACTGCCCATATTTCCCGAAGTAATGACACTTCATCTTAAAGGCCCACTCAGTTATGTCACATTTGTATTTGCATCCTATAATGTGAATGTATTAGCTCCAAATTGTTTGGCCATAAATCATCATCAAAGAAATATGTTTATTTTTATTTTTAGTATTCATGACTTGCATGATCCTAGAACAACATATATTTAGTACCTCAGAGCAATGAATCCATAACTTCGAGAGAAATGGCTTTATAGATCATTAAGGCCTATGTTGCTTTAACAGTTAATCACATTTTCACTAATAATATGACATAAGTCCTTTACCTAAAGAGTGAAAAATGAATGACTCTTTTGCTTGCACTCAAAAGTCCTCTACTTGACCTTTACCAGGGGCAGAGGGAAATCCAGTATAATCACTGAAAGCCTTTGCTACGGCAGTATCAATACTTTCTTTAGCCAACAGATTTAGCCTTCGGTTCAGGCTCCGTGGGTCCCCAAACTACAGAGGGGGGAAAATCCTTCAGGACTCTGCTCTAACTTTGAACCTGGGGTCATGTGGTGATGTCCCAGTGAGCCCTATATCTTCTGCAGAATACCTCAGATAGCTGGCCAACAAAGACAAATATTATGGCAACGAAAAATAAATCTGCCATTTTTAACCTTTTCAGGGAAAGTAATTCACTTATTGGCTTTAGTTAAAACGTCTTACCTTTCTTCCCCTTTTTGTTGTATCTGTGAGTAATTTCTCCAGTCACATTGTTTATAGGAAGTGAAGTTATTCGTAATCATGCCTTAAGAGTATGTACACAAACTGGACATCCTAAAAGACCACTATGTATTAAATTCCTGATTGTTTGACATAAATTCTCTCTCTCTCTTTCACTCCGACAGGAATCTTCTCATTTATTTACGAATAGGTTAAGACCTTCGCCTTGTTTCTAACTGTGTTCCTAAGTGCTAACATATATTAAGTAAATTTAGAGCCTCTTCTGCATAGGAAACAAATTAAATTGGTTAAACACGGAGAAAGACTGAATGTAACCCATCTCTTGTCATGTTTATGACATCTGAACTCATCTTATATGAATGTTCCAGTCTGGCTGTTGTAGCAGATGGGCTGCTTATGATAAACCATAACTAAAGACACAGAATGTGATAATATAAATCATAAAGAAGATAAATAATGAAATTCTTTTAAAATAACTCTGGTTAAATATTTAGACAGTCAATTTTTAAGCTTACTCGCACACAAAAATAGTATTCACATATCTAGGCAAGGAAAGAATGGTACTCAACTGTAATATAAATATAATTTAAATCTAAACATTCAGGACTCAAGGTATTTTAGAAATCTGGATAAATTTTTAGGGTAGTGAACGATAAAGTAGGAGGCCTCTTCTTTGAGAGGTACTCAAAACAAGAAGGGGCACTTACAAATACCTCTTTATGCAGACACCCCCCATTCCAAACCCCATTTCATAATTCCAGAAGTAAAGAACTATTTCTTAGGCTAAAGAAAACAACATGACTCTGGAGGGACAACTTCGTGCCCATGACTCTGTTGTCAGCCCCTATCCATTTGTGACCTCATGGTGCTTGGAATTTACAACATATTTTCACATGAGTCTGATCATCTCAAGAACCTACACATGGGTCAGCCAGTTTCCTGATTGCACAGATGAAGAAAGTTCAGTTCAAAAAAGCGTCTTGTTCAAGGTCACATCACAACCTTGCTCAAGATTAATAGGTGACGGAATCAAGATTTAAACAAACTGTCTTGGCTCCTAAACAGGTGTCAATTCTGGTACCTGAACTGGTACCTCAGTCAGTTTATAAAGAAGGTTAGGATTTTTATCTCAGGAAAATTTGGAGTAGATTTTATGGTGCAGATAAGCAGCACAGGCCCTCAGCCCACAGATTGAAGATGGCTAATAATAAAGAAGCAAGAAAGCAAAGCCAGTACAAATGACCAGTTCAGTAGTTAGGAAGTGGGCCCTGGGGCCAATCATGTTTATCAATACAAACCCACTTTTCTAGGAGCTGTATCTACTCCTAAGCTTTCAGCATGTATGGAACTGGCTGATTCCATAAACACAAAGTCTACGATTTGATGCACAGTTTCAGCCACTTGTAACAGTAGGGCCCGTCTCTATCTGGAGGGCTGACTCCTTACCCATCTTTACTGAGATTCCTGCTAGGTGGCTGCACTCCATCTGAACATGCACTTAAGAGAGTTGTAAAAATTATTTTCTATAAAACAGCATTATCGGGGCGCCTGGGTGGCTCAGTCAGTTGAGCGCCCAACTTCAGCTCAGGTCATGATCTCACGGTTTGTGAACTGGAGCCCCACATCAGGCTCTCTGCTGTCAGCCTGTCAGTGCAGAGCTCACTTCAGATCTTCTGTCTCCCTCTCTCTCTCTGCCCTTCCCCTGCTTAGGCTTTCCCTCTCAAAAATAAATAAACATTATAAAAAAATTTTTTTTAAAAAAACCAGCATTCTCCCTCTATCCCCTTTTTTCTTGTTTCCTTCCATTCCTTATTTTTTCTTGAGCTCCTACTATATGTAAGCTGGAAGACCATAAGCAAGGGAGCCACAGGCCTGGATCTCACGGAGCTTCCAAGGTGCAGGTAGACACAGACGTTGTGAGCAAGTGCGGTCAGGTCTGTGGGAGCACATTAGAAGATCACCTGCCTGTACCAGGGATGGGGCAAGAAGGCCAAGGGCCTTCCGCACATATTCAAGACTTCCTGAGTGAAGGCAGGTCTGAGCTGAAACCCAAAGAAGAGTAGGAGGGTCTCCTAAAATGGAGAAGAGAGGTGTCCAGTGTTAAAGGCTGGAGGTGGCATGGAGAATAACATGTTGGGGTGGTTTCGTTTGTTTCAGGGTGGTTTTGATGTGGTGAGGAGGAGTTAGAGGGAAAGCAGAAAGACGGAGAGGAGCAAGAAAAATATCCTTGTCACGTAATGAGCCAAGGAGAGACATGAGTGAAAGCACCAAAATCTGATTTGGTAAGATTTTGTGCACTGCAAACATGTTGGATTGCTCAATAAAATCAGGGAAAAAATGCATGTGTGTCAGGATTAAAGACTAGGGGAGATGAAATAAGTCTATAACTGCAATTTCAATGACATCAACTAGTTTTCATCTCTGTGATTCTGTCTGGCCTTAGAATAAAAAGTTTTACGGACTGGACTCTTCAGGAACCTAAAAATGAACAACTCCTGGCATAAATTTTGAGATCCTATCCAAGAGTTTATTATAGACCTGAAATGAGGTCTCAGTTTTTTCACTGAGAACTCAAACTCTAGTGTTTGTTTGTTTGCTTATATGTTTCTCGTGGAAGACATTTTTCTAGAAATATTGCATTGGAATAACAAAGCCCAGAGCTTTGGTAATAATCTTGTAAAGTATGTTTAATAAGTCAAGACAGTAAGACATGTCTGTGTATAGATATAAAATATATTCATATATAATTTATACACATACATAATTGTTCTCTCAGAAGATTTTTCTTACCATTTTCGAAAACCTCAAATAATTTTTCACCAAGTTTTTAAAATCTATACTCTTATGCTTCCACGCATTGAAAATTATGACCAACATGCTGTGTTCTAATATCTTCTAATTAGTCCAGTTGAGATGTTACAAAAGAATGTCGACAAGAATAGGCAAAAATACACGCATGCACATTCCTTTTCATTTTTAAATTGCCAACTGCCAAACCAGTATCTTGCCATCATTGCTTTGGACTGTGTAAGATTAATCAAGAGAGTTTAAGTTAAATTAGTCCAGCTCACCAAAATTAATGACATCCACTGAATGACCAAATTGTCTACTCCCATTGGCTGATACTTCAAGATAGTGTGAATGTCAATTTTGCAATTACTGTGCAATTTACCAAACCCACCTAAAAATCCATCCTGAATAACTATTACCTATACTGTTACACAACTTTGGAATATGACATCATGTATTCATCCAAGATATAAAACTAATGTCTTGTTGATTCATTTTACTGATTGGAGTCTGTTGGATATTTGAGCTCAAGGACACGCAAAGAGGGATAATTAATGGCTCAACAGCAACCTGGAAATTGCCCTATTCCATTCAGACTTTTTTTTTTTTATCAGTGATTTGGATGCGGGGTGGAGGAGATGATAATAAAGTGACATAAGCCTCAGGGCAGGAGTAAGCCTGAGGTTAAAGTAGAAAGATCAGGAAATAAGAGAATCTAAATGTCAGATTATCTTACTAGGTCAGAGCTATATGTCTAAATATTTTTTTATTTTATTTTATGGACATGAATTTCCTGCACTTATGTCTAAGAAGTTAACTGCCTGAATACTGAATGGAGAAAAATCTGACTTAATAATAGCTTACCAGACACAGACATAGGGATTTTAGTTGACTGCAATTTCCAAAGCTCAGACTGTGATATGATCACCCATAAAGCTGCTACAATCCAAGAGTTATTCCTAGACATATCATGAGTGTAACAAGGGAACAAACAAGTTTTTTTTTTTCTTTGTTTTGATTTTGGGTTTGTTTGTTTGTTTGTTTCTCTGCATTTCCTGGACAATCTCTGGCATTAACAACAATTCTCAAATGGGCAAAGTGAATAAATCATGACGGAGGAGTTCAGCTCTTTGTGTTGATGCCTTTGGATCATCCCTTTCTCCTCTTTACATTTTTCCCTCTAACTTAAAATAAATAAATATTGTATCCTAAAACATTTTACAGAGTAAAGAATTATCCATCTAAAATTTTTACAAGCACAAAAGAGGCCTTCAGTTCTTACACAAACATATGTGGAAAAGGAAAACAAATCAATGTAAGACCCTTAAATATTTTCACAGAAAAACATCTGAAGAGAGAAATATTAAATAATAAAATATTTAATGTACTTTCCAAGCATAGCAGGGCATAAAAGCTAAGGCTTATCTTGAATTTTTGGAATGTTTATCACCCATTGCAAAAAGATTTTAGAAATCTAAACCCATGGTTATAGTCTAGACACCAAAAGCATTTGTATTTGTGTACAAATAAAGAGAAATCAATATCAGTTGAAATTGATCTAATCCATCGGCAATCCTTTTATTAAATCATTTTCCTTTTTTTATCTGACTTTGTGCACTGAAAACACATAATAAAGGACACAAAACTTTTCCTTAAAGATACTAATACTATCTATATTGACAAATGATTGTCACGCTTCTTTGTAAAACTGACTGTATTTTATTGTATCGTTACTCATACATCCCAAAGATAGTGAGAATGTAGATTATAAAACCACTGATAACATCGCAAGATGAGTAAGCAAGATTTGGGAAAGTGAAATTTCCCGATAAATAACCAAGGACATCTCTTCTCTGCTCTATGAAGCCGATTCTTCAAAAATGCCTCTTTATAAACATCTTGATAAATAACAACAAAAGCATGAACATGTATGTACATAATATTTTTTTTCTTCTGAACAGCACATCTCAGGAATCGTTGGGGCTACTCTTCTGGGAAGCTCTGTGTATTTCGCCCATGGACACTATGAAGAGACTGTGCAGTTGGGTGCTACTTTTTAAATTTTTTTTTCCAACGTTTTTATTTATTTTGGGGACAGAGAGAGACAGAGCATGAACGTGGGAGGGGCAGAGAGAGAGGGAGACACAGAATCGGAAACAGGCTCCAGGCTCTGAGCCATCAGCCCAGAGCCTGACGCGGGGCTCGAACTCCCGGACTGCGAGATCGTGACCTGGCTGAAGTCGGACGCTTAACCGACTGCGCCACCCAGGCGCCCCAGTGGGTGCTACTTTTGAGATCACCAAGAGTCCCCATGCCTAGCTGAGCCAGAAATGTTCCACTCCCAGTTACAGTCATTCTGCCTCAGAATGAAATGTAGCATCAGCCAATGTAATATCAGACTGAATTGCTCAAGTTGCATTGACCATTAAAAACTCTCTCATTACTTACATTCTGGGTGCAAGTAATGTGCCATCATTTGAGAAGGCAAATAAGCAGTTAGCCACGACCCAGAAAGAACACAGTCCACAAAAGTGGTAGAAGGGTGCAGTGGGAGTGCCCAGAATTGGACCCCTGTCCCATCTCAGCCACATACAGCCATATCATTCTAGTCCTATGAAACCTCTTTCAACCTCAGTCTCCACATGTATTTAATAGGAATCCTTATAGCTCCCCTGTTTGAGTGAACTTTTTGTGAGCATCAAATTGGATAATGTATATGAAATCGCTCGCGTAAACTTTGCAACATGAATACTCTGTTGGAGCTAATCCCTGATCCCACCTTTGCACTGACACTGTTCCATTGTGATTAAACAAGACTCTGCACATCCTGAGTGAAAACGAGCCCCACTGTCTGGCCAGGTAGGTCTGGCCAGCAGCGCCTTTTCCTTGCAGGGACAGTGACCACCACATGTAGAATCCAAACCTTACCGTTGCAGATTGTGGAATACAGCTAAAAGCAGAAACCTCAAGCATAAGCTGGTGTGTGTTCTTCTTTAGTCTATTCTTAGAACTAACTGACTTTATAGGAACTTAAGAAACAGCCTACGATTTTATAAGAGAAAAAGGTATAAACACAAAAGGCGTATAGCTGTGTGACAGATAGTTTTTGACTAAGCCCACAATCATTTCTCATCAGGCTGCAAAATAACTTTTGTTAATGCCAATTAATTCCTTGCCCAGGCCTGTGTCACTTTCTAACCCTCTGCTTAAAAGAAATCAATGGTCTGACTTCAGCTGAGAAATAACCATCATAATAGATGTTTTTGCTCTTGCCTTTACTTTTCTCTGATAGCCCTTAAGGTGGTCAGAGGTAAAAGCTAAAGATGCATTGTAGCCTGAGGGATGATTGAATGAAAAAAAATGGGGGATGGGAGCAGAACCTACTCGGATAGACCAATTTCCCACCACTGCGAGCCAGAGCAATTGATTGATGAATCCTCGCTCTGTCAAGAGGCAGCCTTCAGATTTGATCACATAAATACTCATTCAACTCAAATTCTGCTTGACAAGCCTCAGACAGCTTTGTTCTGTCACAGATATCATTGGAAGGAAAATGCTCCATTAATCATCCTTAATTAACTTTACCATAGTCTGCTGAAACCAATATGCTCTCTGGCTAAGCCTCCTACTTAGCCAGGATTCTGTAGGTCTCAAATAGAAGAGAGTTGCTCAAGTTCCTTCTCTCTATTGCTATTAACTAACTATAGGGATTCAGCCTGAGTGGCGTTCACAGGAAGTCACGCCCATGGATTATATGAGATAGCTTATCAGTGGGTACATTCTTCGGTAAAGGAAACATAATTTTAAATATGACTGACCTGCATGAGATGGCATTTTATATCTATATCTCACTTGATGCTCATAAGTTCTAATGTTTCCTTCCCAATTCTCAGGTATCCTACATCCTGAGCTATCATTTTCTAAGTAAGGGGAAAGAAAAACTTAAAAGCAACAACGATAATTAAGCCTTAGTCTGAAAAATAGAGTTGGTAAAGACACAAAATGGTTTGTGACAAATACATGAGCGCACACAGCTCACATTTTAAAATGCCTCATGATTTTCATAAAACTTGAAAATGAGACGTGGTCTTGTTTTGATTGTTGCTTGGTACACACATTAACCATTTTTTTTATTTTGGAATTCCTTATTGGGAAGTTTTCATAACAAGGATCATAAGTCAGTGGTAAGAAGGCCAAAAGAACAAAAATGAGCAGTGGTCGCACTCTAAAAATAAAGGGCAACGTGTGAACTGTAAGAAATGAATAGAGTCTCCAGTACATCCCAGTTTACTTCACATGGTGTCTGTTCATCCACAGACTTCATAGGCTTCCAGACAGATTTCTTAGCAGCTTTGGATCATAGCGTGTTCATGTAAATACAAAACTATTCCAACGATAGTGTTAGTGACCGCTTCAGACTGTGTGCTCCTAAAGCCACAGTCTATTAGGGTCACAGGAAACTGGAATTTACATCTCAAATTCTCTAGGCAGATAGGTGCTTCAGAGAACTAGCTACAGAAAGAGAAATGAACTTGCAGATGATGTGGGTGTGCACACTGACTTTAACCGTGCAAACTAAGAATATTATTTAGGTTTGTCAAGTGATGAGCTCAATAAAGACTAAGGGTTAAAGAGTTCTAAAAATGACTGTCCCTTGATCAAAACCCTGATTCCACATTATGCCATAGCAGACACTATATTTTGGCCCCCACCCGAAGGAGAGGTAGCAATGTAGTATTATGATATGCATGTGTTTTGTCATGGACCTTTCTATGGCATTTCTTATGAACAATAATTTTCTAATAAGAGTAAAAACTCCATGGCAAAGCACATCTCTGTGGATGACAGGTTTGTTAAAACAAACACCAAATCATGTCCTCTTTGTGCAGAATGATGTAAAGAACATGTCATCGTGGAAATTCTAAAACATAGATTTCATTCACCCACATTAAAGTAGATTTAAAAATATATATATGTGAATGCTAAAAAAAAACCAACAAAACTTGATGTTAAATTATGTAAACTCCTTATGATTTATGACAGTAGAAGATGATGGTAAGTTGCTGAGACCAATTCAAAACAACTCAATGTTTTATATTTACTTATTACAAAATCGGGTTTTTTCTTTGGGGAAAAATGTACATCTCAAGTCCAACTTTTATGCCAAACTCTCCCTTCACTTTGCTCTCCCCTTGCCTAGAGGGGATAAAAAGGTCAGAAATGAAAATAAGTGAACAAAATCCTCCTTGTTATGTTTTTTTATTTTAAATTCTGGTTACCATTCTTATGAGTTATTCTTTGCTTCTGCTTCTGTTTACCTACTTCCTCCCTCTGTTTTGATGCCATAATTTCTTCCATGGTTTAGGCATGACTGTCTCATTGCAAACTCTTGATTTCTCTTCCCCTCGTGCCATTCCAAGCATCTTTTCCTTTATTTAATTTCTTCCCTTGCCATGGACTCTTTCCTCTGCAGACCTTACCCATTCTTTTTTTTTTTTTTTTTCTCTTTCCAGTTAAACTCTACTTCTGGCCATTCTTCCTTCTGAACTTTTTAGGTTCTGGTGCCTATTTGCCAATCATTGTACTCGGCAGTGGGAACAGAACACCATCCACAAAATACCTGGACAGTGGAGGGTGTAGACCTTGAACACTGGATCCCAACAAAATATGATAAAAGATATGATGGAAATTTAGTGTGTTATAGTAACAAACAGTTGGAACATAATTTAGAATGCAAAGTCAGGAAAGTTCTTCCTGTCAAGTTACAATCAATTGGGAACCCAACCAACAAATACGAGTTTTTTAGACAAGGAAGAAGAAACTGGGGGTGGTAAGTATACAAGCCTAGATGGGGTTCATTTATTCATTTGTTCACTAAATACAAATTGATTGTCTCCTGTGTGCCTGTCTTTTATGCATCTTCCATGTCACTGTAGTGGCCTTTCATTTGATTTAAAACTGTGTTATTTTGGAAAACATGGAGCATATTTTTTAAACTCCCCAAAATATATCTGAACTAGAAGTAATTTTAAAAATAATGAAGAACACGGGGCGCCTGGGTGGCGCAGTCGGTTAAGCGTCCGACTTCAGCCAGGTCACGATCTCGCGGTCCGGGAGTTCGAGCCCCGCGTCGGGCTCTGGGTTGACAGCTCAGAGCCTGGAGCCTGTTTCCGATTCTGTGTCTCCCTCTCTCTCTGCCCCTCCCCCATTCATGCTCTGTCTCTCTCTGTCCCAAAAATAAATAAACGTTGAAAAAAAAAATTAAAAAAAAAAATAATGAAGAACAACATGAAAACCATATTTTAAGTTACTGTTTATTTAGAGATTGCTTTGGGGATCCTTCTGTGCTTTCCTTTCTGTCTCTACCCTAGCAACAGCCAAGTGGATTCATGGTTGAATGAAGGTCTTCCTTCTTCACACTGCAATGGTAATTGGTAGAAAAGGAAAAATAATGGGAGGAAAGGGGAAGAACGAAAAGGCATTCTTTCTGGTAGCAAAGCGTTGTGATGCAATTTAGAAAGTCTATCCTAAAACTCTATGAGTCTAATATACACAACAGAACAGCCCCCATCTCTGGGTCTTATTAAAACCTGGAAGGGGAACAATCAATGATCTTCTCAACACAACCCCAAGGGGATCTTGCCAAACTGTGCCAAAGGGATTTGATTAGGGGTTATTTCATTGAAAACATATATACATATATGTTTTAAAAAAAACGTATGCTCTAAGTATCCCGGGAAAAGTTGTTGACAGCATTCATTTATGAAGAATACAACTTCATTTATGTTATTCAAGATATTTAATATCAAGCTATATTAAAAAGATCTCTATTTTAAGTAACAGAATGAGTTAAGTAGATGCACATGTACGGAGTGGCAGTCAGAGAGGACCATGAATGTCCTTCCTCATTTCAAAGGTCAAAGACAGCATTAATTATTTTTAACTAATGTCTATTTAACCACATGCAAACTTAAATCAGTTTGGGTCTGACCGATTCAAAGCCATTCTTTGGTTCCCCGCTCTGCTGCAATAATTGACTAGGTTAGACCTTGCAAAGGTCAAAAGAATGGACTCAGTTCATATTATTTTGGCTAATAACATAGTTCTTAAATCAAAATTTGAGAATTGATCTTTCAAAGTCACTTTTCCTCTCTCTATTCATATGTAATTTCAAATTAAATGATAGATGTATCCAAACCTCACTTTTTATTTAATTACTTTTTAGTAACAGAAGACACAGTGGGAGGGTTTTTTAACAAGATCTAGGTCTGTCTTAAAAAAAAAAAATTCAAAAGGGAATTAAGAAAACCATGGGAAACTCGGCATTTAGCGAAGTTCTAATGAATGCAATTGGATGTGGGCAATCTGAAGGAAAAAATTTAGGCAGACATAATGCCAAGCAAGAGAGAAAATGAAAACGATCTTAGGTGAAGTTCAGGCAAAATGTAGAGCACAGTAGACTCAGGTATTTTGGCAGTCAGGTTTCACAGGACTTTGAATATCACACTAAACATTAACATCGTAGCATTAGCCTAAGGTCTTCCTTAGATCACGTGGCAGCATCGGCCCAGGCCGGCCCTTCTTGCTGACACCATAGTTTCCTCCTAGCTTTTCCTTCCCTCTCCAGGAATGGCCTGCCCACTCTGCCGTGCTGGGCTTGCCCTGGACCGCCATTCAAATGGGACATGGAATCTCCCTATTACTCAAAGACTTTCCTGACGAATGGACAGTCAGATGGCAATGTCTCCTCAAGACTCCCTTATCTAACCTTACGACCCCCACAACTTGCCTTACTGTCATCACTCCACAATATACATTTCCCCCTTGCCCTGGAGATAATGAAATCTTTATTGAATATGTACATCTGCTCAATGTTTATTCAGTTGCATGTACATCTTTCAAATGTATTCTGTGACAGTTTTATCTCTCACACCTTAGATGACAGAGAACATATTTACTTAATGCTCTTTGCCTTATGCCAAGCGTGTCACCAGGTGTTGATAATATTCAATAAGTGCATTTGATTATGATATATTCAAATGTCATTTTAGGCACACAGGACTTGTGCATGTGTGTCTCTGTGTGTAGGCAAATAAAATTCAGAGAGAGAAAATCTCTTCCAAAACAAAATTCAATTCCTGATTTAGCTATTTTCAAATTGTATCCCAATACCACATTAACAGAGCCAAAATGAAAGAGAAATAGAGGGTTATATTATTATGCATGGTCTGTAGGGTCAGGTCTTTTTGTCTGAACTAAACGGTTCCTTTTTCACGAGCTAATGTACAAGCCCTTCACCGCCCCCCCCCCCCAACCATAGTAATATAGATCTGGCACATTTTAAAAAGGAAGAGTTTTCAAATCAAGGTTTGTATAAAGTTTAGAGACGCTTTCAAAACCTAGTTGTAGATTTCCATAATAAATATATTTTATGGTGAATATATTCACCCATCATTCAATCTACAAAGCATGCTGACTATATTTAAACCCGGATAAGGTCAATTTTTTTCCTTGTGTCAAAATGCCAGCTTGGCTAAATAATCTTACATTTCTAACCATGCTTAAAGAAAATCAAAATTTATGTATGGGATGAGAAAGACATTCATAGATAATTTTTCTGGCTTCCATACCAAGCACATTCATATTTCTCTCTTAAATCTGAAACCAAATGTTTGGTTTCCTAATATTTTTCCTGTCTACTGGATTTTTCTTTCCTTCTTCTATGTGGTCACTTACAGCCTGGCCCTTGTGTATTCTCCCAAGAAAGAATTGTTTATTTATATTAGCAGTCCTTTCTGGGGCTCCCTGTAGACTCTGTTTCAATCGCATGTGGAGTTACTAAGCTTTTATTGTTGACAAGTGGTAGGTGGGATCCAAGCTTTTGTGGTTAAATTGTTTATTGATAATTACCTGTTAATTACCCCACCGCCTAACTCCTGTAATTTACTATAATCATTACTTTCCTTTTTCTTGAAAGCCATGAGCACAAAAACCAAGAAGTGAGGACAAAAAATATACTTCCTTACCACCTTAAAAAAAAAAAATAATAAAGTTGGTTCTTTAATTAAAACCATTTAGAGTCAGAACATTTCCTCGTTGTATAATATTTGGAGTTGGAAAGGCAAACCAGTGTTATTAATGTAATTATAACTATGCCTAGTAATTGATTTATAACTGGTAAAAATAATTTGGGGTGGCAATCATTACATTAGGTGTCACAGAGTATTGAGTCATTAGTGTTTTATTTTACTATAGAATGTTTTCCTTCCTAGAGTTGGCCAGAAAAATCTTTGCTAAGTTAAAGGCTTGAAGCAAAACAGACTAAACTCCACATTATTTATTAATATTTGAAGCTTTTCTATATCAAGTTTCTAGCATCCAAAGTTTTATTCCAATGCGGTTATATGATACCCTGAATTCCCAGAGATATTCATAGAAAGGCCCTTATACTTTCCATAGAGTTATCATTGCTATGGTACAGTCCCCCCCTAACCAGCCATGGTGGGGGAATATATATATGTCCAGGGAGATAGTGTACAATGAATGAACCGCTTCAATTTGCACATCTCAAGAAACTCCCCCTAACCCTTGCTCTCCAAAGCTCTTTCAGTATGAAGATCATCTGGTAAAATATTTTCTAACTAAAACTTAGAGTTAACAATTAAGCCCAACTTTCTGAGACTCCAAATTAGCTCTGCCAAGCAAACGGATGGATTTATTAGGCATATAATCTGAAATGTGATAGCCAAGGGGCTGCAAAGAATGATCGAACAAAATTCTAAACGAGCAAACCAAAAAAGTCTTGGAATAAACATAGCCATCATGCCACCATTTCTCCCCAACTTCCTGCCATTTCATGCCTTTCCACTATTTTTCTAGGCATCTTCATGTTATGTTGAAGACATGCATGATCAAAATGAACTCGTGAACTTTGTTGTAGCCAATCAAATTGCAGAACTGTCTGTGCTTTATACGATCTACCCCACCTCAACAGGAAGCAGCACAGAGATGAATAGCAAGGAATGTTGATATGCATTATGCCAATTGATCTACACACATCTTCCATAGGACTCCCTGTGCTAAATGCAGCCCTTAAAAAAAAAAAA
Organism: Prionailurus bengalensis; assembly: GCF_016509475.1. NCBI lineage: Eukaryota > Metazoa > Chordata > Mammalia > Carnivora > Felidae > Prionailurus > Prionailurus bengalensis. The sequence continues at coordinate 97,403,312 of NC_057350.1, read as the reverse complement.
AAAAAAAAAAAAAAGGTCATTTTAAAACCACAGTGGAAAGAACATGGCATTTAGAGTTCAAATAGCTGGATTGGAGTATAGGTTTGACACTTACTAGCTATATAAACACGAACAAATCACTTAACCTCACTGAACTTCTTTTCATCATTTAAAAAATTGGGATAAAAAATAATATTGATCCAACTCATTTCTTGAAGTTCTTCTAATGATGGCAATGATGTAATGATATAATAATGCACATGAACACACTTTATCAACTGCAAAGCACGGTATGATTATAATAATCATTATTAATCATGAAAATAATAAACACCTTATTAAAAAAAACCCCTTACTGGCATAGAGAATAAATAGAAGGTCAGCCTTATTTAAAAATCTAAGTGAGAGTGTCAATACACACACATTACAGCATTTCAAGAACTATTTTTCCCGGGGAGAGATTAAAGGCAAGAGAGGAAATGGAACCGCTTCAGCTGCTGTCATTGCATTCTTAGTATTTTGCTTGGGAGAATGAGCCCTGTCAAATGGAAAGGCTGAAATGAATACATTTCTCAGCTGCTTAGCAGATATGTTTTCCAATATAAGCTAAACATTTCCACCAACCTCATTTCCATGTGAATATTTGCACTCCGGAATAGATGATGGGAATGTTAAGGGGAATGGGTTGATCTTGGCCTTGGAATTATATGGCCTAGGTGTAAATTTATTCTTAATCTTCAGCCATTATGTTTTAACATTCCTAGCTGAAATTTGGTTGAGCTATCAAATGGTTCAAAGACCAGTTCATGCCACAACTCAAGAACCACCGCTGGGAGAAGGTGGAAACCCCAAACCACAACCAACTCCATCCATAGGGTTTTTCCCCATGAAGGTTACCACAACATACTTAACATTGTTACAGACAAATTGTTACCATTACCAAGGCAAACAATTGTGTTTTTATGTTTTTAAATAGTTTTGGTAGCTCCTTAGAAACTTTACAGCTGGAGAGGAACTACATCTTGATGGAGCTACATGTATAGCATTTTGTTCTATGCCACTTTTTCATTTGTTTCCTGACGTAAACAATAGTCCCAGTTTCCAGCTGCACATCAGTTGCTCATAGACCTGGTCTGGCTCTATGATTCAGCCAAGCTCTGCACAATCGTCCCAGCTCCCAAGAGTTTATCATCATTGTTTTGTATAATTGGAAACAGAATTATTTATATGCCACTGCTTACTCTGCGAGCAAATTTACAAGGCAACTGTCTCTCTTAATCTGGAGTAGACCTAATGTAAACAGTAATGCAAAAGAGTATTCAGATTTATTACATTGCTTCCTTAAAGATCAATATTTAAAATGAATACATATTGTGCTAATTTAAACACGCAACATATCAGGGAGCTATCTGCACTAGAAATTTACAACGGTCTAAGACATTTTTATACTCTATCCCTACTTCCTAAAAATACCTTTTTTCAAATAGAAAGAAAGAAAAAAGAGTTACAAGTTCAATGTTAATTAGCCTCATTTATAAACGTTCATCTAAACCTGTAACCTCAACAGACAATATATTAAGCTATTAAAAAGAGAATTAAGGTTACACGGAGTGGGACCCAGACAAGAAAACAAAGCTGGGTCCACCCTACGCAGTACGAGATGTGCAGTTCAGAGCAGACAATGGTAAGGGATTCTGCAAAACGGAGCCACAACCTGCCGCTCTTAGAGCAACTATTTTAGTTTTACTCGGCAGTTCCTAGATTCTGTGGGTTTAAATCACTCCCTCTCTTTATTTAGACCTCATCTTGGAACTTTGAAATAGTATCCCTTTGACAAGAATCTGAGGTCCTTCAGACCTAGCATCACGTCAAGCTGCCGGGCTGAGACCTCACATGCCAAGCCCCAGCCTACGATGAATTTTTATAAGTGAGTTATAAACCCCTCAAAAACAGGGCTTATAATGGAAATGCTGACAGACTCTTAACTATCGAGTTTCTAGTGGGTTCCTGTTTAATACACTGTATTTCTTCCCCTTGAAGATATTAATTTACTTTTTGAAATGTTCATTGCTAAGATTAAGCATAGGTTTTTGAAATGTGTTCATAGGCAATTTATGCATGAGTAGAAATGTACTCTTCTCCAGATGTACAGAATACTAATTTGAAAATGATTTATAAGCTACACCGTACTGTACATTCCATTCCCTCCTGAAAAGTTAAGACAAGGTTTTCCTCTGACATAACACCAGGATCCTCTATACATTGTAAATACAGCATATTAGCGATAGTTGCATAAATCCTTGAGATGTCAACTCTAGGATGGGTCAGAATAGAAAGGTAAGCTGCCAGAGCCAATGGGATAAGGAGGAAAAATTGAAAGTTTCAGGAAAATAAAACTCAATGAAGCACATACTCAAATAGCAACTTCCCATCTTAAGGGAGTATTTTTGTGTTTTGTCCAAATTAGTCCTAGAACCTTAGAATGTTAGAATTGAAAGAATTTTAGAAATCATTTAACCCAGATGTTGCAAACTGGTGGCCTGAGGGCCGAATTAAGCCCCACAATACGAATCAGGCACATAAAAAAGTTGGCATCTAATGATGTCAATAATAAGTAATTGGAAAATTTCATCCCAAAGGGGAGAAATTCTATTTCTCTTTAAAAATGGAAATATTTGGCAACACTTAACTTGCATTCTCTGATAGAAACAAGTGGCCAGGGGCTGAGCAAAGGCACTCCTCTTTAGAACTGGAGGGAGTCCTTTTCTGGGCCAGGGTCATTCTTTCGATTTTACATATTCATGTAAAACCTGATGTGTTCATGTTTGTGAATCCTGTCTGCAAATTACCTTGCCCAGGACTCTAAGCTTGTTCATAGTAGGGCTGAGATGAAGATTAAGACCATCTCTTATACATTTCCCTCTTGGCACTATCAACACTTTATCCTCCAACATAGTTCCCTTACTTGGTTAAGTCCCTGTGGAGAGAAAAGTGACTCTAGTGCGAAAATAAATGAAAAACTCTAAGAATCAGGGTCATCAGCAACTATGGTTTTATTTACCTCCTTGCCATTTGACTTAAAGAGTACCTTATTCTAGACTTCAGTAACTCTTCAGAGGTACAAGAGAAATTCTATTATTTTAAAGACTGTGGTGTTTTCAAGCTGGCAAAAATTTTCTGCGACTAGAACACTGGTTCTCAAACTTTAGCTTCACCTAAGAATCACCTACAGAGTGCTTAAAATGATTAAGCCTGGGCCCCACAACAGATTTATTAAATCAGAATTTCTAAATGTGATACCCAGGCATAATACTTGAGAAAAAAAATTCCCCAGATGATTCTCAAGAACAGGTAGGGTTAACAAACAGTGGTCCAAAGGGTAATTGATGATTGTATTATATTCAAATGGAAATATGACACATATTTTGGGGTAATGACAATAATGTGTAATAGAAAATGGCTTTAAAAGCAGTTTTGCACTTTTCTAGATACACAAAATGATGGTAGAAGGCAAGGAAAAGATCTTGAAACATAGTGACCTCTTGCCTAAACAAAATAGTTCTAGGATTACCCATAGCTACTCAATTCACGGGAATGGTCTTTCATCACTGAGGAAGAAAGGTCTTCCTAAAATAGTTGGGAAATAAACAGTGAGCATATAAATGATGAGGCAGTCAGCGGGGAAAGGTACAATATCTCTGAAGGATGACACAAGATGTATAGGAGTTCCAGGTTAAGAATAGTTCTCAATGTTTCCTGGAAAGGAGTTCCACATCCTCAGGAAGAAGCGACTATCTCAGAATATCCCATTTAGATACACAGAAGACGGAAGTCACATTTACAGTAACAGCTGAGCTTAAGCAGAGAATAAACTGTAATTAATATCTGGTAAAATCAGAAGAGCAGCAATTACTCACATAGGAAAATATAAAAAATATGGATATTATGTAAAAAGAAAGACTTTTAATAGTGTAACAGGGCCTTTTATTAACTTTGAGAATCCTGGTTGCACCAGTCCTGAAAACCTACTTAAGAAAAAAACCCCACAAAACCCAAAAAACCCTCCGCCAATTTTTATGTGTGTGTGTATGTGTGTGCATGGTGTGTATGGATATACGTTTTATACGCAGGTGAGGATCGATATCAATTTTGAAGAACAAGAGAATGTTTTCTAGTGTGGATGTTAATGATTTTTCTGAATATTCGATTCCAAAAGCTTGGAAAATCACAAACTTCACAGAAGGTTTAGGTAATGCCTAATGGCTTATGTCTTCTGTTAAATCCATCAAATGCTGCCTTGTCATTGAAAAGGCTGTAGTTTAGAATTCAGAGCTAGTGTACTTCTTTTAAGCAGTATCTGCAGTCCTTTAGAAATTCAGAAGCAGCCTTCCTGGTTCCCTCACTGGTGCCCCGCCCCCCATGCTCACAATTCTGCATGAAAACAGAAGTAATAACATATAGAATTTCCACTCTCATATTTGAGCCCCTCTAACAAGCCATGCGCTGCACTAGGAAGTTTTTATACGTTATCTTTGAACCTTATAACAAGATAGAAAGGTAATTATTACTTTACTTCTTACAGATAAGGAAATTAAAACCCAGTGAGAGTAAGGAACTTGCCCAATCTCATATGGCTGACTGACAGCAAGTCTAAGATTCAAGCCCACTTCTATTGCAAAGCCCTCGATCTTTCTGTTTTAATGCATTCTTCTAGATATTATTCATATATATGATATATTTTTAAGCAAAAGAGTTGGGTATATATATTGAAATTTGTAGTGCAGCTTGTAGAAAGCCTCCCCCTGGTTATCTACCTATAAAACAAAAGTTCGTGATAGCCTCTATTGTTGATTCAAGAAGTCATTTATCAGAGAGGAGGCGACGGAATTTTCATAATAGATGATGTCAAGTCAATAGCATTGCTAAGTTCTAAGTTAATGATGTCAGCACTTAGGAACATATCTAGATACATTTTATTTAAATTACCTCATATGTTAAAGTAAGGATCAAAATAGTCATGTGAAGGTGAAGAGGCATATGTCTAAAGGCATGGAGGCATACTGTTAAGGAGTCTATGGAAAGTAATCTATACAATATACAATAGTTATCAGTAATTGAGTGACATATTGACAGACATAAAACAGTAAAAAAGAGTTCTCAAAGTAATCAAGAAGGAGAATATCTTACAAATGTGATAGGAAAATGACTTAGGGCTAAAGAACCTAATCAGGAGAAACCGTGATCTCACTTTCTCTCAATCAATCAATCAATTTTATTGAGATATAATTCATTCATTTTAAAGGAGTAGGTCAATAACCTCTGACAAATGTATATAGTCACATGGCCACCGCTCCAAACAAGAGAGAACAGTCCCATCTCCCGGGAGAGCTTGCTCGTGTCCCTTTTCAGTCAATTTTGCCTTTTCCACAGCCCACCCCAGGCAATTATTGACCTGTATAGATTAGCTTTTCTATACTGATCAGTATAGATTCATTTCCTTGCTCTAGAATTTCATATTAATGTAATCAGAGAGCCTATACTCCGTGTGCAGTTTCTTTTGCTGAGCACAAGATCTGAGAGATTCATCCATTGCCTGGCATTTGTGGATTGTTCATTCCTATGCTGCTGAGTAGTATTCCAATGTAGAAAACACCAAATTTGCCTAATCATCCAACGATTAATGAATATTTGGGTAGTTTCCAATTTCTTTTTTTTTTTTAATTTTTTTTTTCAACGTTTATTTATTTTGGGGACAGAGAAAGACAGAGCATGAATGGGGGAGGGGCAGAGAGAGGGAGACACAGAATCGGAAACAGGCTCCAGGCTCTGAGCCATCAGCCCAGAGCCCGACGCGGGGCTCGAACTCACAGACCGCGAGATCGTGACCTGGCTGAAGTCGGACACTTAACCGACTGCGCCACCCAGGCGCCCCTCCAGTTTCTTGATATCACAATTAAACAGTACAGTAAATGTGTGTGTGTATCTTATTATGGATCCTGTCTGTTCATTTTTCTTCGCTAAATATCTAAAAGTGAATTGCTACACTATATGGTAAGAAACTTGTAAACCGTTCCTCTAAGTGGAAGCACTATTTTGCACACCCACCATGATCTCATGCTCTCTCTCTTTTGAGACGTATTTTTCTACTTTCATGGGCCTAAATGTTACCCCTTGGGGCTTGGGACATGAACTCAGTGATCACATTGAGATGAGCCAAAAACCAAAATCACAAATAAACACTCCAATGAAAACCTCTCCTACCTATCAACTGTACCAGTTATCTGGTTATTGGATCTGCTTGTCTTCTCCTGTCTCTGCCTGGTGGAAAAGAGAGGGCTTTTCCTCCATGCATCTGTGTTCCCATCAAATTAACCAATCATTACTCAGTTCTCGGATTCCATCTTCCTCTGCAGCACCACTGGTCACTACCTCTATCTTAAAATATGCTCTTCCCACAGACTTGCATGTCACAACACTCCTGATTTCCATTTCCCAGGGAGCTTCTACTCTGTGTTCTTTACTACTTTGACTGTTGTAGTGCATTTGAGTTTAGGTTTAAGCCCTCATCCTTTCTCCACACTCTCTTCCTTTTTGTTTTCTTTTGTTTTAAGTTTATTTATTTATTTTGAGAGCGAGAAAGAGTGCGTGCAAGAGTGGGGAAGGGGCACTGAGAGAGGGAGACGGCATCGCAAGTGCAGAGCCAGATGGCGGCTTGAACCCACAAACAAACCCCTGAGATCATGACCTGAACTGAAATCAAGTGTCGAAGGCTTAACTGACTGAGCCACCCAGGAGCCCCTCCATACCCTCTTCTCGAGAGGCTCCACCCAGTTCCAGCACTTTAAAGACCATCCACGCTCATGACCCTCAAATGTATACCTTCAGTCTTAACCTCCCTTTTGAGTTTCAGATCTTTATACCCAGCTGCCCCCTTGACATCTCCATCTGAATGGTCTGTAGATATCTCAAACTTAGTTCCCCCCCCACAGAATTCTTGAAGACCCCCCCCAACCCACCCCTGGCTAACACTCTTTTCTCAGTCACCCCTACCCCTAAAATTGTTCTACTTGTCATCCATTTTCTCAAGTCAAACACAGAGGAGTTATTTCAAGTTCTCTTTTTCTTTCTATCTGCATCCAATGTATCAGAAAAGCTTTAAGGTGTGTATTCTTTCAAATATATCCAGAAACTGTCCATATTTCTGTCTCTCTCCCTCTCTCTACACGTCCACCACACTCCTCAAAGCTACCACCCTTAATGCAGCAGTCTACAAGCTAACATCTTTACAACCGGTACTCCTAACAGCAACCAGCGATCTTTAGACAACACAAATCAGGTCACGTCATTCCCCTATGAAAACACGAATGGCTTTCTCCTGCATCTAGAATAAAATCCAAAACCCTTATGCCAGGACCTATACAGCTTTGCCATATTCACATGCCTATAGAACAGGGGTTACAGTTACCTGTTTCAGTGAATACAAGGGATAGGGTGAAAATCATGTGTTTAACTGCTTGTAAGGGGATAAACTTAACAAGTGACCCCTTACACTATCTTTTAAAACAGTGTGAAGACATGATAACACAGCTAACCCAAATACATTGGCTACCTCCACTTTGTGACCTCTACACTACCAGTTCTAGCTTCCACTTAGCCCATTGACCTCAAGTGTTCTACTCCCCACTTGCTTACTGTGCTCCTGGCCTTACTGATGTTCCACAAATAAGGCAAGCTTGTTCTTGCCTCAGGGCTTTTGCCCCTGCTGTTGTCTCTGCCTGGAACCCTCTTCTCCCTGGTTTTCACATCAACAACTCCTTCTTTCATCCACACCTCACCCAAATAGCCCGTCTTCAGGGAACCTTCCTTCACCTCCTCCTTGAAGTAGCTCCTCATCACAACACTCACTCTCAGGCGCCATCACATCACCTCATTTTGTCCCTTTCTTTGCACTACAATTTGCTTATTTATTTCCTAGTAGAACTTCAGTCCTCACTACAAGAATGGAAGCTCCATGAGCACACAGATCTTGTCTACCTGCTTGATACTGGACCTGTAGCCTTTGGTCATGTTGTAAGTGCTCAAAATGTATCTGTTAAATTAATGGGTCTCTATAGTAATGGAAATATGCCTATGAAAAGTAGAGCTAAGTTTAGTTCCAAGCACATAGCATTTGGGCAGATCAAGATAAAACAAACAGAAAGCAAAAAAAAAAAAAAAAAAAAAGGAAAAGACTATACGAGAGCTAGGTTAACTTTATTATGTTTTGGCTTTTTAAACATTTCCTTTACCGCCTCTTGAAAAAAAATGTTTGTCCCATATGAACTAATCCTTTTGACTCTCCTGTCTCAACTTTCACCATATTGAGACAGTGACATGGGGGTTCATTTTCAAATAGGGACACACTTGGAGAACTCCAAACCAATGAGCCTGGACCTCTTTTAAAGAGCATTGGAGAAGAAAATACCATAGGATTTTTTTGGTGTTTTAGGTTTTTTGGTTTTTTTTTCAATAAACTTCTCTCTTTTTTTTTTTTTTTAACGTTTATTTATTTTTGAGATAGAGAGAGACAGAGCATGAACGGGAGAGGGGCAGAGAGAGAGGGAGACACAGAATCGGAAGCAGGCTCCAGGCTCTGAGCCATCAGCCCAGAGCCCGACGCGGGGCTCGAACTCATGGACCGCAAGATCGTGACCTGAGCTGAAGTCGGATGCTTAACCGACTGAGCCACCCAGGCACCCCAATAAACTTCTCTCTTAAAGCAAAAAAAAAAAAATTTTAAATTTAAAAAAGCCAAAGTTGTTTTCGAACTCTTTAAAAACTGTCACAACCTAATGAATTTTTTACAAATAATACAAGATTAAATCAATTTGTTTGTCTAGAGAAAATGAAGTTTTTATTTGAAAGAGGGTCCTAAAACTGAACCAGAAGTTTCCGTTTATTTTACCAACTGGGACCCCGACTTCAGCAGTAAACACTTCCTGCTCCCATGTCTGAAGGGCTATATATTATCTGAAATAATTTCTTTAGTCTGTGACTGGAGGAAGAAAAGTGACTTGCCCTTATTTATCTTTTTTAGGGGCTACATGGATTTTAGTGTCCTTGAAAACAAGTGATTGAGAACAACGAATTAGCAATAATACACATCTGTATGATACCATTCATCTAAAGATCTCAAAGCATTTTTGAGTATCTACACTGCCCCCATCTTTCAATTGCTAAAGCATTTTGGTTGAAGGCAGGCAATACAGCTATATTTGTTCCCCTTTGTGGCTTTGTACAAACCAACATTTTAAAAAAAAGTAACATATATGGGTGTCAGTGGGATTAAGCAGGGCCTCACTCAGCTAGCAGCTCTAACAGCCAAAACTTAAACTTGCACCCAGGCGATGCCCAGTATGTATTGGTCAAATTTAATTTAATTATGTAAGCAGGTCTTTAATATTAAATAATGGAAAAGACATATTTGAAGGGATACATTGATGTTTGCAAACAGAAATAATGGAGACCTGGAACACTACATTTATTCTTAAATTAAAAAATAACTAACGCAAGGAAACTTTGTTTTGATTAAAAATTCACTCTTAAATATTTTTTCAGTTATAGCTTTCAGAAGCCCTTGGTGACATTTCAATGAGGGGAAAAGGTTTTTTTTTGTTGTTTGTTCATTTTTAGCTCTCTCTCTTTTTAGCCTTTATTGTAAGTGATCGGATACCTTAATACTAATACATGTTATGAAGTAAGTAATTCAAAGTGAATCTTAATAAATGCTTGGAGGATGATTCTGAAAACCTTTATCTCTACCTGGATTTATTGATAAGTATATTTTCATTGATTACAGATGACAACACAATGATTATTATTTTCTATTACAATTTTCTATCATTAGAATAAGTCAGTCTGAATGTTTCCAAAGAGAAAATATTCATTAATACCTAAAGCATATATTCTATATATTACAAATCTATGTAGAATCCCCTGTGCAAAAATCAGAGCACGTGAAGGTTCAGAAAACCAAATGCCCAGGCTTCTCTTACAGAAGTTTGAAAACAGGAGTGCGGTTTTTAGGAAGCCAGGATCACTAACTGAAAGTAGCCATGTTTGTTTAAGTTTGCCTTATATCGCACACTATTTGATTATTCCTTATATAATATTTTGAGGATTAACGTCTTCCATAAATAAAGAACAAAAAAACTAATGTGAAAGGAGACTTATGAAGTACTTTCCGGGAGACCCGCTGTCCACCCCTCCCTTTTCCTTTCTTGAAAACAGCAGACTTTCTTCTAAAAGAAGCAATTTTACATGGTGTGTAAAACCGACCTTGGACAAAAAATGGAACACAAAGATTAATCACTTATGGTGAATTTAAACATGAATCCGTGGAAATTCTCCTTTTCTGAAATCCTCTATTTCTTTTAAAACATTCTGGTAATAAATTGCTGTGAGTTTTTTGCCGTATCCTATGTCCTTACTCACTTGGAACTGTTGATGCTTGGCACCCGTTCAACGATGGTTACATGCACTTGTAAAAACAGGAGCCGGTTCAGTTTCCCTTTCAGAGTCATTTAGTGAAGTTATGCTCATTGATTTTTACTCTCATTATTAAAATTCCTCACTAAACCTGCCTGAAAACTGAGTGTGATTCCTTTTGCCTGATGTGGCAAAATTCGCCCTCACCCCTCCCCGGGACCATTTTATTACAAAAGAACAATAGATTTCCTTGCAGGGTAAAGTAAGAGCAGTGTGACTAATGCACTTTCTATCCTACAGAAGGCCTAATATTGTTAATTTACAAAATCAATTCAAGGGAACCACTTTGAAGGCAAACTCGGGTCGTGCATATGGATCTCTCCAGAAATGATGTGTCAGTTCCAAGGCTGGCATTCCGCCTCAGCTGGCATCTTGCAGTTTTCACTCTTCCAGGCAATTTGGCCCTTGATTTCAAACAAATGCATCCTGAAGGCCTAACGCCAGGAATAGTTTGATATGATTTATGCTTCGTATTTTCTCACAACCCAGAAAATTTTAGACCCAAAAGACATATTTTTTCATTATTTAGCATTTGCTCTGAGTCGTAGGTAAGCCAAAGTTATTTTAGTGTCAACCTTAATTTTTCTGGACCTCTGAGTGAAGTCAACTCAACAGTGTTTCCACCTCTTGTTTGTTGCACAATAAGAAAGTTTGCTGGCTGCTATCATTGATCCCTAAGTTCCAAGTCTTTCTTTCCTGATGGTAGGATGGCCAAAATAACATTTGGTTGCCATTGTTTAATGTCAAAGTGACCGCCATTTTAACTTTTTTTTCCCCAAAGAATTTACTGTTTCAATCAAATTCACAGCACTACTCTTACTTATTCAGAGCTTATGGGTATGGAAAAGTTAGTTAGATGAATTTCTTTGGAAAGTAAAAATCATCTCTTGGTATCCTACCAACACTAAATAGAAATCAGTTGTGTTCTTTCTAGCAGTGCTTAGGTGTAGGTACATCTTAAAAGCAATAGCTGAAATGCTCCCAGATCTCTTAAATGACATTTGACCACTGGCCACCAGGTCGCAAGTGGTTGAATGTGTGGTTTTCCACCACGCTTCCTGCATTCATTTTTTGTTACTTCTAAATTGAAGAGAAGTCAGTGCACTACTTATTTAAGCAAACCTTCCCTCTAAAAACAAACACAAAATGCACTTTAAGCCATCTCCATACCCACTATTTACAGGGACTACTTAAAATTGCTTGAAATAGAATAGATATATTGCCCCATAATTTCAAAGTCATAAAAATCCACCATAGGTTAATTTAGTCACTAGTAGCCACACTGGTACCATACAGAATAATTGGCAGGATGCCCAATCCGCATACAGGAGGATGGATTATCCACAATACAGACAATGGGCACCCGGGATTTAGAGGATGAACTCGTGACCGAACAATGTGGACTGTGATGCCTCAGTACTTACTGACCACCACGTGACTCTGTACTCATTTCTATTTGATCTTCACAGATAAGATTTCTCACCTCTTGTCTATAGCTAGACCTGGATTTATTTTCCTGGGGTGTCCCTTTCATTTTTGAGAACATGTTTCTGTGGATGCCAGACGGCATAAAACAAAACCAGGAAAGATTTGGATACGGGGTTACAGTATGGGTTTGTAATACACTAGAACATTGTACTTCAGAACACGGCTGGTCAAGTTCAGATAAAGTAGCAAAATCTTTAGCCTTTTAATCAATTGTCCACAATTAGTATAAAGTCACTACCACTTACATGAAATACTTAAAACTAAACATAGTGCCTGTAATTTAAAACTTACTAAAATACCAACATCGAGTTGTTTATCTCACTCACTCACAAACATAATAGGCATTTTACAGCCTGGCCCAGGCACTGACAATTTCATATACATCCTAAATTCTGATGTCTCTGATTAAACACTTTTTTTTCTTCTGATAACCGTAGAGTGAAGTTAATGCTTATGACAGTAATAATTTGACCACTATAAATCATGCCAGGCTAAAACTTTCATAATATAGCCTGTAGGTTGAGGATTTAGAAGAGAGATTACATTTTAATGATGAAGGAAAGAAGAGTCTTACTGTGTGCTTTTAAAATAAAGTATTTAAAAAAATCTAGAAATTCAGTAAAGTTCCAAAAAAATGATCCATTTAATCAAAGTTGTATAACAGGTTGTGACATTCCGAAAACAAGATCATTTTAATATAAGAAGATAACATTTTCCACAGAGTAATCATTAGAGCAGGCTCTTATTTAACTTGCAGTGAATCTTTTCAATCTTGATGGAGAACCTTCAAATCAGGGGTACGCACGCCCTAAAAAACTTAGTGACTCGCCAATGTAATGGAAAGTTACTTTAGGCAATGATCCCAACAATACCACGACTTGGGTGGGAAGTTTACAAGGAAAAACAGGAAGTGATGCCAGGGATCACAAAAGGACACTTCCCTTTTGATTGGAGTGAGTATTGTAATGGCCCAAGGAGTGCTATGCAGCCAGGGGGAGGCAGGGGGAGGCAGAGTGTCTCTCAGATAAGTGGTCTCACACTCGGACTTCAAAACCTGTGGAAACCAGGTCAGATCAGGAAAACTTCCGCTTTTGCGCTCAAATACTACCGAATGAGGTCCGTGTCGCCATTCTCTTATTTCACCCTTCTGTACCGGGTATGCAAAAAGCCCAGCTACTTCTTGCCCGACTTCTGGGAATTTAAATTTTCTCCCTTTAATTACTTTTACAATTTTAGTTTGACTGCGAATGTGGCCACTGTATTGATCTTAAATTTATTATTACGATGGTTTGGATGGGATTGCAAATCCAGCAGTGAACACTCTTCTCACTCCTTCCTCTCCAGCCACCCACCAGCCCCACACATGTAGCTGCAGCTAGTGTGTTTTTCTTCAGTATCCCGAGCTCTGTCAAGTTCCTGTGTGTGTGGTACCTGCCCTGCCGGGTCTGTAGTTCACGGTACCGCCCAGTGTCACTGCTGTGGTCTTTTTTTGCAGCAACTATAAAATTCAGCCCATGATCCTCACTTGCTATAAAAACAAACACTCAAGGTCCACAAAATCAAAGGAGTCACTTGAAAATAATTTTATAAGCAGAGGTATTTTCTGTTTCTGCCTCCACATGAATATCACTGTATATCAAGTCTTTAAAAATATCTTAAGATCATCTCCAGATTCTAATGTAAATTTATAGCTAACTTTCATCGTGGGGGGGGAAAAAATAGGAGGCTTAATGGAGAATTAGAAAATAACTCATTTGCTCCTTTTCTCAACCATCACCTGTTTAGTGAGACTTACTTTCCTATAGTTTCTACCTGTCCCCCAGCTGCTAGCACTTTATTTTCTTCTTCCTTGCTTTACTTTTTCTTCATGGCACTTATTTCTTCATAATAAGCTACATGTTTTTTTAAACTTGTTTATTATCTATCCTTACTAACGGAGGGAAAAGTCTCAGAAGGAAGAAATATTTGTCTGTTTTCTTGACTAGTATATTTCCTGAGACTAGAATAGTGCCTGGTTCATAGTTGGGGCTCAAAAGATATTTGCTGAATGACTGAACAAATCAATGAAACTAAAGACAGATATGAAGGAAAGACAGTAAAAAATAAGCTTACTGGTGTAGATTCTGGTTTTAAGCCGTTTGGATTCAAAACCCACTTCTGCCTTTTAGTAGTTGCATAAACTTGAGCAAGCGATTTACATTCTCTCCTTCATCCATAAAATGTGGAAATTCCAGGACTATCTCATAACATTGTGAGGATTAAATAAGAGAATCAATCCTTGTGTAGAAGTCTCTTTTCTGAGACAGTATGTAATAAATGTGTTCAGTTGTTATTATTACTATAATTACCATCATCATAACTGTCATTCTTGTCGTAATTTTAGGAGGAGAGCATTAGATAACAGTAACGATTGGTTACCTAAAAATACTTCAGTAAATGACGTTTTAGAATAAATTCACGAATCATTTGAGTTTCTCTGCACATACTTTTGTATGGCTACACATTCAATGATCCAGCTATCCAAAGCATCTTCCCTCCCCAACTTCTTTCTGTGCAAGGATCTGAATTATGGGCCCGGAAACTGTCCATTCATGGCCTTTGGCCATCTGGGCTCATGGGCTTTCCTGGGGCTGAAAGAGATGTTTCAGGGAGGGTCAGCGGGCAGCTTCTGGAAGTCTCGTGGTCCGGTTTTGGGTGGTTTGGGCAGCAAGAAAAATCATTTACATTTCTTGTTTTCATTTATTCTTTACCCATGTGTTCATTGCACTCATTTATTTATCCATTCCTTTGTTCTACATACCTTGACTCTTTACAAAGGTATTATAAAAGGTATGAAGCATCTGTGTCACAAGGCAGCTTGGCTCCAGTGAGAGGCAGACCAGAAGCCTGAGTAAAGTGCTTTGGTTGTTGTGGTTTTCTGATAATTCTAGTCTTATCTTACAGTTGCCCCATAGACGTGCCACCCCAAATGTCAACAACGAGCCTCATGTCGCTATTTAAATTTACTAATTGATTAAATTAAAAAATTCATTTTCTCGGGCCACGATTTCTCAGAGCCACATTTTAAGTGCTCAATAGACACATGTGGCTAAAGACTACTTAACTGGACAGCCCAGATAGAGAATCATCATGGAAAGTTCTATTGGTCAGCGCTGCTCCACAGAGTATGAGTTACTGATCAATCTATAAGTAACAAAGAATTTTCTGGGGTCCATCATTACCCAATATTAGCTAGCTTATTAAAGCAAACGTAATTGAAATGGCAAGCAATAATCATTAGCAGAGATTCCAAATTCGTGTAAAGGTACCTATGGTTTTGAAATTAATTCCAAACATTGGCTGCCCTCAGCGCCTTGTTACAGCCTCTTATTCCTGCCATTAGACAACAGCGAACCCCACATATGGTGCCCTGACTGGTCACATGATTTTTTAATATCCACATGATGGCACTAAAATGGCCTATTAGATTTACAGTGTCATTAACCTTCCAAAATAAAATGAGAGTCTGCTCTGGCAGGGGGAAAAAAAAAGTGTGGCTGCTGTTGGGTTTTGGGTAACCAGTCTGTGAGGAAATGCTGACAGGGGTCAGTGTGACATCATCTTTCATCCGGCCCCAAAGCTGTCAGGTCCTCCCCAGATGTCTGAAACGCAGATATAAATTTTCATTATCCAGCAGCAAAGGGCCAGAGGTACACCAAATGAATTTTTTACCAATCAAATTATAGCTCGTTGCCAGATTAAGTGTAAACGCTAATTTTGTGAAGTTTTCTTCTGGTCATTTATCTACAACTCCACAAAGTAACCTTGCTGAAGCTGGAAAGATTTCTAAATCAAATTATTGTTTTTATAATCTTGTTGTGGACACCACAAAATTGAATAAAAAGAAATTCCATTAAGAACGTGTGGAGCCTTCTTCCATAGAACAATTAGATTTTTTTACATTTTTTTTTTTTTAAAGAAAATGCAAAGCCAGGGAATATTAAAGAATCAGAGTAGACAAGACTTCACCATTCCGGGCCTCGGTTTCTCCATCTATAAAATGGTGGGACTAGATATGGTTATCACTGATTCTGTGGTATAAGAATGACGATAGGGATCCAAGCTTCTACACTAGAGAATTTCATACCCAAAGTCTTATATTTTTAATATGAGGTTTGGGGACAAAATATCTCCCAATTTAAAAAATTGGGCAGATCGCATAAATTCAGCTGTATATTTATTGCTTGGAAATTATCATTTATTTTCCCTTATAAACAATATGACACATGGTACATCATAGTAATATTTGATGTGACAATAAAATACAGTTGTACGATAACAGAACAAGTAATCTACTACTAGCAGTAACAATACTGTAGTATCCAACCACCTGATTCAACAATACGTATACTGGAAAGACATTCATGTTTTACTCGGGACATCAGAAGCTGCATCGCTTCTGTTGAAGATTCTGTAGCCCTTCTCTCTTCCTTCAAGTGCTAACCCACTAGGAGTGACTCCCATGACTTCAGGTAGGACCTCCAGCAGGGTAGGGTCCAGCCAAGAGAAGCAAAATAGTGGAAATGGAGGGTGTGGTAGGGGAGGTAGGTAAGGGAAGTTCTGGGCATGGGAAAGAGAACACTGAGGGAGACCTGGAACTCCTGCCAGGTATAAAACCCAGAAGCTCTTCTCAAGAAAAAGAAAAAAAAGTGAATCTTACTTTTTCTTCTGAGCCTCAGGAATGCTCTATTTGGTTACTGTGCCCTAGGGTTCTTACCAATTATTCCTTTTTTCAAACACAGACACCTTGTAGAAAAAGACAAAGACCACATAGGTACCAGGAATACCAAGTTTTTGCCCCCAAACATTGAAAGGCTATATTTCAGAGATAAAAATGAAGTCATGCACACTGACTCTGGGCCTTTGCATCTAGGAGGGGGCGGGACAGCTGTGCTGAGAAGCATAGAGGTTAAGGAAGAGAATAATTTAAGAGATGATAAAGAATGTCAGCTCCCACAAGGCGCATTTCCAAGTCTTCCTTCCCCTCCGCCCTTCACCACCAACAATATGGCTACCTATGTTTATGTTTTAGACTGGCAAAAGAGTGTCTGTGGGAGAACAAAGGCCCAGCAGCAATGAAGCCTGTGAATAAGAGGTGAGTGGATGGAAATTCAAAGCAACGGCAGGAAGCCAGGTGTTCATCCAACACTGAAAGCCCAAGTTAAGTTGGTTTATTGCTTGGATGGCTTCAGGGGGAAGCCATGGCATCTTAGTGCTCTCCAAACCTAGTCCTAGTACATTTAACAAGTCACTGTCATCCAAACACAGAAAAGCATAGTCCTACCAGTGGTAGTTTTCAGTGGAAAATCCTATGCCTCAGCCATCATACTCCGATCTACCTCAACAAACCCCACAGTAAAAACAGAGTGAGGCCACTGAGGATAGGATGAAGGGAGAGAAATAATTCCCCAACCCTTGTAAATACTGAGATAACCCATTGTTCACAGTGTGACTTAATTTTAACATGGCTGGACTGAGTTTAAAATGTACGATATTTGTGATCCACCAGGGATTGCGAAGCAAGGCAATGGGGGCTACAGAGAATCAAGAAACCTGAAAAGTCCCAGGGGCTGTAAGGCCATCCAGCACTTGGCTAACAGTGCAACAATCTGTTGAGTTGAGCATAAACGAAGGATACAAATTAGATTTCCCCCGAAAGCCACAAGATTAAACATTAAGGGGCAAGTTCTTGGCAAAAACGTATGCGTGTATTTTCCAAAACCAAGTTTTATTAAAAAAAAAAAAAGTTCACAAAGTCTGTTAAATACATCGGTCAGATTTTCACATACTTACAATGTGTGCTTAACACAGTAATTCAGGTAAATCAAGACAGAGATGATACTGAAAAGTCTAATGAATTTGATCTGGAAGACTCTAAAATGAGTTTTATAGAGAGATGGTATCGTTCAGTATCAATGTGAATTTTAGTATGAAATCCACATTACTATATGATATTAAGAATATATAAACTATAGGGAAAACTCAAACTGTTCTAAATATAAGTAGAGAGACATGGAGATTTCATTGTCAATATCCCATAATCTATATGTTAAGAGCTAATGTTAACTAAGGAGGGATTCTACTGCCCCAGCTGCTTAGAAGAGCATGCCTGGGGGCGCCTGGGTGGCGCAGTCGGTTAAGCGTCCGACTTCAGCCAGGTCACGATCTCGCGGTCCGTGAGTTCGAGCCCCGCGTCGGGCTCTGGGCTGATGGCTCGGAGCCTGGAGCCTGTTTCCAATTCTGTGTCTCCCTCTCTCTCTGCCCCTCCCCCGTTCATGCTCTGTCTCTCTCTGTCCCAAAAATAAATAAATGTTAAAAAAAAAAATTAAAAAAAAAAAAAAAAAAAAAAAGAAGAGCATGCCTGGACTTCCCCATCTCCAGACCACTGAGGATGGAGCAGGTGAACTAGGTCAGGAAGTATGGGAAGGATTGCTTGTGTTTTGGAAGCACGTACGAGAGAACAAAGCTCTGGGTTGGTGGTCTTAGCTGTATCTTTTACCAAGTGTAAAATACCAAACCCAAATGTAAACTATCAAAAAATAAAAATAAATAAAAAATTAAAAAAAAACAACAACACCGGACCTGTACCCAAGGGTACCCTATTCCACTGGCTTCTCTTGCAGATGCAGATGAAATACTACGTGGCTTATCCTAAAACCATTGCTTGAAGGGCCACAGATTGGTGAAGGAAATTAGGAGCATACAATGGAAATGGTTCCATAAGGTAAATTTGAGACAGGAAAGGGGAAATTGCCACAGGGCACCTGATTTCCACACGTAATCTTCCATTGTCTCTTTTGCACCTATTCGTTAAATTAACCATTTCTGAGCACACATTCCATCAGGCGCTGCCTTAGATGGCCCATGATCTCCTTGTTCTCTTTAAGGTGTATTCCCCTCCGCCACCACTCCTGCTCCACACTTCCTTTTTAATCCAAGTGCAAGGAGGGTGAAATGAATATTATGGGTAACCATGAACCCATTAAGGGGATCATTACAGCTAATTTCACTTGGATAAAAAAGAATAAGGGATAGAAGCACAGCTCGATTCTCTACAGGACCCAGAGTCCCTCAGGGTCGTTCTGTTTCTAGAACTATTAAAGAGATGAATAAGGCAATTTGTGAGAAGTACATGTAAAATATTTTATTTATTTAAATGTCATGAGTTACATAGCTTTTATTTCCTAAACCTTTGTCATGTCTTCATACTGAGTCTGTGCCTGCAGCTGATATCGGGCATCTACTAATTGCCAAGAAAGTGGTGATTCTCCCCATTTTCCACATGAGAGAATCAAGTAATAGAGAATTTAGGTAACTTGCCCAAAGTCATAAAACTAGCACTGTAACATAAGTGCTACATTTTCCCCCTTCAGACATTTACACACAGTGTGGATGTATTCTTTTTATTTAAAAAATCATGCATATATGCAATGATCAGTAATGATCAGTAAAGGGGAATCAGAATAGTTCTCCAGGGTTCACGTACAGAGATCTTACACAACGTTCTTATTGACTGCAGGGGTTTAACTGACTCGTGCTATCCTCAGAACTGCACCAAAAGCAGTTCTATTTCCCCATTTACCAAAGAAAAACTTTGTTTTGTATACAAACAAAACGTACATGGCAATGTCTACATGGCAATGAGCAGAAGAATGGATAAGGTCATTTGGTTTTGTGAGAAGATGGTCAGAGACTATAAAAGGGAACGTCTACCCTACATGTAAGAGGGATCTAACCTTATCAGTCTTTAATCACTTGACTTTGTGACCTTAGGGAAGTCACTTCCTGGACACTGCAGCTTCCTTCTTTGAAAAGATTATTTGGACTATTTAGTAAAACTCACTGTGTTATCTTATAAAATAGCCCATGGTGATAGATTGCTGGGGGAAGGAGGCAGTAGGTTAAGACCACACATAGTACTAATATCAGCCATCATGTACTAATGGGAAAAAAGACTAGACAGTTTTTACAGAATCACATACGTTTTCTAAAACTCTCATGATCTGAACAAAATGCAAGTTCTCTTTTTAATTCTTTTATTATAAGATATATGCGGAGAGAAAGGGAGAGAGAGGACACGTATAAGTGATTCTGAACTTGACAATTCTTTTAAAAATTCTGTCCCATCCTGTTGTGATTTTGGTACAGAATTCTCTTTTGGTACAATATCCAATTGCTCCTAAACTAGGAATGTATATACCAAATGGGTAAATTTTCCTATGGGGTGAATGTTTCTAGCTGAGAAATTCTGTACAGATTTTTGCTTCTCTTTACCAGAAGAACTGTTGGTTTTCTGGCTATGGGGACGGGGATGTCATGAACAGGTTCTGACTCCAACCAGGACGATAAAGGAGCACACTTGAGTGATGGACACTTGTAAGATCTACTCTCTTAGCAGCCTGAGTGAAAGTTTTGCCATTTCTGACCGGCAAGAGGCACAGAGCCTTTTGCCCGGGAAATGTGCTGTGGGGGCAGGGAAGAAATATCTGTGAAAAGTTATCGATATAGAGGCGGCACTGTGCAAGCCATGCGATAAAATGGCTTGTTTTGAAAAGGAAACAAGATTAGACACATGCCGGTAATTCACGATGAGGCACATCCAAGATGGGAACCAGCATGCAGCAGGCAAGAGGACAGTATTGCCAAATTTGGGACTGTGTCACTGTGAAAGTGAGCCCAAAACAAAGGGTGGGTTTGCAGCAGTGTCCCCAGTGGGAACAATTGTTTTTTCATCTGAGATTCTTTCTCCCAGACCTCAAGAACAATCGACACAAATGTATTCAAAGGTCAAGGGAACAGACAATGCTGGGAACGCTAGAGAACCCAGTGACAAGCCCTTGTGCTTCCGTCACCTCAGAGAAAACGGACAACAAGCAGAGTAGCCTGAAGCAATCTGATTAGCACAATCTGACAGCGTTCCTGAGCAATTTCTGTGGTTTTGACGGAGTTCCTCCTCTACTGTAGTCTGTGCCACAAATCTACCACAGATTTGGCTAAACAGATGATTTTCTTAAAAAGAATTATCTATGGTGGTTTAGCCATACTTCGGGTGATACTACAGTAGGAAGTCGTAATGGAAATGGTAGCACGTGACTTGCTTCTCCTAACCTCAGTACAATACCTGCTGCCACTTGAATTTGATCATTGAAAATCAGTCACTGTGCAGGGGGATGTTACCATCAAGGAATAAAAAGGAACTGAAAAGTAGCAGAGGACAGATTACTGTGCTTTTATAAACTATAATTTATGCAGAGACCAGTTTTTCAAGAGGCTTGAAAAAAAAAGGGGGGGGGACTTTTGTAAGACTATAGTAAACTTTTTCAAGAAAGTAGTATATTGAAAATAAAAACAGGATAAAAATAGAAGAGAAATTTATGAAGGAAATTCAGAGATGTGATTATAGCATCACACTAATGACATTACAATTAACCTCAAAGGCATTTCCATGCAAACTTCCCTTTCCAACATAAGTCACTCCAGCCAAGGAATAATCCTGTCAGACTGAAATACTGCATACTTGGTGTGAGTCTAAAAGTGTTTCGGCTTTTCTTCATTTTGTTTTTATTGCCAAGTTGGACAGCATTAGACAGAGCTGTTCTGGAGTTAGAAGGATACAATAGTCTGCAGTTTTAAAAGTTTAAGGTTTTTTTTTTATGCTATCAACTCAAACGCACCTTTTAAATCCCAAAGTGGGCCACTCTTGGAGCCCACGCTGTGCGCTCATATTTTGGCTCACTGGGTGTGATAACATTGGACATAGCGAAGATGCTAAACAACGGTTTTAAGTAAAACACAAAATCACTTGATAAAATGCGTGCTGATTATATAGCCCCAGCTTTTCACACTCACATATATGTGAGTGTTAACGGCACTGGCTTGGAAACGCTGCTTCTGGCTTTCTGGTCAATGGTCCGTTTACTTATACTAAAATCTTCCAGAGGGGTTCCATAAAAGCCTGCTCTACTTGTTAAAGAAACTGCCAACCTTACCAGCCCCTTGGAAGGAGCGGACGAGCTTCCTTAGGCCACTTGGGGATATAACACGCTTAGCTAGGAAGTGCCATCCACGTGTGTGAGATGGTTGGTGACCACACAAACAGACGTGTGGAAAGGCGGTCCGCAGACGCTAAAGAAGCTACAGTAGCGTCTTACCAAAAACAAAACAAAACAAAACAAAACAAAAAAACAAACTTTGAAAACAAAGTCTCAGAAATTATGTTTTCTGTGAGCCATGGCATCTCCTGCTTGGCCTTCTGGTCAAACTTTCCAATGACTGGGGGCGGGAGAGAGGGTTAATCCTGGATCCGCAGAGAGGCTAAGCATACTACTCCAGGTCAGTGGAGGTCACCACACAGGGAGTTATGGGAGGGTCATTAGAGGTGAAAGTGGCCCACTGAACTGACCAGGGCCTGGGCTCTGGATGTGGATTCCATTTCTAGCACTCTCCATAGCTCCTGGTTCCCTCCTGCAGATCACTATGAAAAGCTGGCCTCTCAGTGGTTTGGCTGCTCTGAATATACTGTGGAACCAGCACTCACGAGTGTGAGATATTCTGTATCTCAGAAGCCTCTCCAGTCAGGTACTGTTGTGCTTTAAATCATATGAATGTGAAACTTATATGGATCATATGATCACTTATACGGATTCTCTATTCCTTCAGCTATGATTTTTTTCATGTCATAATCCTATGTGGCTCAAAAACGTTTGTGAAACATGGAGTTGATTAAATACAACAAAAACTAAACAAAGAAAAGCCCAAATAGAAGAAGATCAAAAACTGCTAAAAAGCCCAACTTAATCACATTTTTGAGTTGTCTTCCTCTACTGCAAAGCATTTCCTGTCAAGGAAGAATTACTTCAGGGGCCTCTTTATAGGTTATACAAATGTTCTCTTTGAATTTACCTCTCATTTCACAGAACATTTCTTTGGTGTCTGCAGGCAGCTACCTTTGCTCAGAAGCCACTAACTCACGTACTCACCTCATTTCCCTCGAGGCCAGACCTTTGTTACTTAAATCTGCGATCTTGGCCTTTCTCTGAATGTTCTCTTTTTGTACCCAGAAGAAAAAAAAAAAAATTCTGTCTTGCAGGCTCTCTTTATCAAAAATACCAGCTCTTCCTTTCTTAAGATACATGGGATAGGAAGCATCTTGCCTCCTTGATGATGTGACAAGGAAGCAATGATTGCATTTTACACAGAGAACCGTTAGCTTTTCTTTGGGAAACCAGGTCAAAGGTTGCTTTCCTGGGGGGTGTTATAAATAGACCACTCTTCCTAAAGAAAGTTTGGATGGATTTCCAAGATACCAATTCAACATTACTTAATTTCTCATTAATATCTATAAGGTATCAGTCCCTAGATTAAGTTTTCTCCTTAGAACCCCAGCTCTCATTCTTTCCTGGAATGGTTAAATCCTGCTCAGAAGGACCCACAGCAGTAATGACAGGCTGGGTTGGCCTCAAAGATTTTGCGGAAAAGATAGAGTGGGACTCTTACCTTTTAGAGTTATAGCCTAATTTTTACCCTAGGCCTACTCGACGTTATTTCCTCCTTGGTCATTGTGATGGCCAATCATCAGTTCACTTTCACAGTGGACAAGGATAGTTTCAGGTGCTTACAGAATTATTTCTCTACATCCTCCCTCGAATAGGATCCTTAGTGACTTCTCCTGCCGTGAACATGATTTTGTTCTTAGTGTTAAAATAATATTTATTATATTATAATAAATACAATATTTACTATATTGTATGTATTTTAACTTGCCTTTGTAACTTCTGCCTTTATAAAGTCATCATTCACAGACATTCTTTAAATACCCTTTTTTACCTTATCCTTAATTCCATCATAAGAAGTATTTAGTCTACAAGGGATTCTCAGAATATTCTTGGCCAAAATGATATTTCGTATAATTCTGGATGCTGTTGCATCTATCATCTTGATATCTCAAATTTCTCACAATTGTAGTCTTCTCTTATTTTTCCTTTCGATGTGCTCATTGAATCAGATTGAAAGCTTCTCAAAAGAAACACAGTGCACGCACTAATGTATATATGTTTTTCATTCCTCCATTTATTCACTTATTTCATTCATTCATTCATTCATTTATTCATTCGCAAAACATTTACTGAACACCTACTTACACAGGCACCAGGCTAAGTACTAGGAATGAGGAAGTAAACAAGACACTCAAGTTTCTGCCTTTCAGGAGCTTATATTCTGGGCAGGCAGGAGGGGAGGAACACACCATAACAAGGAAATACATAAATAAACTAACAAGATACTTACGGCCTACGGTGAGTGCCATGAAGGAAATAAAACAAACAGGATGATGAGATTAGAAGAAACAGAAGTAGGAAACTTTAGACAGCTGTGGTCAGAGAAGTCTCTACTAAGGAAGTGATATTTGAGCCAAGACCTGAAGGATGGGTATGAGCATTCCATACAAAAAAGCTGGGGGAAGCACCTCAGAAAGAGAAATCTTTGAGGAGCAGAAAGGAAGCCAACATGGCTGAAGTACATGAAGTGAGTGAAGGTAGAAGAAAAATCATCAATGGCCCCATGGCCAGGGAAGAAATTTGGATGTTATTCCTTACAGCAAGTTCTCAATCAATATTTGTTTTGATTGTTAAATGAGATAATATGCAAATGTATATTTATTCTATGTACGTGGTCAATTTGGACAGGGCGCCGAAGTTCAGCAATAGGGGTCTTTTCCCTTCTAAGTTGTTAATCCTGTGTCTTTTTAGCATTCAGTGTTTGACACTGGATGATGCCACTTGCAAGTCAGTCCTGCACAAGTTCTGAGTAGCCCAAGCCCACCGTGGATGGCGCCCTTGTGCATGGAGCTGACATTGACCCCAACCTAATGCATCCAAGTTAAAATGACTGGCCAGTGTAGCTAGAGCCCAGACAAGATTTCAGAGCTTTTCGTCTTCTCTTGTCCAGTGAGAAGCAATTCAGTTCCAAGGTTCTGGGAAGTTCTTATTTTTCTCTTGAATTTACCTTGTCGAGTTATTCCAGACTCTGGTGGGCTTTCTGAAAGACCATACCAAAAATTGCCATTTTGAGGCCATTCCACAACAAAAGTGAAAAACGACTTGGACACAGGAATCATGTCTTTTGAAATTTTCCAGTTCTACTACTGTAACCTATTATTTGCTGTCCTTCCAAGCATGATATAAGCAAACCACAACAAAAGCTTTTGTTAGGAGCCAACTTAATAGCTGAAAGGTTGATCTTTAAAAAAAAAAAAAAAAAAGGAAAGGAAAGGAAAGCATCAAAGAACTTATGTATTGCAACTGGCATAAGAAGCACAGCGAGCTGTGAATTTGTAGAAAGTAACATCAGGCACATCAATAGCGAGTAAGATGTTTACGGGAGGAAACGAGTCGCAGGGGGAGTATGAGGAACTATGGCCCCATTTCACATGGAAATCCAGTAACCATTCGAAAAACATATATATGTATATACATCGTTCTCAACTCTGTTTGTGGTGTGGTTTGGAAATGAGGATTTTAAAAATAAAATTCTTGAAAAGATTTTTTTTAACCACACTATTCAAAGCTTCAATGAATATTTGATTCAGGCCCCAAACACTGCATGTTGCCAGTTTTTCTCAGCTTAAACTCTAGTACGTCCCTGTGCCAAGCTGATTTTAACAACCTCTACCTTTCTAAGCAGCCCTTTCATGTAGATTTACTTGAAAATGGCATCTCAGCCTCTTGTCACCTCATGTTCTCTTCCAGACCATTCACCCAGGTCAGTTTCCTGGCAGGTCCTCAACAAGCAGTTGGGGGTTCTTCGCAGACCGAGCTTGGAGTAATTATGCTCTGTAATTGTGGAGTCAGGGCCTGTCTCCCAGTCAAGATTAGAAATGCCAAGTCATTTCCTGTTTTCAAATCC
The DNA here is from genome assembly GCF_016509475.1 of Prionailurus bengalensis. Taxonomy (NCBI): domain Eukaryota; kingdom Metazoa; phylum Chordata; class Mammalia; order Carnivora; family Felidae; genus Prionailurus; species Prionailurus bengalensis. Next base: position 97,377,377 of record NC_057350.1, on the reverse strand, counting down.
AAATGAAAGATACTGACGTCTGATACTGGTTTTCCTACATTTCAATTATTGCGGGGCACCCTGGAGCTGCTTTTGAAGGATTGTCTTTATAGTACCTGGGTCCCCAACATAGTGCTTAATCCTGGACCAACCCCAGAGAATACAGAAAAGGATTCCAGCCATCACGTCTGATAACTGTTCAGGTCGTTCCGCCTAAATTATGGCAACCTGGGTCATCTGGTATTGGGAATCTCATCTGGAGATGGGCTTATTATTGGGTGCTTTGTAGAAACAGGAGGGCATCTGCAGAAAAGGGAGGCGAAAGGCATTTGGCACAGGTTTAAGGGTAAAGCACCTTCTTCTTAATTGTACAGATCCTTGTATTTTACAGCACATTAAACTTTAAAAGGAAAGGTAGCAAAATTGAGCATCTGTTTCTTTCTCATATAAATTTAACTCCTAATAAATACTAAGCAGAGTTTCCTCAGACCCAGTTGCGGCCAGATAAGCAGTTCCATACACACAGAACTAATTGCAGTGCTCTCGAAACCTCGCTCGACTGTCTTTTTTATTTCTCTGCCAGTGAAACCAGCTTTTAGCAATTGGGTTTTGGGAAAGATGACATCCCCCAAAAGCAGCATGGCCAAAATAAACAAGGTTAAGATGGAGAATAATACTAAATATTATTCCTATTTATTCCATACTATACTGCCTTCCATTGTAAAGTGCCTTCTGCATCCCAATTAGTCACGGTAATACGATTTTTATGCTGGAAATGAACTTGTGCATGTCCCCCAATTTCCTGACTTGGAGGAGTAAAATATGTGTCGCTGGTTATCAGATTTTTAAATGCATTTCCTTTTCACATCCACTTATTTCTCTTGAAAGTGACACAAAATCTATAACCTAGTAGATAAAGCTACAACCCGCCTGTTACACTGTATACTGACAGCTGCGTAACTTCCAGAAAACTGAAATGTAAATGTGTCCCGTCAGGTCGACTTCTTATAGAAATGTGTTTAAGGTATGATTTTCTTTAAAGAAGATGATGAGACAGATTTCGAGGTGGACACACAAGCCCTAACAATAGACAGAGGCTTGGCGAGATGTGCATTTACCATCCCCCCAAGAGGTACTCGGTGCCATCCAAACGATAACCATTGAGAAAGATGTCAAAAGTCATTTGGCCCCTATCTCTGCTGCCTTCTCTGGGTTGGGAAAAATCAGCATTTTAGATGCCATCAAGATTTTTCAGTGATTTATATTAAGCAAATTGAGTCAATTGATTGAGTCAATTATGTCATCAAGGAAATGATGGGAAGAGAAAGAAGGAAGGCTGGGGATAAGGGATACAAAGCAATCTAGGGGGAACAAAAGAAGAAAAGGAAAAAGTAGAGAAAAGCAAAAGAAAGAAAGGGCAAACAAGAAAAAGGAAAGAGAAGGAAATGAAGGAACACCATGCACTATAACAGATTCTTCGTTGGTTAAAAAAAAAAAATCTCAGAAACGTATTAAAAATCTTTTAATTATTTGCAATCACTAAGTTGATCTGTTTGTGTGCAAATCGTTGATTTGCCATTGTGTAAGGAAGTTAAAACAGTAGCCCAGCTTCCACTTATTTTTTGTCATTGGCTCTTATCCCTGGCTGTATTTCACATTTCAACCTGCTCACCATATGTGTACATACTTAGGCTTTCTTTGCCACTAATTGCTTCTTTTTTGACAACACCGTCTATATGTGCACAGTATATGGCCTTTTTTTATCACTCTAAACCTATTAATGCCCAGACTTAGGGTTCCCAGAGGAATTAAAATTAACCAGCTCTCTAAATATTGTTCATGAGTTGGAAAACTCCTGTATCTTAGAATCTCACTTCAGTTGTTTTTAATTGGTTTGCAATATTTCACCCTTCAGGGCTTGCCCTTAACTTTTCAAAGTCTATATTAAAAAAAATTTATGAGACTGATATGAAATGCAAAACTTAGGAAAATAAACACTTCTTTTGGACAATGATAGTACTTATTCTATGATTTAAAGCTTGATTTTATAGTTTGGTAGAGAGTCAACTCTTACTCACTTTCCACTGACTTCTATTGTCATCAGTGAGACTTTTACCTGTTAATAAGCTTCCAGTCTAACGTGCTTGATCAGCATAGAGTTCTATGTAAAGCAAATTCTTTTTTTTTTTTTTTGGTGATTTTTTTTTCTTTTAGAGCTGGAGATCCCTGACATATTAATTCACTTTTTGAGTTTTCTTACAAAATGTTGCTGTTTATTTCTAGAATATGGAAAGAGACTTCCTCTAAATACTTCGCTTTTGAAGAATGGTCACTTTGTATGACCTATAAAACGAATCACTGACAAAATGTCCCTACACCACAAAGAACCATTTATTGGCAATGACAAATGCACACACACACACACACACACACCCTTCCAAGTATACTAATAACGGTTACTATTCCTTAAAAATAAAGTGATAGATCCTATGGATAAATGACAATATATCCACATTAGAACTACGGGCTGCCATATTTCTGTTACCAGGGTAGAGGAAAATATTTTCTTTATAGAAGGAATAAACGAATAAAAACAATAGTAGGAATATAGGTCATAGTCATGTAAAACAGAGATCATTGACATCTTCATTCTTAGTTCCCCCAAATGACAAAAAAAAAAAATGCTCTCTCACTCATAGGCCCTACTATCAAACCATTTAGCATTTTTAAAAAAATAAGTACTATCAAGGAATTTTGAGTGAGCACATAAACCTTGGAAAGGTTGGCCCAGCCATATTTCAAGCAGAGACTTTTTCTCATGAGTAAATTTTCTCTTAGAATGTTGCAACAGAAGTAGACAAAAATGATTTGGCTTTCAATGAACGTTTGTTAAAGAAATGAGTGAATGGAGAAAGGAATAAATAAGTGAAGAAATAAAACCACGTGGAAGAATCAATCTGAAGTCTACAAAAGGATAAATCCATTCTCAGACTGATTTTGAGTAAGCTTTTTCATATCTTTCATGATGTGCCACGTGTCTATTTCCTACCCCTGACAAAAAGAAAAAGCTATTCAGAATTTCCCAAATGTGGGTGTTCTGTGTGTCTCGCGAAGAGCTACCACAGGAAAAGAGGAACCCTGACTGATGATTATCGATAAATGAAAATCCTTTTTTACTTAACGTAATGGTGCTTTTCTCTGTGCATAAATAGCATACAGTTGTATAATAACAAGTGGCACATGATTATTAATTGTGAATTCCAAGGTTACGAACCTTTGACTTTGTGTGCATGAATATTGAGATACTTCAGGGCGCTCAGACGTTCAACAAACACCATTTGCTTTCATCTACCCCGAGTCTGTCACTTGACTTTTGACCTTTCATTTGGCACTGTCCTGTCATTTCTTTCGTTCTGCAAATTTTAGCTTCTCACTTGACCTCTCAACTGTGACCTTTCACTTGACCTGTGATCTCATAAATTCTGAAATCTCATACATGTAATTGGGGAACAAATAAACAAAACATCTGGATGAAGCTCCTCCTAAATTAAGTCTGAATAGATGAAACAGAACCAAACACTTCAGAACTTCAGTAAGTAACGTAATATCCTCCAGGATGGTATGTGGAGAGTAGAAAATAGAAATAACTATGCTACGTCAAATTAGCATAAAATGGTTCATAACTGTTCAACTCAAGCAAAAGACTCAGAATTACCTTCCATGAGAACATTTCTCTAATCCGAACACTAAACAGACAAGCAAAAACTAAATAGCTTCAGTTAAAATGAAACATCTTTAATGTCAGTAACACTGAATTTTATCATTTTATTACTCAAGCATGGGAGTCTGCGCTATTGACTAAGTAAGTACCAACAGATTTCACCCAGAGAAAGATTGCATAACTCACTATAGTATTCAGTCTAAAAGTGGGCATTTTTAAATGCTAGCTGATCACTTTTAATCCCTCACTCTGTAACAGTTTAATTATCTTCACAGCACCAAATTAGCAACTAAACTAATCTTTATTGATGTGCTGTGGCTCTCAGCTGGAACATAAGCTTCATGAGAGCAAGAAATGTGTCTGCCTTGGTTCTCCCGAGTACCACTACATCGGCACCTTCTAGTTGTTGAATGAACATATTTGTTGAATGAACAAAAGAGTATCTAGCATAAATGCAAGTGTCCTCTCCAAACATTACTTCACATAATTGTACAGCAAAACAAAAATCTAAAGTAAATCTTACTTGCTAATTTTTAAGCTATAAATACAGCTCACTCGTGTTTTTTTTTTTTTTAACATCCAATGCCCTTTGAAGTTTATCCTGGGGTTTTCAATATTAGCATCTAATTTCACTTTTAGTACTCTCTACCATAAGATATTTTTCTCCTACAAGAACAAAGCTTCCTCAAAAAATCTCTCAAATTAATGCATGTTGATAATTATCCTCACATACCAGCTCCAGTATGAATTTAAGATTTAAGTCAAACCTCTTGCTAATTAGAATATAGTCATGTTTCTTCCTTTAGATGTCTGAATTCATATATTAGGAAACTAGTTTAAATTCACAGTGATTTTATAAAAAGAGTTATAAAACGTTGGAAAACATCAAATTTAATAATTTGCTACCTGAAATGACCACAAAAATATTATACTTAGGTATATTCAAGATAAAACCTATGATGCACTTCATATTAAGATAAGGCAAACCCAGCCAGAAACCACAAAACAAACAACAAAAAACCTACAACCATACCACTGAAAAAGTAATCACTTAATGAACAATTTGGAGGCAATCCGTCCCAAAGATTTAGCTAGAATATCCCCTGGACTGTGTTATAAAAATTTGCATCAGACATAAAGTTGAACCCCATCAACAAATCAAATTAGAAAATCACCTGTCTCTTAAATAAGATCACCTATGGAATCTAGTTAAAGAAGTTTTCGTTTGAATATTAAGAAAGAAAAATGTGAGTTTTCACTTTCAAAATGGCGGTAGAACAACATTGAGAGTGTTAACATCCACTATTTGGTCCTGTAACAGAATATTATAAACTGACACGTACTAAAATTCAATACGATTGATCCTATAAAATTCAAACACCAAATAAATACCAAGAATGTCATATACTTACTTAAATCTCATTTGAATATATTACATCCTCACAATAACAGATATGTAATAAGAATCTAGAATAATAGATTAATAATAGATATATGTTGGAATGTAGAGTAATTCTCACCTTTTATGGGTTCTAAAATCCTAAACGAAGTGTTAAGAAACATGAATTGCTGTAAAAGTGAAATTTAAACTAATCACAAAACCAGAATTTCCTAACTTCCTCAAGTTAAGTTGAGTAAATGGTTCAAAGTTTGGCTACAGTTTGAGGTTCTTTCTTGTTTAATCCAAAGCAGTTCATTTTTCCTTAAAGGTAATCAAAATAGTCAGACATGGTACAAATCATTTTGTTGGAGGAGAATTATGTCTGTGGTTTATTTAAATAATGTAACACCAATAAGGGAAACTTTAAAGAATATTAGAGTATTTGAAATATAGAAAGAAATAAAAATGGCAAAACAAAAATATAAAAGAAAATTAAGTACAAGAGTTATTTTGTAGATACCACTGATATATTGGTCATACTAACAATATAATATATAAAGAATAAAATCTAGGTAATAACTATCAAAACGAATAACTTCAAAAGTTCACCTCAAGGGAAAGTTATTAACTATTTAGGAATATATACTAAAATATATTATAATCAAGATTTCAGTCAGAAGTGCTGGAATTTCAGATTAAAAAGTATGAAACAAGGAGATGTTCACCTTTTTTGATGCCCTAATAAATAAATTAGCAAAGTCACTATTTCTGAGTCATATCCTACATTAATCCATTAATGTAATTCAAGAAATGGTATTTTCCCAAATAAGTAAGGTAAAGAAACACAAGCTACATTTTAAAAATTACAAGGAAATTAGTAACAGAAACATTTGTGGAATACTGTAAAAAGCAATATGGAAATATTGAGGAGAAAAAAGACAGAGTATCTAAATCTATTGTGTTGATATAACAAAGCCCAGACTTAAAAATAAAAGCAAGGTTTGCTGGCTTTACTTATGCTTTAGGTAGAAGCTTTTTACTACAAGAATTCAACTGCTGAAGTTCATTTCCTGTCTTTAATTCTAAACGAGCAATTTGCTGATAATTTCCTGTCTACATTTTCATAAAGTAGAAAGAACATGACTGGTTAAGCTTAATGTTTCAATAACCAAATAAACTTCAGCAAGCATGGTTTAGGAAATTAGACAACTATCTAGAAACTAGTTTTATGATTACAAAATGTCTGAAAACTGTTTATCTCCCCCAAATGTTTGAAAATATTCTGAAAGCCTTTGTGATTGCCTCTTTGACCCCAAAACAAATAGAGCACCATTGCTTTGCCTCAGTGGGCCCAGAGCAATTAAAGTCAAAGGGTATGAATCCCCTGAACTCTTGAGCTGTTCTAACATAGATGAGGAAGAAATGACCTCTGGCTTGGTTTCAGCCCACAGCCCCCACCCCTCGCCCCACATCTTTATGCCTAAAAGTAGAAATGTGCTTAACTTGAACATTTTATAGACTATGCCTTTGGATTCAGGATTATCAGCACTTTTTGGTCACAATTACACTAGCACATCACTAAAAGGGGTGATCTGAAATCTAAATTAAGTTGTCAATTAAAGATGAAGAATGGCTTGTTATTATTGCCTTAAAATGAGGCATCCGCTTTCTTCTGTTGAGATGGCAAACATCTTCCATCCGAAATCTATTATAGCATCTGCAGAAGTGGATGTTAGGAAGTGTATACTGTTTCCAAGGCTCAGAAGAGGGCATAATCCATAAAACCACGAAATGTGGGGACATCTGAAAAAACTTCGGGAAATGCCAGTCCTTTGTGCCACTACCCGCCTCCAGGTGCCAGCCAGTGGGAGAAAAGGAGTCAAATACTAATTACAAAGGGAGATTTTATTAGACAGATTTAAGGGGAACAGATGAGCCCAAATCCCCCTTTTTATTATCTACTGTACACTTAGCTAATGCTTTCTCCTGTGAGAAAGGCTTAAACAGTAAGCACAAATAGCACAATGAAATTGTAATACTCTCTCAGTGTGGACCTGGATTATTTCAGCCACCAGCAATGTGAGTAGCTGCAGGTGTTGCACTAAATAAAGTAATATAAAGTGTCTAAATTGTAACAGTGGAAGTACTGTTTCAAGACCCTTGTCTGCTTTTTATTAATAGTCAGATTCCTTCCTATCAGCAGCCACAACTGCCTTTACCCTATTATTCAGCAACAATATTTTGATAGGCAAAGATCTATTAAAAATCACTGTTGATATTTTGGGACCATAGTCATTTTGGAGTTGAATAAGCGTTCAATCTTCTCACAGAAGGGGAGAACGTAGCCTTGTGATTCAGGAAGAGAGGAAACCAGGGGTTACAAAGGTGGAGAGGCCAAGTAGAATGAAACAGACCCCCTCCATCAAGTAAAAAACTTGGCAAGATAACTAGAAACAGACCAACCCTAAATCTTTGGGTTCATGAGCTCTTAGTAACATAATTAACTGAAATAAAACTAATATTCCAGTGTTAAGTTTCACCTTAACATACATCAGCAGTTATAAGTAATAACACCAGGTATAAAGGGTCATAATCAGAAAGTATTCATTTTGTTTATGGAACGTACCTTGAGGCAAGGGGAAACATTCCGTACACCAGTGTGATTTCTAAAACAGAGAAAAATTATCTATACATAGAACTGTCAAATTTGTCTTCCTGTTCCTATCGGAAAGCATTACTTTTGAGGAAGGTGTGCTGATCACTTACTTGAAATTTCTTACAAAAATAGAGAGCCCCAGATTTCCAGAGCATTTGTTCTTGCGAAAAGAAGCACTAATACCTGGGGGGGGGGGGGGGGGGGGGGGGCGAATGTTGAACAGGAAATGTTTGACCAATGTTGCATCACAAGATATCAAAAGAATTTCACTTTGGCTACTTAGGCGAATCAAGTCAGGACATTCTTGATTTTTTCCATCTCTGAGCTTCTACAAAATAAGTTGAAAAAGATAGGGATCCTGAAGTTTTTTTGTTTTTTCTTTTTTTTCTAAAAGTTTCCAATGAGTGAAATAAAGTAAAAATCTCCTGGTAGAATAAAGTGTAAAAACGTGTTAGCCCTGAGAGCGTAGATAAACAACATTAGTGATCTGTGAATAGCATTCAGGAAATTCCATTTATCTGATGAGCTGTTGGCTAACTGAGCAGTGTTTCATATGTCACCAACTAACTAAAGCTCCCCATTGTGTACATGGATTTCTTTTCAAGGCATTTTTAATGTCCTTTTGCACGTTAGGAGATAGTGCACTTAGAAATAAATGGCAGACCCAAGAAGGGAGTCTTCTTCCTTTTTTGTTTCTTTTTTAACTGATGTTCCCTGGCCCTCCTCACATTAACCCCACGGATCCTTAACAGGATCCTTGTCATAGGACTGCCTGCGGCAATCAGCCACGGTTTCTTTTTTGAACAAGCTTTCTTTTAACACGCAAAGCCAGGGATGATTTAACAGAAAGTGTCTCAAGTCGGTGAGCTACAGCCCCCTTAGACTCTACCCAAACAAAGCTACTAATGTGTGGTCAGTTTCTTGGCAACTCCACTCTCGGCTGATAACGCCCCTGCCTGCTATTCTCTGAGGAGCCGGCTTGCTGAAGTCTGCTCCGAACCTCATCCCCTTGGTGCTCCTGATGCGGGCGACCCTCCGACTGCTCGGCGCCAACCACAACATGCTACCCACCGTGAGAGAGCAGGACGCGGGCTGCTCTACTCAGGACTTATCGTCTATCATACTGATTGACGAAACCAAGAGTGAGCAGAAAAAATAAACACGAACAGAGGCTGCAGTGTATGGGCCAGTCAGCTGGGAGTTTTAGTATTTGGCCTTGGTGATCCTACTCTCATGGTAGGTTATCTTTTCCTTGTGCTATCATTTATCATAACTTTGAGGGCCAGGGAGAGAAACAAACCTACAATTTTTCTATTGGTTACATTCATTAGACTGCTTTTTTTTTTCCTTAGCACTCCTTCCTTTGCCCCCCCCCCATAATAATCCCATCCCCTCAATAGTATTCCCTAAAGAACGGTGAAATTAAATCTAAATACAGTTCTCCCCTTTTACTCCTATTCCAGCATAGATCATTGCAAGTAATTAACCTTTGTTATGCCATCAAATCTAGAATGTGAACCTGCATGTTAATTTACTTAAGTCAGACTCGATAATAAATCTGGTTCTATAGCAGCTAAACTCAATGAAGATCCTGGATGTTGCTCAGTTATTTGGATTAACCAACATCTTCTTAAATAATGGCACTTGACTTTTTCAGGCACAAACCATGTTTTGTATTGGCCTTGACAACCACTATAAAGTACTCCCCCAAGTGTCAGTAACAAAGATGATTTGTATGTGGCTTGCAGTCGTCCAGTGTTCTAATAGCTTTCTCATTCCAACCCAGGAACATGGAACACAAGGCAGCTGGTTAAAGCTGATACAAGCATTTCTTCTCTCAGCAGGCTATTCTTGCATAACCATTTATTTTGCAGAGTTTTAAAGTGCCTGAAGGATTTAATTATGTACATAGACAACCCCTATAAACTCTATTCTAGGGTTTTTATTGACTTTTGTGCTGGGCAGCTCTTAGGCATTTCAATTAAGTGTTTTTATAAGAAAAACTACAATATTGTAAAAAAAAAAATTCTTTATAGATACTTCCAAACAGTTTTTCCCCTCTGATTGAATAAACTCTATTTAATTGACAAAAAAAAAAAAAAAAAAAAAAATCCAAGTTAATTCAAAGTTTAGTTTTTCCACTTTGGAAAAATGAGAGGATCTGAGTCCCACACAGGTTTGAGAAAATGGACCTGCCAATATCAGTGAAGGAACAAGGGCAGAAGGAGGGGGACAAGGTTACTTTGTAACGTACTCTGAAAAGTCACAAGGCTACCTGTTACTGCGAAATTTACTTAAAACTCATAAGGGTAAAAACTGAAATGCAAAATTTTACATGTTCCACTTAACAAGTGCAGAATAATAAATTCCCAAATTCATTTGGAGCACCCGCCTGACAGGTCTAACCCTCAAAAGTCTCCAGGAGACCCCAAAGCCGCCTTTGTCTGCCTTCTTCAATTGCAGGGCTCAAGTATTTACAAGGCTTCGGCAAACCTGCCTTCATTATGATGTGGGATATTTCAGTCCCAGCAGGTGGCCAACAGGAGACCAGACCTGCCCGTGAAATATGTAATACTTTTTCATATACTTTAACCAGAAATGTGCCCCTCCACAACTCTCCTAACTGTTCTAATTTCCCTTTCTCCTCTTAATCTCCTCAGCAAGCCATGAGCTTGCATTAAAATCTACCTAAAACATTTCACCCACAGGCAATGTAATTCTGAAACAAGCAACCAACATTTCACAGCTCTGGAGTAATAGATTAATTTGAACCTAATGTTGCCGTCGTTTACTGCTCCAAATGTTCTGGTGTAGACATAGCCCCAAGGCATGGTGCTGTGGCATGCACAACTTTGGGAGCCGGAGCTACAGTTGGCTTAACATCTGTGCATCACATTTGCCATGTGCCTCATTATCCTGCACCCCACTGTGCCTACCTGTCCCCCTCAGCTTCTCAGCCACAGGCGATCCAATTTTTTTCCCCTCCAACTAAGAATCTTTGTTCTCCTTCTCACTTACTAAATTTTTGCGAGACCTCTGCACCCAAGCCGTGGGGGATTCGGTCCATGTGAACAGCTCGGGCCCTTTGGATTCTTAATTCTCCATTAGGAAGAGGAAAATCACAGCATTAAGTTTCTGACATGCCACTGCATAAATTGTGCCATTTGCAGGATCTACTAAAGTCTGTGACCAAACATGGGAGCGTGTAATAAAGCATGGCGTTGTTGGTTTTGACTTTAACAAGTTTAGTCGGTTTCAATTATCTGTAAGCAAAACAATAAAAAAATAAAAAATAAAATAATAACTTCCAATTCCAGATTTAAGGGGGGGCAAAAAAGAAAGAAAAATAAAACCCAGAAAGAAAAGATTGTCACAACAAAAATTAAAAGTAAGGGTCTTGAGCTATTTAAGAAGTTAGCCTTTCAAAACATATTGCCAAGAATAGTTGATACACACACACACACACACACACACACACACATGCCCAAAAAACAAGGCTTTAAAAATATATGTAGTAACCAGGCCAAACAGCTGCTTAAATTTTAATCCTGCTTAAACAATAAAAAAATCTTATGACTCCTTTATTGGTTTTCCATTGGAAGTGTTTGGGACAGCCATTTAACAAGAGACAGAATAAAGATTTGGTCCCGCCAAAATTAATTAAAATATGCAAAACTTAAATAGTAGCTGTTGCTATTACTATAAAGCGTAGGTATTATTATCAATAACAGCATCAATAATGAAATATGCAACAAGCAACAGAATAGCCACACTAGGGTTCGAACGTAGAAAAACCACCATCCTTGCCACAGACAGAAGAAAAGATTCAAACCAGAGGAGTTAGCCTCAAAAATACCAAAGCTACGAATAAAGAAATTTTAAAACATTATGTACATATTGCATTTGACAAGCTGGCTTTAGACGGTAATCAATACATAAGAAAGGTGGTTGAATAATCTTCCATTTTTTACTAGCGTGATAGGAAAATAATCTCCTGTGGGTGATAGGAAATTAATTCGTTTTAAATGGTCATTCTCATAGGATTAACAATTTAAAAGATAAATCAGATTCAAACAATTCCTACAACCCATCACTTAGATTTTTAATCCCTAGAGGAGAACAAAATTGAGGTTTTGGAAGAGAATTTTTTAAATGCCTTCCCCAAGTAGAAATATGCTTTGCTCTAGAAATCGTATTGGATTTCCACACTTCCCCACATAATCCTCAAAATCTACACAGTACAGAGCATTGAGTCTTGTACATTTCATTATATGCTTGAATTAATTTATCCTATATGGAATTTGTTACCTTTACAATAAAGAAGTCGCTATTCATTATTGAGAGTGGACAGATGGAACATGTTCAACTTAAGACATCAGTAAGAAGAGAGGGAAAAACGTATAATCCGTGTGGCACAGCCTTCTCCATCTGCTACATCCCTACGTGTCTGCCAAGACTTGTTTTTTGTTTGTTTGTTTGTTTTTCTGAAATAAAAGCGAGCATTTCTCTTTGGAATTAATGGGAATTCCTAGATATGGACCCTGAGCCTGACTATAGATAATATGCAACCATACAATTAAAATACGATATTTTGCCAAGGTAAGCCATATCATAAAAGAAAGTTTTGAGCCTAATTAACAACAGCAACAACGACAACAACAACAAAGAACGATTCATCTGAAAGCATTATCAGATAACCAAAACAGTTTTTGCTTTCATAAATCATGAAGGCTGTTGAACAAGTTATCCCATCCTTTAGCAAAATATATCGTAAGCTACATAAATACAAAATTGGGTGGTAAAGAGGCTGGCCGGAAGATTGTGTTTGCACATCCATCCGGCAGATGAGGCCCGATTGGAAAAGAAGAGGTTCCATTAACAGGTATGTCCCAAGCCGCTGCGGTCACAGGAGCACTTTACTAAGATGTGGCACACAATCCTATCTCCCTTTGAAATATGTTAAATCCTATCATATCCCTGTAAAAGTTAAGTTAATCCTGCCCATTAACTAAAACAGGGCATATACACTTTTCTTATGTTTACCTCTTCTCCAGTGTGTTTGCCTCTTATTTCTGTTGTCCTTTTCGTTGAGCTGACTCATTATTTAAAAGATGAGGGCCAATTCTTTGTTGATTAGTGTGTTAGCTGCAGGCCCTATGAAGGCTATTAGGAAACACGCACCCATTTCTCCAGTGAGAGCCTTACCATTTAAGATTCTTGTATAGAAGAAAAGCTCTCTACCGAATTCTTACATTCAGGAGTTAACAAACACTTTAATGTAGCATGTTTCAAATTTATCCCTTAAAACAGTTTTTAAAAATTAGAGCAATTTAGACAATAAACACTTATTAAATACTTACTATGGGCTTAGCCCACAACCCCTAAAATGTGGAATCAAATGTGATGGATATTCTATGGTGCTTTTGCCACTGAGACATTTAAAAACATAAAGCCTCCCGGTGTACGTTTGTACTGAATCTTTGGATGCTAAGACTGTGACTACATAAAACATGCTATTCTCTAAAATGCTTTGAAAAAAGTGGTGAAATTCAGTTTAACTGGAACTTGGGTCAATATGGTATCAGCTAGGTGAATTCTGACAGTTGCTCTATGTAGCTGCTTGATTCCTTCTCCAAAATGGGAATTATTATAATGATACTTCACAGAATCATTGTAAAGGTTAAATAAAATAATAGATGTAAGAGCTTAATATAGTGCCTGGTATGCATAAAAACAATGTGTGGCCATTATTCTTATTATCGTGTATTCAGAATTTTTAACAAATTTTAAACCGTATAACATCATGAGAATCGTATTAGAATTATCTGTGAATGTTGCTCCAAACGAATGAATCTGAAGCTACAGAGGCAATTATAACACATAGCCAGAATTAAGAGCCTCTGATGAAGATGTGGAAATCTGGAAGATTGGAGACCCCTAAATGATTTGCTTTAGCTACTTCATGTGTCCTCCTGTAGCAAAGCCTCGCTCAGTGATTTGCATGCAGTAGACATGTGATTATCTAATAAAGTAGAAAGCTGCTAAATCTACCTCTCAGCTTGCATTGCGTACATTCTTGGTCTTGGAATTAAGGTTGTACGCATGGTACAACATGTTCCAAGATGCATTTCTGGGCATTGTTCTGGTAAGGGCCTTTTGCTTCATGTCTATTTGACATCTCTCCAGTCGTCTCTTCTTTCACTGCTATTAGGGGCTGAACTGCATGCTCCCAAAATTTACATGTTGAGTCTCTAATCCCGGGTAGCTCAGAATGTGGCTGTGTTTGGAGAGAGGGACTTTTAAAGTGACTAAGTTAAAATGAGGTCATTAGGGTGGACCTTAGTCCAATCTGACTGGCGTTGTCAGAGGAAAAGAAAATTTGGACACCCAGAGAAATATCAAGGGTGAACATGCACAGAGGTAAGACCCTGTGAGTATACAGGGAGAAGATGGCCATCCATAAGCCAAGGGCAGAGGCCTCGATAATCGCTGAATGAATTAACAAGTGAATGAGTGAATAAATGACCGAACACCTAAATGGCTACCAAATCAACTGGATGAATAATAAGTGCTTATAAAAAATGAAAGAGAAACTACCATAACAGAACCACTTCTGACTGGATCAAAATCATCCCTACACCTGACATGCAGCGTCACCAACTAGTACTACTGATAAGAAAAGCATATGGATATAAGTATCCAAAGAAAAGGACAGATATCCCACAGTTCTGTGATTTCTGGACTACTGTGAACAATTCAATCAACAAAACCTACAAACACTCTTTGCTTAAGCTCTGCAGAACTTCTGTGACACCCTGCCCAAGGCAGAGGTGTGCTCCCTCTGATTTAGGCCAATGTGTGTCCCTTCTACTTTAAGGGCTATAAAAATGTTGCCGAGATTTGAAAATCTGGCCTGATATGGCAACCAGCTTTTAAAAACTTTGATCCTAAAAAATCTGTTTTTAAATAAAGTTATGTGGTAATAAAATGTGAAAGAGTCTGGATTGCATTGATAGGGATTTATGGAATTGTTGATAAGCAATAACATTTTGGACGCAGTGACTTAGAACATAGTTTAAAGCCAACCAGGAGCCTAGGATGCCACCCCAGTATTGTGGGCATTTTATATCACTCATTCATGGTGCAAAAAAGCCAGAAGGTAGCCCTCAGGAATTATTGGTAATGAAACAACAGGGAATTAAGGTGAACCAACCAATTTAAGTTCCACTCCCTCTTTCTCTTTCTATAATTGAAGGGAACCAAGGCTACAGAGACAGCTTCAGAGTTTATTTTTAAAATACAATAAAACGGTGTGAGCAGACATCGTATGTTTATTGGTACTTATGTTCTGCATATGATTAAGCACAAACTTGCAAAGAATTAACCACTCCACCAACCCAAAGGATTTGTTATCAAACTCTCAGGAGCCAGGAGTGTTTCGAAGGGAAATGGGGGCGGGTGACCTGAAGCCCACTCCCTTGGGTCAGTGCATGCTGGGAGGGGAAATGAGCTACAGAGCAGACAATTTTCAGCTTCAGTGGTTTTACTTTCTTTACCAGGCCTCACGAAAACACACTGACAAAACAAAGGACACAAAATTAATGACCCATGCATTCTGTCAATTGACTCTTAGTAGCAGTGGCCAGTTCACCTTAATTTTTGTGTGCACATTGAACATGTAGCCCAAGGCATTGGTTAAGGTTCACTTAAGAATTCTTCAAAGGCATCACTTGGTTTTCATTAATTTGTTAACTGTAACTTCTCCTTTCTGCTAAGGAACCCACAGACCAAGTGTAGGCCTTTATACAAAAGGCAAATATTTGACCAACAAGCCCTTCTTTGCCTCCGGAGCAATCATTTCTCACTAGTGAGTATTAGAGTAAGTTATATCCATTGAATTTTTCTAGAACTTAAACTATATTTAAACCTTCTAAATTTTCTCAGAAGTCCAAGTGTCAACTTTCAGCTATTATAAACAGATAAGTAACACTGTGGCTTATTATTTCTGTAAGTATTGATTTCCTTATTATTCCTGTGGTCTTTAACCAGTAATTTTCTGTGAAATCTAATTTGAGTATGCATGAAATGTGGTAAACTAAGTAAAAAAAAAAGAATTCAAAAGGATGTATAAATGGAACTTAGTACTCTTATATCTGTGCAAAGAGTATATACCACCTGTAAGCTGATGGTAACACTTTATCTTGAAATTTTCTTCCACTTGCTGGCCCACCATGGACACTTTGGTATTAGAGCACATTATTCTATTTGCTTAAAAGTTACAAAGAAGGTTTATCTCTATGAATATATTTTTTCATAAAACTGTTAAAAAGTTTAACTAGTTTTCCAAGAATACATATGTAAAAAGTACTTAGGCACCAAAGGTAGAGGCTGAGTTTTCTTTATCAAATTTAAAACCAGAATATAGGATTGGACAAGAGTTGCTTGCAAGCCTCGCAGGAAGTTGGTAGTTACAACGCTTCTCTTCATTTAAAAAAAAAAAATATGCACACACACACACACACACACACACACTCACACAACACATTTCTATCAAGATAGCTACTTGTGAAGGAGTCCACCATGAGGCCATTTGGTAGTTTTTAGCAAAGGAAATGGATCCCATGAAGCAAATGTACCATTCCTTTCTCTAAGCTTCTCAGACAGTTATAAAATATGATAGCAATGCTTGGTTGGTACAACTTCACGTTAGTTGCATCTGTCAGCATTTCCATTACAAACCCTTGATTTTCAAGGTTTTATAATTCAGCTGTGAAAAGTTGCTTTAGAAAGAAAGTTGGCAAGGCAGTCTTAGCCAGGGAGTTTATCAAATTGAACAAATCTTTGTTTAGCTATCTCTCAGTTCTGTGAGCCAAGGTCTACTCCCAGTTAGACATGCCAAACTTCCAATGACTTCAATGCCAGAGAGAGGTTTTTTCTCTCTTTAAATTTACTCCACAAGAGCTTCTCTCATTCTTGTTTCAGAAGCCGCCAGGATCCAGCTCATATCCTGTGTAACCCAGTGGGAGAGGAGCCACATCATATGTAACCCTGTAGGACATATGAATTGAGTCTTGGCCAAGTGTCTCCAGCATGAAATGTGGACAGCACTACAGAGAGACTTGGAACTTTTGAATATGTGTGTAATTAAAATGTAGGCATATCATACTACTGCTTGCAAAGTGAAATGGCGCTCACTTATTAAAATTCTTGTTGACTGTGGGAGCATGTATGTGTTTCAGGGGATGTCTAATTACTCAGAATATGAACTTACTGCTACATTGTCTTTGAAGAAACAGATGGGGGGAAAAAGACAACCCAAACTGTGTATATCATTTCTTGTTTACCTGTTGTATAGTCTTGGACACACAATTCTTTGATTGAGATTGTGATGTTGGAAATTCATATAAACCCATTCCTGATCAGAAGTGGGTGTAGGGCAGTTTTAATCAAATATAAAGATTTGCTACTTATGAACATCTAAGAAATTTAGAAAAGATGGGTCTGGACAAGATAGTAAAATAGTTCATTTTTAAAGACTATTAAAATATTTTGTAAGTTATTTATCCATGCATGCAACAACTTCCATCTAAAGTTATTTATTTAAATATAGTAGCCTATATATCTCTGACACATAAGAATACACATCAGACAGAAATAGTTCACAAAATGAATTTTAGTTTGAGAGGGGAGAGAAGCTATACACACAGATAACCATAATCAATGATCTGAATGCTAGACATGAAAAGAAAAGAACAGAAATGGTGTTTTGGTAGATCAGAAAGTGAAGATTGTTGGGATATTCCCCAGTGCATATTAATAGTAAGAAATCTGTAATATAGTGGCTCCTGAGTGGCTCAGTAAATTAAGCATCTGATTTTTGATCTCTGCTCAGATCATGATCTCACTGTTAGTGAGTTGGAGCCCTGTGTCGGGCTCTGTGCTGATGGCATGGAACCCGCTTGGGATTCTCTCTCTCTCTCTCTCTCTCTCTCTCTCTCTCTCTCTCTCTGAGACTCACTCTCTCAAAATAAACAAATAAACTCTAAAAAATATTTAAATGTTATGCAAATATTTAAATGTTTCAAATATTTAAATTTATGTAAAACACATGTAACATTTATAATTATCATATATATTTTTACAAATAATTTATATATTTAAACATGAAATCCATTGAGTTAGTAATGCAGTCATGTCTCAAACGCATTTCTTCCTCATTAGAAGTACACCCAGCGATGTATCATCCCAACAAATCTGTTAACAAAGTTTTTAGGTCTATGAATGTACACTGTCAAGGTAGCTGGTCTACAGCAGCACTAGAAGACAGAAGACATCACATGGCAAATCCAGGTGTCATTAACAGTTTTAGAAAGGCCAGTCCCCATCAAAAGGTTTTTGTGGACAGCAGGATAACAGATGGCTAACACCAGGTATGGTTTGGGTTTGTTCAATGTCTTAATCTATTCTCAAACTTTGGATTTGGCAAAACCAAAACCATATTTTGCCAAGTACTTTCTCCCTTAATTTTTAAGCCCATGTGCATTTTCAGTGAAATTTAATCCATATGTTTCTTTTTTTTTTTACACTTAACTCATCAAATATTTTTCTGTTAGAACTATTTGACATTCAAAAGCCTTGTCTTTCTTAAAACGAGAGGTTTTTCGCTTTTTTTTTTACTAGAGGTTTTTAGCATCTTTCCTTCCTCAAAATAGGAAGTTACATTCTGCCAAGCATAAATGAATATGAACATGAACACAATATGCTAATCTAGCACCAAAAGGTTTGAATTTAGTGGAGATTGCAACTTCACAAAAGTGCCCACAATTAAATATATATATATATATGTGTGTGTGTGTATGTGTGTGTGTGTGTGCCTTTGTGAATCTCTCTGCATCTAGACAGTGACTGACATAATTTGAATTTAAAATAATGAACTTTACTAAAGCTGACCAATGAGAGGGGCAAGAAACATCTCTTCAGTGTGTCACAAAAGGAATTCTCAGCATGTCCAAGCAACTGTTGCTTCTTTTCTTCTTGGGTTATTAGATTTCATTTTCTAAAAATTGTTTGGAACACACACCAGGATGAAATGTGTTAATTATTAGAACCTTAAAGTTACATATTTTCATTGTAAGAAAACATGTATTTATATATTAACATATTTATTAAGAAAATGTTATTGCTTATGGAATACATCTATACATATATCTCATATTACTTTCTGAATTTACATATTTACAGACCATTTTTTCCCAGATAGAAAGAAAAGCAGGGATAATTCTTATAATAGCTTAACACAACTTAATGCCAACATATAAAGTCAACATGAACACATTAAGAAAAGGAACCCCAGCAAAAGAGTAATCAAACAACCTACCCTAATCACATTGTATTCTTCTTTGTCCCCAACTATATTTAACACAACTAGGCTTATGATAGCACTCATTACATTCTTATTAGATTAAATTTAATTGAATCCAATGGCATAAGTGATAAGTCATATTGTAATGATCCAAAAAATAATGATATTGTAATTTCTACAAAATATTTAATAATTTCTTGTCAAAAACATTTATATAAGTTATTCCTCATAACTATCACGTGATGACTGTTTTTTATAAATTGAAATTCTCTCTGCTGAGTTCCCACAAACTTTATTGGACAATTCGGTTATAATAGCACCAAGCATATTGTTTTGGGGATGGGAAGGTGAAAATCTCAGAATGAACATCTGTAACCAACCAGAAGATATTGTTGGGAAGCAAAATAAAAGCTGAGGTCTATGGTGTAGGAGGTCATCTAGCATAAACCCGAATACCTTTCCAGGAATGCATCCTCCCTGGACTTGATCCCTAACCTACGCACTGACTTTTAGTTTTTGCTCTAGCCTCACTGTCTGAGATTCTCAAGGTAAAAGATATTCCAAGAGTCTCTCCTACCTGATTCAGCAGATATTAATTTATTCATTTAACAAATGCTAGTGAGCACCTATTTGGTTCCAGGCACTCTTCATGAGGAAAGTTCTTGCCTACTGAAGCTTATATTCTAGTGATTTCACCACCTTAACAACCTATTCTCTCAAGAACAAAATGTTTTTTTGTATATTTTCTTTTGTTTTTCTTTATATTAAGAAAACAGTGAATAACACTTTCCTGAGCTTTCGTGTTAAATAACCGATGTTGTTTTCAGTAAGTTCTGTTCTCGACAAATGTGATGATAGTACTTTCAGGTAACACCTCACATGAAGTATGAAAAAGGAAAGAAATAGCTATTGGGTATCATAAGGAAAATAGAAAAAAATGGGAAGATTCCAGAAGACTTTGAATATTTTAGGGCAATGAAAAAAACCGGAAGTGTGCACAGAAGTGCACCACAGAATCATGGTACAGGAGGGCAGGATGATCGATCTGGATGTGGTCATGGAGTTCGTCTAGCCCAGCAATGGCAAAACCAGAACCCGTGAGTGTATTTCTCTCCTCACAATGTATGGCTGGCATTGTTGCTAGATCATGGGGTCATACCAAGCTTCTGAAATATTCCAGAGAATCAGAGATCTACCAACAGAAAGGATACATGAGAGTTGAAACCTATTTGACTTCCCTGATAATCCAGCTCTTTCAGGTGTAGATAACTTGCCCGAAGTCACACAGCTACTATCGCTTCACATTACTTACAAATGGTTTTCATACAATGGTTTTCAGAAGCAAACAGTGTAATTTGGAAGAGAAAACAAAGTGCCAAAGACAGAGAACCGCAGTGTCTCACTTAACCAACACACCAATCTTGTGAACTGAGTAGGAACAAGTCTATCAATCAAAATACTATGGTGCAATCCTTCCTGGTCAGATACACCTCTAACCTGCCAAAAACAAACTTCTCTCTGTGCTCGTATTGTCTCTCCCAGACACTAAGTATAGTCCCCTTTTCAAGCAGGGGACAAAGGTAAGGCTAGATTATTGACCTAAACACAATGGTGAAGCTCAGGGGAAGTCTCATTGACTAGCCTCTTTATTTTTCTGCTTGCTCCTGAGGTCTATAAACTAGAAGAAGTCCAATACTTTGATCTCCTTGGAAGCAAGATGCTATTTTAGAAGCTCAAAATAATCTGGTCTTAATTCATTATGGCAGCAGAGACTTTATTGGTCAAGTTCATTACAATCATCTAGTGTTTGCATCAAAATCTTGTGCTGTTATGACAACCATTTTCAAGTACTGACTTCTGTATTGTGGCTTAAACATGATAAATTCCCACTTTCAGAAGACATCCAGCTGGTTGGGCCTACTTCGTCTGCCAAGATGATGTTCTACAATTTCCACATCTGCTTCAGCAACTCTGTCACAGTCTCATTACTGATTTTTTTCTTCATTTCTTAAAGAAATGGGATAACTTTGCTATCCAGGAGCAGGCCATAAGCGTATGCACATGATACATTTTTATTTATCAGTGGTTTCAATTTACAGATGAGATGTGTTTGTATCTTATGTCCAGAATAAGCCCTCGTCTGACTTTCTCAATGATTTGACTTTGTGACAAAATTTAGGTGATCTCAAAAAAAAAAAAAAATCCAAAGATATTTAACCCATTTTAAATATTCATTCCCCAGTTTTTCTAGAATTCTGTCAGAAAATTCTTCAAAAATACTTAGCCTCATCTAGTTTCAAATCAAACCAATATAAATAATGGGTAGAATTACTAACCTGCAGGGAATGTCATCCTAAATTTCCTGGCGCTGACTATGTAACCATAAGCATGACTGGTGTATTTACTGGAGGCAGTATATACTGTATAATGTTCCCTGAAAACTCATGTAACTAATGCAATATGATAACCACTAGGGTGCTACTGTGACGTAAAGGATATATTACAATTTTATCCAATGCAAACAAGGAAAAAAAAATAGTTGACTTTAATGGTCCTGCCCTCTAAACAAATACATTGCCTGTTCTACTGAACTTAAAATTCCAGGTTATATATAAGTTATCCTGAAATAAAAATAATCCTGTGGCATACACATTCCAGCACCAAGATGTGATTTTACCCTTTGATCAATTATTTCTAACAGTCATTTCAAGGATTAAGTGTCACGACGGCCATGACTTTTACTGAGAGAATATAAGAGAAAAAATAAGTGGATTCAATAGCACAGATTTCCAGTTGGCAGAAGACGGAGTTAGTCTAAGGGGTGACATGTTTCCGCAGAAGGAGATGTTGGACGTCAGTATCAAAGTGTTTTAGGCTGGATCCTGCAGGCATGCTCAGTCATCAGCAGGAGGTTCACAAAGGAAAGTTCTGAAATATAGGACAGGAGAGATGGAAAATAGCGTCTAGACTCCCTGCTCTTGCCTTCTCATACCCTCATTTCAATGAGTTTACAGATGTGGAAACTGAGGCCAAGCACTGCAACTTGCCAGGGTCGCAGTCCTAGCAGAGCCAGCGTAGAGCCATCTCCTAGCTTCCAAGGCTCCAGGATGCTGGCTCTCCTGAAATAAGTCCTACGGTAGCAAGAGCAGAGACAGCTTCATGGGAGGCTGTGGCGTTGACCACAGTGATAATGGACGTAAGAAGAATGATTCATAAGTGGTCCAAAAACGAGACTTCATTTGATTTTTAAAAATCTTAGAGTTGGTTAAAACCTATTCAACTAAAATGATGAGAGAGAGAGAGAGAAGAAAGAAAGAAAGAAAGAGAAAGAGAAAGAAAGAAATAGAAAGAAAGAAAGAAAGAAAGAAAGAAAGAAAGAGAAAGAAAGGAAGAAAGAAAGGAAGAAAGAAAGAAAGAAAGGAAGGGAGCAAAGCCAGAGAAATATAAATAGCCTGGTGTAAATGTACCTGGCCTTCACTAAGGCTACAATATACATTATAAACACCAAAGAGTGTCAAGAGCATTTTAAGAAATTGGTCATCCCTTTCCACTTTGTGAGTAATACTTGGGAATGGAATAAAAAAATAATAATGGCCTCTAGGGAATGTTTAAGAATGAGGTAATTTGCATGTTTCTTCCAGAAAACATTAAGTATATCCTTCTGCTCTGCCAGGATAATGTTGAATTTCTGGCATCAAAGCTGAAATTCTCTACCAAAGTTGATCAATCTCCTGTTACCACTCTATATTCATGTTGGTGTAAGAGTTGATTCTACACAGTATTAGACTGGGGCTAGTAAGCTATTTAATCTTCCGATTTGATTCAAGGCCTCATTGAAGAAAATCCCTGAACTCTGTATCCACTAATTTTTGCACAATTTTTAGATTCTAATTCTTCCGATTTGAGGGCCGTGGCAACTCAGCCAAGAAGGGTGAAATGATTACTTCTCTGGAGAAAGACCTTGGATAATTAAATTTATTCCCTTCTCCCTTCCCTTTTTTCCCTCTATCACATAATATTTTGGTCTTTTTTCAATCAAGTAAAACCAGTGAGCTGTGGAGAAGCTGCCTGAATTGTGTCGATAATTGCTTCTACTTTCTTTAGAGATATAACCTGTATATTGTATTTTTCTTTGAAGGTCTAATTGGCTTTATTAAACAATTCACGAATTAGGCAGCATCTCATCTAGCAATCAGAGGGGCACTCCCTACCTGTTGTGTTTCGATACACACTTGCCTTCATATCTTATTTCATGAGAAGGCAACTAACATGTGCAAGCAGTGGTGACGCATTAAAAGAAAAAGTGGATTTCAGAAAACTCATGACGAACACATCATAGAAAGGTCGTAAAAACCAGAGTGTAGAGCTAGAAGTGACTTTAGGGTTGAATATAACCACACTTTTTTTTTTTCTTTCCAGTTTTGAAATTGAAGCCCAGGGAAATGGGGCAACTTGCCCAAGTCATAGGTTATTTTTAATTGCTCACTACAAAAAGATAACTCTGAGGGCCACGGTGGTCAAGCAGGGAGGGAAGCGGACTGGCATGTGGCGGGACAGTGGTTCAAAGCCCAGGTGTGCGTCCAAACTCAGGTTTTTTTTCTACCAGCAAAAGATGAGTCCATTGGCCGCTTATTGCAGTCCTCCCAAATTCTACTGAATCAGTTGCCATATTAAACCGTGGATTAACATCACCTGCTCTAAATCCTTCCTGGCTCCCTTCTCTGAACTTTGTGCTTCTGAGTTTGTTGTTGCTCTGGGTATTTTTGTTTGTTTCTTTCTTTAAATGTTTGTTTTATTGTTGTTGTTCTTTTGATTAGGTTGTGCCAGCTCATCTCTTAGACGATGCTTACCTCAAGAATTATGTCTAGCAACTCTGAGAACACCCATGCCAATTACCTGTAAATGCGGAATGATCAATATGATAGTGCCATTCAAAGCCACTAAATCACAATTTTGTCACAAAGCATTTAAGTGCCTCCACGGCCCTAAATAATTCTAACACTCACTTCAGTTTAGTAATACCAACTATTATCAGTCTTCAGTTAAAAGTACCTTCATGCTGCATTTGCATGTTTAATCTCATTGAACACTTAACCCCAATACAGTGGCTCTTGTAACACTCCTATTTTACAGATAAGACTGAGGCCACACACTGAACCCCGATAATTCGGGATCCCAAATCTCAGGCTGTCTCTACTCTCCTGTGGGTACAGAAAACTCTTCAAGTTGAAGCACTGAGCTGCTATGGCCAACACTACCCTTTATCGAGGTCTCCCTAATAAGCTGTGTCATATTTAACAGGCAGGACTATGTGGTCAAGGGAGCCAAGACAGAAGCCAAGACAAGAGGCAAAAGTGTCCTACATTTTTTATTTTGTTTTCTTAACTCCTGGCTGCTTTCTCTTGGAGAAACAATTCAGACTCTCCTAATAGCTACCACTTTTCAACCCTCCATGGTTCAGTTTCTTTTTCCCACATGTTTTAAGGTAGTGACTCAAATCTTACGTTACCCAATATAACTAGCTTCAAGAGCAGTCCTATGAACATCATTTAGTACTGTGTTTAGGTTTTTTGGTTCTATTGGGGTCATGGGGTGTGTGTGTGTGTGTGTGTGTGTGTCCTTTCCCTCAAAATATCTCCTACTTTTCAAAGAAGAGCCTACTTGAGTCCAGGACATATGGACTAAAAGTATTCACAAGGAATATGTTCACTACAGACAGGGCAATGTGTTGGGGACAGTCTCTGGATCCTGATTGTATGGGTTCAAATCTCAACTTCACAGCTTATTAGTTGTATGACCTGGGACAAGTTACTTAATCTCTTTGTGCCTCAGTGCTCTCCCCTGTCAAATGGGTTCTTATGAGAGTTTAATGAGTTAATGCATATAAAGTGCTTGGAATAGTGACAGACCCAAAGTAACTATTTATATGTTATCTATTATGAATAAAAGCAAGTGTAAAATGGGCAAGTGTTCATTAATTTCTTATTTTAATCTCTTATTGGTTGGTATTAATAGGTTTGTGTCCCTTTATTTTTAGACAACATTAGATTCCCTGACACTTGGTCCACTAAATGTTTCACCTGTATTGGTTCCTCAACCGGCTAACTTATTCATCACATTCTGAAACTCGCTTTTAAAAAGAATATATCCAGTGACAGAGTTCTAAAGAACTCACATCGAAACTAACAAATAAAACTCATCTGTTGTGATATGTTCATTTTCATTAAAAAGACATCAGTCTGTTCTGTGCTTCCATTAGAAATAGAACTTAATCTCTGACAGGCGTTTCTCATTTTCCAGTTATTCTCTAGGGAGTATACATTGGCATGCTGGCAATGATTTTTTTTGGCTCTGCACTATGGTTGCAAATGGTGTCATTGTTCTTGGTTAAATCTGTGAAAAGTAAGCCTACCCCTCTCATTTTTTGGCTTCACGCTAAAGTAGCCTTCATGGCAAAGAACTATATGAGTTTATCAGTCTCTATTCTCTGCCCATATTCCAACATGATCAAAGTCTGCTAAAATAGCTGTGCACTGAGCTTTGTTCCTCCCCCTTTTCAGTTTCTGCACTTGTCAAGAATGATAATATATGTGAAAACAAAACCTAGATTTTTCTATGTGTTGGTCAATACAGGGTAACTGAGAGAAACAAGATAAGATAAAAAGGGATTCTTAAGTTTCCCGAAGGCAGAGGAAACAGGTTTAATTATCACTTGTTAATGAATATTGTTATTGTTACTGAGTATTTTAAAGTACTCAGTCATACTTAGGACAGATGTTTAACAAATCATTAATGAAAAGATGGCCCTTATGGTATGTAGGAATTCGGTGTATAGATAGATTAGTTCTAATGACTCCAAAGATGTGATGAAGGAATAATGATAACACTCCATGATCACGATCATAGATGACTTTTTCCCTAAGTAGTGTTCATTCCCTTTGGAAGCCTAGTTGCATGATTAATTTTCCTTTCAAGTCATTCCTTTACAAACAGTGTAACCGTTAACAGCCGCTGTCCAGAATATTAGCTCCTAAATAAAAGTTAAATAAATGTAACTTTACATTATTGTAAGAGACAACGAGACATCTTAGAGGACAGATCCATTTGTTTTATTAACATCTATATCATTTAAATTTAGGTCTAAATTATTTTTCTTTGGCTCTTGTACAATGACAGATTTTATATGCATGGAGCACTGTGTTTATTGACTAATTGTGCACCATGTCAAATTATTGATGTAAGACATTCAAAGACCTGTGTGGACCAGTTACAGTCAGCTTTCTCTTAAACACATGTTACAGGTTAAGAAACTTAAAAAAGAGGCTATATCAGTGGCATAGTATCTGTGGTTCTAACCACTCACTGGGCAGTACCCACCTCCCTGGTGTTACCTTTACAAGAAAAGCAGCACAGAAAGACACATTTACTTTCGATGTTCGAGCTCAACACTCATCTTTGACTGTAAAGAGACAATCTTAAAAGAATCAATTACCTCTGGTTTTATAGTAAAAAGGAAACAAACATACTGGGCTGAGTCTTTTGCAAGTTGTTATTTGCTCATCAAATATTTATGGAATGTCTATCTCATGCCAGGCCCTGATCTGGGTGCTTGGGTAAGTCAATGAACAGATCACAGGAAAAACATGCTGCTCTCTAGGAGCTTCCTTCATAACTACTAATAGCAACAGTCTTCATCTTAAAAATAATAAGTCTTTGCCACTCCTGGCCAAAGAATGCTGCTGACCAAAGGCATTTTAGTAATAACCATACACCTTTATTTCATGGCATATTGGCATATATCTTGCTATTTGATCGTCACAACAAGAGAATAGGTCTTTGGGACTAAAGTGCCCTTTTGACCAAACTCTTACTCAAATGCTTCCTCCAGGAAGCCCTCTCTGATGTACCATGTAAAGGTGTTTCTCAGACATCAAGGAAAACAACTTTCTCATCCCATATCAATTCCTGTATTTAATCTGCTAATTTCTCAGCTCTGCCTGCCCTGAGCGAGAGCCATGTGACTGAGCTTGACAAATGGGATATAAACTGAGATGATGGTGACTTCAGTCTGAACACTTTAGAGTCAGTGATTCCTATCTTTCTCTTCCTGTCCCAGGAAAAATGTAGAAACCTTGTGTTGCAAAGGAAACATCACAAGGAAACCAAGGTCCTCAAGCCTATTTCTGGAACAGCCCCCTCTGACCCACCAACCCACACAAAACATGGTTTGAGCAAGACTATATAATTGTCCTGTTAAGCCATGAGACGAAGGTATTTATCTGTTGAGGGAAATGACATTAATTACTTTGACTAATACAGTGACAGAAAAAAACGAATTCATTCTGTTTTTGCCCCAAAGAGGCACATCTTTTACATGGGAGACAAGTAGTGACATTAAAGATGCGTCAGCTTGCCATCACTTCTACCTGGACTGGGGGCTGAATTGAAGACAATCACTCCTTTGCTCTGGTTCAGCGGCCTCTTTCCCTAATGCTTCCTCCTGTCTTTTCTCCTGACCCAAAACAAGAAAACCCATAAATTTTCCTTAAACAATGAACTGGATTTTACATTAGCTATTTGTTACTTTTTCTTGAGACAAAAGATATTTAAGTCCTACCACTGAAAATTGACAGAACAGGAGCCCCAACACGTAAATCACTTGCGATAATACACAGAACACTTTCTTCTCTCACACACATGCGCATGCATGCGGTCTGTTTTTCAGTTTTCGTTTACTCATGAATAGGATGGTTGAAAGAAAGGAGACACGTTAATTCTAGATCCCGATCAATGTTGCCACTGAAATATTAAATACAATTCTGAGTTTGCTGTCTAAATAGAAGTTAGACTAACAGAGATTAATAAAGATTGCTTATAATAGCGAGAAAGAAGGACCCATTTGCTTGCATAATAATGTCTTCCCCCGTTTTAGCATGAAGGAATTGGAGAAAAGGGGGGATATGGGTACAAATCCTACACTCCCAGTGAAAGCTTATTATTAAGTAAAATTATTTTTGCTTCTTTTTAATATGTCAGATTTCACATGTTAGTGGAAAGATAACAAATGGAAATTGTTTTTTTATTCCATGTGGAAAAAAACAACTATTCCCCAGGAAAATAAAGTAAATGTTGAGATAGGAAAATGAACTGTGTTATTAATTAACAGATTGAATGCGAATGTGATCACTTCCACACAGGATAGATTCAGATGTTAGGTGTCCTAGGTCCAGGATTAATAGCTTTGGAATTAAAATCTGAAATCTAAGTAGACTATGCCAAGGGCTATGATATACCTAATTTCCACATCTCTGGGTAAAACATGAATATAACATTCAACATGGGAAAATAAACACCATGTGTCCTTTTCTCTTCCATACATTGGTGCTGTTGCTTTTATTTATTTATTTATTTATTTATTTATTTATTTATTATTTATTACTATTTTTTTTTTGCCTTGGCCCCTGGGAAGCTCAGAAAGTATGTAGTTTCTTACACATCTCTTCAGAATTAAATATATTGCTGTCGTCCATCTTCTTTTACTTCTCAGTATTTACCTTATGTTGATTGTCTTTGTTGTCCCCCCCACCCCCCTGTACCTATATTTTTGTTGAAAGCTGCCTCAAGTGCTTTCTGGAAACAATGAGGCCATAAATAAAAAAAATCAATCACTAAAAAATAGCACAGTATCGAGTACAAATGGGATTACATTTCTGAGGCTATCTAGTGATATGGAACCACAGAATGTTTGAAGGGAAGGGGTCTTGGAAGCTATTTAATCCAAAACCCTGGCTTAGAAGGCACACTCAGAGAAGTTGGGTAACTTACCTAAGGCACACAGATAATTAGGGGCCATTCCTGCTGCATCCTCTCCTCGCTATTCACTGTGAGACGTATCTTTGCTTCAAACACAATATCCAAATCAGCACATACCTTATTAGCTTCATTTACTTGTTTTACACAGTGTAAATGCGGAACAGTGAGGACTTAAACCTAATGTGCTATACAGACCTGCTCTCATCCTGCCAACCGACAGCAGTCCTTTCCACACACTGCTGTTCAGGCAGCTGCCAAGGGAAGGAGATTGTTCCCATGGACTCCTGCCAGGAGCCTGGCTGGGGACTGTGCTCAGGGCTAACTGTTGCTTTGAGTAGTTACATTAGTCAAGAGCTAGAATTGTCAGGATCTCTACCAATTAGGATCTACTTAAGCAGCAGCCAAACAAAAAGAAGTTAGAAAAAGCTTGGTTGCCAATATTCTTGATATATAAATCACCCCCGATTTGGAGGGAAGATTTTATTAACCTTATCTTGGGCTATGATATATGGTAAATAATGGCATCCTTGAGCTGTTCATTCTAAATCACTGCACCACCGGTGGGATAATTGCTAGGGCTGATCCTGGCCACACAGGTCATGTTGTGGCTAATATATAGGATCCCCTTCACAGGGCTCTGCACTGATAAGATATGGCAGGCAGGCATGATGGAATCCAGACAGACGGCCCTACATGCCATGTGTGCAGACAGAGATGGGCTCCAAAGAAACTCTGTTATTTGAATATCTATATATTCGGGATATTCTTGCCTAACAGCACAAATATGCAACGAATATCTGGCAAAGTACACTTAAGAAACTCTAACATATTATGAATACTAATTAATATTAATGTTGCTAACTTCCAAAGGTCCAATTTTCAACATGGTGAGTGAGGGTTTGGAACTTGACACAGCAGTTATCACTGGAAGATTCAGGTTGACAAGCCTTGCCTTGAGGTCCTTCTCAGGTAAGAGATCTGGAGTGAAGGGATGTGTGACGTCAGAGAGCTGGGAACCCAAAGGCCCTTGGCCAGCCCTGGGTGCAATGAAACACCAATAGGAGAATAAAATGGTAAGTGGATGCATATCAGGTCAAATATTTTACAAAAGGTCTAATGGGAGAGGATGGGTTTAACCCCCATCATTGACTACATTTTCCCATGCGTACCAGGTGAAATATCCAATTCTAATTCTTCACAATTCTTTCCCTTTCCTACGACCAATGCTACTGCAGTAGTCCGAGACTAAGAAGTCAGTAGCACTGAGCTGTAAAGCCATTCTTCACTTAGAGGATATGGTGACATTAATGGATTTTGGGGTGTGGGAGTCTTCCCACATTACTGCTTCTGGAAATGTCCTTGATGTCTGCAGAGGTCTCTCATCTGTAACCCATGCAGAACAAACAGTAAACGTAGAGTGCGTTCAGTTACAAGCTAACATGGCTGCCGGTCTGACACTGAGGAGGGAGGGCTTCTGCTTCAGTAATTTCTTACTCTAAATAATTATCTTACACGTCAATCAACATAAATTAAAGAAATTGACTCAACAAAGGAAACTAACTTTAGTTAGAGACAAATTCATAGCCAGACGGCACTCAAAACCAATGAGATGCCAGCAAATAAATCCTCCTCTGTGTTGCCTACAAATGTATCTGCTAGTAAAGTGATGTGTGAGTATGCTTACTTCCCCTCAATGGGACCTGGGAGGTTCTCTCATTGTGAGCCATGGTCCTAAGTTACCTACTACGGTATGTAATTTCAGGCTTTTAAAAATTGTCCACCCATTAAACATGCAAGGTGAAGTAAACAAACTATTTGCTATTTATGTCTAAATATTTAAGAGATTTTCATTAGTTACCTATGAAGCGTGCCTAAGTGAAGTCAGTATAGTATTCATTGCCAGGCTCACTCTCAAGCCAAGGGAAACAATGGAAACAGTGTTTCACTGAACATGGGAAGCCAACATGCAGGTCAGAGATGACAGTCCCTAAATCCTCCTCCCATTGTGTCACTCACATAAAGCAACCTGAATTTCTGGTCTCATGCTATGTTTGGTCTTTGCATACAGGCAACTTGAGGAAATACTAGTAGAGAAGAATATACTGTAAAATATTATACTTCCAAACCCTAAAATAATTGCTTTAATATACAGGGTGCAGGGACAAGAAATTGTCTACCAACATCAAGTCTTTTTGATCTTACTAATATTAAATCAAATTTCATTCAGTGTATTATAGGGAGATAAAGAAGAGAGAGGGAGGGGAAAGAGAGAGAGAGAGAGAGAGAGAGAGAGAGAGAGAGAGAGAAAGGCAGGAAGGGAGAAGGAAGGAAGAGAGGGAAAAAAAGGTAGAACTATATTTCCCAGCTTGCTTTGCAGCTGGACTGGTTCTGCTCAGTGAGACATAAGCAATTATCACTGGGTGGAGGCTTCCTGAAAAGCCCTTTAGAGGGAGCTGACTTCTTGGCTTGCACCATTCTTTCATGTTGTCCTTGACCTTTTTCTTCCTTAGAATATACACAGGATGGCTGGCACTTTGCAACCATCTTGAGAACATGAGGATGGAGTAGAGCAGGAAGCTGGAAGGATCCAGGGTTCCTGATGACATGTTACAGCTACAGTGCCAGTAGTTGGTTTCCAGCCTCCATACTTCTTTTAAATTTTAAGCCACTGTTTTTGGAAGTTTCTGTTACTCATTCAGGTGAAACAGAGAAGTTGAAAAAATATTGGCTTGAAGCTTGTTTTCTAGTACTTGCCTTTCTACGAACCCTGTGGCCTTTGAAAGCTCTCTTCCCATCTCATGACCTCAGTTCTCTTTTCTCTAGACTAAGTGAGTTGGGCTGGATGATCTTAAAGAAAAATCTTTCATTTCACTAGTTGTGATTTTTAACTACTTTTCCAATGTCATCCTTAAATGCCTATGTATAAAAAACAAAAAAACCAAAAAGCTTGATATTGGGTTGGTGAATTTTAAAACAAAAGAAAAATAAGAGGGACAAATAGTTATAAACCTTAGAGTCCACAAATCAGCAGATGATCATTTAAACAAGTTTTAATTAAAGTTAGCTAGGGGTACCCTGGTGGCTCAGTCAGTTAAGCATCTGACTCTTGATTTCAGCTCAGGTCATGATGTCATGGTTTGTGGGATCGAGCCGCTTGTTGAGCTCTGCACTGACAGTACAGAGGCTGTTTGGGATTCTCTCTCTCCCAACCTCTCTGCCCCTCCCCCTGCTCATGTGCACGTGTGCACGCACTATCTCTCTCTCTCTCTCAAAACAAATAAATGAGTTTTTTAAAAAATAAGCTAATGTTTTAATAAATGTCATCAGTAACTGAAAATGTTTTGGCCTAACTCTCAGAGAATCTGATAGGACTGCTAAATGGAGGCAGGAGAAAGCTGTCCCCGCCCACTTCTATTCCACTTAGGAAAGGGATCTATGGGCATGGAGGTTGGGCAATAGGGAAGAGATTAACCTCGGCCCAAGTTGTGTCTGTGACTCATGCAATGGACCATTAGCCTCTTCGAGGTTGCCCTGGGTCACAGTTGAATTCAAGGGGGTTGGAGCTCTGCTGCACTCGGCTGGAAAGGAGCCTCCCTTTTTGGTTCTCCCTATTCCCGCTTGAGTGACAGAAGCTGACAGAAGAACATACCTACAGCATAGCTCATCTTTGCAGAGCCCAGAAAGTTCTGCAAGGGTACACGAATCAATCTGTAGTTATTAGTCACCTACTGTGTACATGACACTTTGCCAGGGGTTGGAGAAACTATAGAAACACAAGCAAACTCAACCCTCATGATCCAGGGCTGCAGGAAAAGGTGGAGGTGGGGGGAGACTCATAATTTCATCTTACTCTCCGAAGTGAAGAATTTGTTATCAACCCATACAAGCCAGAGGTCCCTTACTGCATTCTGGAGGATTTCCCCTAATGGCCTGGTTTAGGGCATACTGCAAATAAGCACCCCCAAAATCTCACAAAAATTTTCATAATCTTCCCTCTAGCAGAAAAAAAATAATGCCGAAAAAATAAATATTTATATATTTACACCCCCCCCCCATGACAGCCAATCGGTTTATTGTGTTATTCTGAAAAACAAAAATTATATCTATTATTAGGTCTATACAAAGTTTTTATGGTCCTGTCTGGCACTTAATATCCAAGCAACCTTTCTGTACCTACAGTGCCCTTTACCACACTGAAACTAAATCAGCTGGGATGGAAAATCTTTGATACACCTTTCATACCAACCTTGTGAAAAAAGATAGTATGTCTAAGTTTATGGCGACAAACAGTGTCATTATCTCCCTTCCTCTAATATTTAACCAATCTGAACACTCAGGGGGAAAATGTTATCTGAAATCCAACCACTTCATATGCATTCGCTTGGTCTTCTTTTGACGACTCAACTAGCTTTTCTCACAAGTATCTCAAATACTTGTTTGGAAAGCTTTGCTCGAGTGGGTGTGCAAACAGGAGGAGGACTATTCTTTAGCAATCCCTCCTTCTACGCCTCCAACAACACTATCTTCTTGTACTTTAGTTAATGAAAAGATAAATATGATCTGTGCTATGCCCAGCTGTGTTTTCCTTGCCCAGAGGAATTCACAAAAGGAAAATTTTAAATCATACATTTATCAGTGAACAAGCTTGCTAAAGCAAATAGATTTCAGTCTCCTGAGTTTGCTTCAATAAAAGATTAAACGCTAATAGTGCAACTTACCACACTCAACAGATTTATGAATAATCAAAGTTTGGAAGAAGGCCAGGCGGTTTAAGAACATTACCTACCCAACAGATGCCAATAGTATGTAGACATCTTCTCTGTAGCTAAGCAGCCGTATTTCCTATCACACGATTCAATATTGACTGAATAATTGGCCTTTACAAAACATTTATTAAAACGCACCATTTACCACACACCCAATGCTTGTTTAAGAATTTCAAGCAGGGAGGGGGGCGGGGGAGACACACAAGTTCTTTCTAATTCCTAAGCAGATTTAATTAGTAAACAGCAGCAAGTCAGGTCTGGAATCGTTAGACTGGGGAACTGCATTGCCAAGGAGTTCTCTAAGGAATAAAGGCAATAAGCACCTTATCATATCCAGTTTTTGAATAACACTTTGCATCCGTGAGTCGTGTGACTCGCAGTGCACATACGACCCGCCATTCATGTGTTTATTTTGTGTTCTAATGCGATTTCTCCATGGCCAGGCTTCTATTACGTTACTCCTCTCCTTTTCTAAATTAATACTTTCCGGCATGCAGAGTTCGTTGAAGCTCTATCTACCCAAGGTAGGATGCTGAGTTAATGATTAAATGCAGGCTGGAATCAAATGCAGGCTGTGAGATCAAATTTCTCTTTGAAAAAGATGGCTTATTTCTCTATCCTGTATCTTTATATCCATCTTTGGGAAACCCATGTATGTGCCAATTGATTCATTGTGATAGAAGTCACCTATCAAAAAACAAAAAAAACAAAAACCTCTTTGCAAACAAATTCTGAATACCATATGGACAAAATGCTCTGTTTAAAATGCACTGAACTTAGTTATAATGAATTCAAAACACACTCGTGGTGTGACTGGAAAATAAAAATGATCGCCATGTTTACTGTGACAGAAAAAACAACCACGTTCCAGTTAATCTCCCGCCAAATTAGAACATGTTTCCTAATTTTCTGGCATTCCGCTCAATAAAAATCCTAATCATGCTCTCTGTAACAGGAATTCTTAATCTACCCTCACCGAATGCCAGGAAAATGAAGGTCTCGTTTGCCTTTGGCATCAAGCATATCTTGAGTAGGTTCTCAACTTATTTAAGATTTCTCTGACACCTAAAGCTAATTATTCGAGTTCTCTTTGGTTTCTTCAGTTTTACCTGGGCTTTAATTTTCTTTTAATGTTCATTTATTTTTGAGAGAGACAGACAGACAGAGTGTGAGCAGGGGAGTGGCACAGAGAGGGAGACACAGAACCCGAAGCAGACTCCAGGCTCTGAGCTGTCAGCACAGAGTTTGACGTGGGGCTCGAACTCATGAACCGTGAGATCATGACCTGAGCCAAAGTCAGAGGCTTAACCAAGTGAGCCACCCAGGTGCCCCTAGTTTTACCTGGACTTTAAAAAGAGAGTAGGTTTTCATTATGACACAGCTTGCCATTAAGTGGACTTGGAAATATTTTTGTCTAAATTTTGTCTTCATTTATTTATATATATATTAATATATGAAAATACCCAATAAATATGTGAATATGCATTTATATATTACATGCAATATATAAATATAAATTTAAATGTAATATCATATATGTTTTATATATGATATTTTAGTTCACACTTGGCCCAAAGCGTAGGTGTTGTGTGCATTTACCTAATAGTCATTTAAAAAGGAACCATTTAGGGGCGCCTGGGTGGCGCAGTCGGTTAAGCGTCCGACTTCAGCCAGGTCACCATCTCGCGGTCCATGAGTTCGAGCCCCGCGTCGGGCTCTGGGCTGATGGCCCAGAGCCTGGAGCCTGTTTCCGATTCTGTGTCTCCCTCTCTCTCTGCCCCTCCCCCGTTCATGCTCTGTCTCTCTCTGTCCCAAAAATAAATAAAAAACGTTGAAAAAAAATTAAAAAAAAAAAAGGAACCATTTTGCTGTGCACATTCAAGCACACCCAATAAAAATGGGTAATATAAAGTCCTTACAAACTCACTGGCCCCCTATCAGAAAGGGACAATGTTCCAGCCTCACTTCTGATATCAGAATCTGGATAATAAACGGTAAAGCTTTAAAAGATGAACTACATCAAATGTGTGGCAGCTAGCTAGCTTGCTAAGTCAAGTTTATAAAAACTACAATGGAGAGAGAACAGAAGTAGACATTCAAACAAGGGAAAATCAGATTCTTAGTACATGAACAAATTGTTCACCTGCACAGATTATTGAAGCACATCACAAAGAAATTTCAAGGTTCCATGTTTTATCTGTATATATACTTGTATTAAGTTAATATGATTGGTGTATCTAACTAAAATTTTTAAATTTATATATTAAAATATATTTTTAAATATTAAAGTCAGTACAAGTAAGTCTACTCATATACTAGAGTATACTAAAATTGAAAATTTTTAGAACTCGTTTGGAAAGCAAGAAAAGAAATTTTATAATATGTGTAAAAATGTTAATGTGTTTACACTCTTTCTCTTTATAATTTCATTGTTAGAAATTTTCCTTCAACACATATCAATAAGGAAAAGCTACATTTGTTAGTTTGTTATGTGGTTTTACATTTGGTTTACTTGATATTACATTCCATGGCATAAAATTATAAATCATGTGAGTAACTAATAATAGAGGGAAAAGTAAATTATTGTACATTAATAGACTATTATTTACCATTATAATAGCAATCATGAAGCTAATGCAGGAATATAAGCCTACATTTATGGTAAGATATTATGTGAGAAAAAGTTGAAACTATAAGAAAGCTAATTAGGCAGAGCCAAGCAAAACTCGAGAGAGTGAAATTGCTTTCGATTTTTAAATTTTTTTGTAATACTATTTTTATGTTTTAAAAGTGACGACAAGAAGGTCAGTCCTTCTTGGCCACATTCAAGTGTGAGGTACAATCCTCCCTGGCCCGAGCACCCTCTCTGTGAAGCCAGTAGTAGGGACTAGTCTCATTTCTCCGATGGGAGTCAATCCCACACGATGGCTATCCTCAAGGGCTCCTGGTCTGGTCGCAAGCTGCTTCAGGAGGACGAATGAGGCTCCTACAACCCAGGTCTGGAAATGACTCCGCCCTCCCTGAGAGCCACTCCCTCCACATGAAAGGACTGTCCCTGTCAGGGCACACAGAGCGTGTGTAGCCCCAGCTCTGAGCACAGCCACATCTTCACACTGTGAAGCCAAATCGTCCTTGTTAAAAGGACACAGCCTCATCACTAGGCACCCTTTGGTTAAAGCGGAAACATCCCAATGTCGAAGTAGTCGAATAATCACTAACTTGTCAAGCCCTACAATTGCTTATTGAGAAGTCAGGGAAGAAAAGACAGTTTTAACACTCCCAAGTTAGAACAACAACAACCAGAAAGGACTTTCCAAGTTTATAATTTTTTAATGCCTGTGTTTTAAAACCAGATATTTATTGCTCTTTTAAAATGTCTCAGGGTAACATTTTTAGTTCTGCAACAGTGCTGCTAACATTCCAAGACCAGCTATCGTGCAACTGCCCATAAAAAAATTAACACTACCAAGGCCGTTTTTGCTGTGCCGAAGCTCATGCCAATGAAAACTGCCCTATGGGCATGAACTTGATATTTCTGTTCACCACACATTAACCCAGAGTTCCTCGGGCTGTGACGCCCAGGTGACTTCTGTGATGCAGATTTCTAAAAATCTGGCTGGAAACTCCCCACTCACGGCAGGCTACAACCATTGATCTTCTGTGATTTTACCCAATCTGCACTTAGTCTTGGAAGATTAACCCGTTGGCAGTATGAATTCACATTGCTAAACACAAAGCGAGTCCCCCCTGAGGCTTGTGAAAATGCCTTAGTCCCCAAAGTAGGACCCCAGGATGGCTGGAAGTCTGACATGATTCATGACAGGCAAAGACAAGAAGGGGCTGAGATGGGAGATGGAGGCGAGACAAATGCTCTGGAAGGAATAGAATCACAGATTCCTGGAGCTAAAGAAAACCTTAGTGACCACCTAACATAGCCCTTTCCATGTGGCACACAACTAGTTAGTGACAAGAACTCAGTCTAGCTCTCTTTCCACTGTCCCCAAATATTTTAAGGTGAGAGAAATAGAGGGGGGAGGAAGCTGGCTATAGAGAAAGAAATTATCATTACATATTATTACAGAAAGAGAACAATAGGTGAAGACAAAATATTATATATCATCCCTAGTTATATCATGTATAATCTCTAAAACATTCTGATAAGGCCTTGCTATAATTTTAAAATTATCTCTGGATATCGAGGAGACCCTCCCAGAGGCTGGAGCTGGATGGTGACTTCACAGTGAAAGTGTCAAGAAAAGGGAAAGAATATCATTCACACACCTGGCTGCCCCCTGCACCCCCTCCACCATGACCTCGGAAAGTCGGTGGCTACATATTTACTTCAACATACACTTTTGAGCAACTTCTCTTTGTCTGGCAATGTAATTCCCCACACCCCATCCCTCACACTTTTCCAATCGAGAGAAAAGGGTCACAGGGTGGGCACCAGGTGCGGGAGGTCAGCTCGCCCTTCCTCACATCTGGCAGGGGTAGGAAGGAGGGGAGGTGGAGAGGGCTGGGGGAAGAGCGGGAGCCGGGGGCAGAGGAGAACAAACTGGATGAAGAGAGGCATCTCGCCCCATTAACTTCTGCTTGAAGCATCTAGCCTGAGACACAGGGATACAAAAAAAGGGTAGTCAATGGCAGAAGAGAAAAATTGCTTCCAAATATTTGTTATGCTTCTGCTGCCCACATGGTGGTTTTAGGTGAAACCTAGATATTAAAGCACTTTCCACATCGTCCCTTTGCCACAAATAAGGCATCGTTACAATTCAGAACATCTGTCCAAAAGGAAAGGTCTACAAAATACAGTCAGCGATGTTGTACCTCTGCCCCCACCAGCACATTTGACATCACACAGGTAGATCTGCAAGGGAATGTTTCAAAATGTTAAAGCCATATATGTTGTAGGGTCACTCGACCAAATTACCTTTGTCTCCGGCGCCGAAGTTCTCATGGAAGAGAGTGAAAATCATCATGCTTCCACATAGAAATAAGAAAACTGCATCAATGAAACATAACCAGGAAGAGTAAATGAATACAGCCCCCACCATTAATACTAAAACTAGTCAATAATTGTCTAAGCGTTATCAGTTATGTTTTCGGTGCATCCTGGTTGGCCTCTAAGTAAAGAGAAGGAGCCCCTGGGCACAGCTTGAGAATGCTGCGGTTTCTCTATATGACTATTATCTCAGGCGGTCTGTGTGAAGAGTAAGGTGGACACGGTGTGCAATCTCCGTGTTTGCCATTTCAACATTCTACCTACTTCTGGAGAAACGTTGCTCATCCTAATCATTCAAAAGCCCCACAAGGGCAGCAGGAAGTTTCTCCTTACTGGCATGTTAGTCCTTGTAAACCCTGGGAGGAAGATAGGCTTTGTCACAGAGTGCTAAGTCACGGCTGTGTGGAGGCCACTGAGCCAGCCGGTACCCGGACCTCGATAGGCAGGAAGGAGCGGGTCACCCCTCTCCGAAGTTCCATAAAGATGAGCGAGGATTAATGCTCATTTTAAAATCTCTCTTATTTTCAAGAAAGGAGAGATGAGCGCTACATATTCAATAAATACTATTTGTTTAAATCCAAGTAATTTTGATCATGAGAACTAGAAATCTGAGAAAGCCATTCTGTAAACTTTTATAACATACTTCATGAACTAAACACGTTTTCCTGTTTGACAGCATTATGTCATTTTCCAAATGTAAGTTTTCAAAAATATTTACTAGCTGAAGGTAGCACGGTGGTTGGTTAAGCAGGGAAAAAACAAAACAAAACAAACTAAAGCCTGGAGAACATATAAAGGCAGGCAAATTATATCATGGTTTCGTTATTAAATTAACTAATGCTAAGAAGAACCAAAGGGATAGATTTTCATAGACAAGGACTCGATAAAAATGTTGACGATTTTCTAGATCTCAGCGAATTTGGTAATATGTGATCTATAGCTGCACTGTCAAATACAGTAGTCACTAGTCACAGATGACTATTTAATTGAACATTATTAAGTAAATAAAATTAAAAATTCAGTTCCTCATAGTCACATTCAAGTGCTCCACAGCTCCATAGGACTAGAGACCACTAAAGTGCTATTGGACGGTGCAGATTATAGAATGTTCTCATCACCACAGAAAGTTCTATTGGACAGCTCAGAATCCGGAGTTCATAATGGACTTCAAAGTGAGCACGGATATACGATACAAACTAAAATAAAAGGCCATGGCTCCATAAAAGTGAGCAATAGGGAGTGGCATATTCAAACCATAAAAAACGTTTATTCTTGTTTTGGCCCAATCCTATTTAGGAGGAAAAAACTTTGAGAAAACAGGCAGGCTAAGTAGCCAATTTACAGGGATAGTTCACACTAAAATCGTTCCTTTGACCTGAAAAGGTACAAATATAAGTGCATATAGTGTGTGCGTGCATGCGTGTGTGTGTGTGTGTGTGCGTGTACATGCACAAATACCCTCTAGAGTATTCAAAACATGACCTTACAAAGAGAAACGCTCATTGTAGGATCTTTCAAAATGCTGTGGATGTCCCAGGGTAGTGATATTAAAGAAAGGGCTTTAAAAAAACAAAAACAAAAACAGAAAGTCAAAACTAACTGGCACCATTTGATCTGACTCACAACAAATTGCTTATAGGGAGGGTCATTCTTTTTTTTAATTTTTTTTTTTTAACGTTTATTTATTTTTGAGACAGAGAGAGACAGAGCATGAATGGGGGAGGGTCAGAGAGAGGGAGACACAGAATCGGAAACAGGCTCCAGGCTCTGAGCTGTCAGCACAGAGCCCGACGCGGGGCTCGAACTCACGGACCGTGAGATCGTGACCGGAGCTGAAGTCGGACGCTTAACCGACTGAGCCACCCAGGCGCCCCAGGGAGGGTCATTCTTAAACAGAATAGAGCAACTAGACATTCTCTCTCTTTACAAGGTTAAGTGTTCAAAGAAATTTTTACCACTGATATTTACTCAGGATTGCAATGGTTATCCAAGTGTTGTCATTGGGTCTGTTTTTGGAAGGTCTCCTGCCTACAGTGTTTAAATTATGCTATATCTTGTGAACAGGAGGACTTGATAAAGTCCCAAGGTCATTCTCTGTGCTGGAGCATTGATATCCTAGTAAGTATCTTGGTTTTCTAGTGATACACAAATACCAATTTAAAATACACTATTTGATTTCACCATCCTCTTTTATTTCTTTTTTTACTGCTCCCATTTGATAATGTGTGTGTCCACAAGCTCATACGTGCAGGGTGGTCACATGGTTATAATGGCTGTACACAACTAAAGTTCCAGAAACTATACATTCAGAGTGAGTTACAGATTAAATGATTTGCAATTAACAACACGAATTTTTAAAGGTATACCTAACGCTAATTAGTACACTTGTAATAACATAAGAGGCTGGTATTTAGTCAGAGTGATTATGAAACTTGAAAAGTATATGTTAATTATCCTATTGAATTGATTCTTTAGTACTGCAGCTTAAATTCTGTTTTTTTTTTTCAGTGTAGATGATATCCTTGTCAAAACTAAAGAATACTCACTGGTATATTTACTACTTGTGGATTCTCTGGCACTTTTACTGATAACTAAAATCCAGATATGGTAGCATCAGAGTGACTGGAATGTATAAAGCATTTTACAAACACTGTAACATCGAACACATTGCATTTGTCTGCTATGACCACACATTCAAGATTTTATGGCAGGTGTTATTTTTAAGTGAGGGGAAAATGATCTGATTGATTAGGTTATGTGCCTAAGAACTTCTAACCCCATATTTATTTCTAAAAAATAATTTCAAAAAATTAAAAATTTAAACATTTTAATTTTAACTCTACTAGTAAGACATGAATGACTTTTTCTTAGAGAGTCTTATGCAGCATTATACGTAAGGCTAAAGCCCCTCTAACTACAACTCAATTCATATCCTCAGAGGCAACCACTGTTATCAGATGATGCTACTAGATCTTTTTCATTCTTTTGCAACCACTCACACATATCCAAGAAAGCATTCATAAGGAGATTTGATGCAACATTGTTCACAGCAACAACAAAAAAGTTGGATAAATAAATATCCAACAACTAGGGAATAAACAAACTGATTGTAATTTAAAAGAACGTAGTAAGTGCATATTAAATAATTTGTAGTATCTAAAGTGCTTGGAAAATACATGGCACAGAGTGAGCACTATATGTAAAGCAGTTACTATTACTAAAATATTGGCGTGTGTGTGTGTGTGTGTGTATTGAATGAAAGACACAAACTGCATAAACATACTTACAGTAAGAGC
The DNA here is from genome assembly GCF_016509475.1 of Prionailurus bengalensis. Lineage (NCBI taxonomy): Eukaryota > Metazoa > Chordata > Mammalia > Carnivora > Felidae > Prionailurus > Prionailurus bengalensis. The sequence goes on along the minus strand of NC_057350.1, from coordinate 97,335,401 downwards.
CAGTTTATGTTAAACACACACACACTCACATACACACACTCACACCACATATTATCTGAGAGCTCCAGATTGCCTTTTCTCCATGAGACTTCCTTCTCTCTTTGAGGTCATTGAGGACACTTTCAAACACCACAGAGTAAGACAGAAAACAGGTATATGTATTTGTCCGCCTCAGTGGTGTTTCTCTCCTCATCTTACAAGCTTCAAAGATGGTTCACTTTGTCCTTGACTTAAACATAACCCCTCCCCCAAAACAAAGTCGTGGATAACAGAGAAGAAGCCAACAAAATTGAATGAGCATGAACCCTGCCCTGCCAGGTTCTCACTCTTTTGTTTCCATGTGGAAACTTCTTGTCAGATAAATCTTAATTTATAGCCAAAGAAAGGAATTGTGCTCTACTGAGCAGAGGATCCAAGAGGCAAATTTTAGTCCCGCTCCATCAGTCTCCCAACTGGGTGCAGAGCAAGTCTCTTAACCCCCCTGCATCAGAGGCTTTCGACATAGATTCTTTCATTATTCTTGCATTGCCTAATGGAGGTCCTTTCTTCACGATCATGCATGTCCTTTACAAATGAAGCTTCCTTTGAAGACAGGCAAGAGATCAGATTAAGCCTTTCAATATATATTACTTCTGCTTCCTCTTAGTTCACTGTTTTCCACAATGGCTAATTCTCAGAGGGCTTCCAGACGTGAACTCTGCTCCAACTACTAAATAAGACTATACCAAGGGAACTCACACCACAACATATTCTTCTTCACTTCCAACCAGGGTTTCTCACAAAGAGATGCCCCTGTACCATCTGCTCCAGGAAAATCCAAATCCATTCCATTAATCATGTCAGTCTCAGAGTTTCCTTTTTCTAACCCTGAAGAAATCTTAATTATTCTCCTGGCTCAAAGTGTTTCTGAGTGGACCAACTCAAATTTCTCTTTGGGGTGAAGCATCACAGATGCTACACTTACAAACACAGTACCGTGCACAGTTCCTAGAGCAAAGTAAACTCTCAAGAAACACTTGTTTAACACACACTTTTACAAATGCAATGTATGGGGATACCATTTGTGCATCATATTTGTATTTTTCACCAAGCTCTGTACCAATATGTACACAAATACTCCATTATTTCTTGCTCTTTTTATTTTTTTTCCAACGTTTTTTTTTTTGGGGGGGGGGGACAGAAAGAGACAGAGCATGAACGGGGGAGGGGCAGAGAGAGAGGGAGACACAGAATCGGAAACAGGCTCCAGGCTCTGAGCCATCAGCCCAAAGCCTGACGTGGGGCTCGAACTCACGGACCGCGAGATCGTGACCTGACTGAAGTCGGACGCTTAACCGACTGCGCCACCCAGGCGCCCCTATTTCTTGCTCTTTTTAAAGGACTACATTAGCCTTAAGCCTCCTGATATTCCCTCAGCTATCATCCAAATTTTGTGTTCATCCTGAGGCAAGTCTTCACTTTGCCTAAATCTCTGGTGATTTGGTCAGTCTGCATATCAGACAAGTTCAGGTCCATGAATCAGGATTCAATCCTACGTGCCTAGAACAGGGGCCCAACTTATTTTTAGTGCCTCAATGTAAATTTTAAATTACGATATGCCAAATTAATGCAGTAAGAATTTAATAGGCTTCCAATTTTATTTTGAGAATTGTAATGTAAAAGCCAACATAAGAACGAAAAGTTTTTGTATAATCTCAGAAATGTTATTTCTAAGGGTTGTTTTCAAAGGTTCAATGGAAAGTTTTATTTAGGTTCTTCCATACAACTATAAGACTATTCATATTAATTCTCTAATATTTTGTTTGATAACCAATATGCTAGAATGACAGATTACAAAAGAAGCAAAAGATACAGCTGAGTGGCCAAACAGAGCTGCTCTACAGCAGTCTCAGCCAATACCATCCACAGGGCACAGTGAGGCACCAACTCATTATCCCTTGCCCTATCCACTGCTTTAGCAATGATTTGACCTTGAAAAACATGTCAAATATTGAGGCCTGTCTGATTCTTTCCAGAGGTATCAAGACGCTTAAAAAACACTCAGTACTTTGAAGACATGACATTCCAACCATGAACTATGTTATAGTGCTGGCCACTCCCAACTCCCCTCAGGAGAGGGCCACCATGTCTTGGGCATGCCCTGTCTTGGGCAGGCTGAGTTAATTCTGAATGAAAGGTAGAAGACAGTCTTCACCCCCAATATTTGATAGAAATCTACATAAAATTAGATTAAGTGATCAGTCCAGGGTGAGTTTAGTTCACCCAAGTATGTTTGTACCTTGGTCTCTCCTTTGGATTTCCCAGCATTTCCTCTAAATTGAGCAGGAGCTCTCCTTCCTTACACCTCATCCACCACCATAATAATCAGGACCTCAGCAACTTAAAGGAGGGCTGAGACCCAACCACAAATCCCAATCTTTCTTGTGGTTTGAGTCACGCCTTTGCCTTATATTTAGAATCAAGGGTCTTATTCCCTGGTTGAAGCATTGGAATTCACTAGGTAAATCTCTTCAGTACCACTCTCCACTCCCTCCTCCCTCCTCACACAAGAAGAACAGGCAACCTGTTAAATACTTGTTGAGTGGGAAATATGTGATACATATGAGGAAAGGAGAGAATGTGGGTAAGTGGGTGGTGGTGGGAGATGCTCAGAAAGGGGATTTTGGGGAGCAGAAAGAAGAGAAAAGGAAGAAAAAGAAAGCCCTTTAGATCTCTAATAACAGAAAGTTTAGAGAATTCTATTCTGGAAAATTGAAGATATTTTACACAGGTGTCTATGCACATGGATATGTGTTTGTGGGTGTGAAATTATAACTGTATATACATATAATTTTGTTCCATGATAACGTAATCAAAGATAATGTTATTTAGTTAATATCTACTTATTCAGTACACCTTATGAATCTTATTCAATATTCAATCTACATTTTAATTAGCAATAAGTTTGCCTGACGATGCTGTTTTGTTCCTTGTCTTCACCAAAATATAATACTGATGTTCTAAAAGAACAATCTTACCCTTTTGAAGGTTGACATTTCTGTTGCTTCCCAAAAGGCAAAAGCTCTTCTGTTTTGTTTGCAAAACCAAAGGCTAGTGCTTTATTGTTGGTATGAGTTAGTCTAGATTTTTTAAAATGCCATCCCTTTAAAGTTCTTCCACAGAGATGTCTTTGAAATGAATAGTAGTCCCATAGATAGAAATTATAGAACAGAGGCCGAAGGGAAAAAGACAAATGAGGCAGCTATCATTATCAACCATAAGTCACCCAGACTATAACTCTTCAGAATGAAATCAAGTTGGCAGGAAGGGGGGAAATCTCTGGAACAGGCCACAGAATAAGGCACAATCTAGAGCTAGAGACATCCTTCTCTCTTATTCCAAATACGCCATTCACTGGTCAAGACAAGCTAAATAAATGCTCTACAATGTCTGCAATTTTCATCTATTTCTTTAATAATAAATTATTAGACTGAACAATTTGTTGTGAAATACAGGCAAATATCTGAGCCTAATTAATTCACTCTCTTTCAAGTTTCATAACTATTCACCAACTTCACATATTAATCCAACATGATTGTGGGTGTATCAGGCATCTAGTATATCCATTCATCAAATATTTATTGTGTGCTTATGATGTAAGAAACAGTTCCAGATCTCCTTCTCTCTCTCTCTCTCTCTCTCTCTCTCTCACATACATGCACCAGACAGTTTAACACCCCATTGCTCTCTCTTGTAAGAAGTTTATAAACACAATTGTTTATAAACTTTTCTCAACCTAACGAGAGAAGGTTATAAACTAATGACTATGTAAAGAACTAGAACAGATTTAGAAATGAAATTCCATGGAAGCAAAAGAGCAATCATACTATATTTGGGAAGTGTGAGATATTTGGGGTAGATGGAATATAGCGTATGGGGACGGGGAGGGGTGTGGCCACGGTAGAGGCTGCAGGAGGAGATATAGGTACAAGGGTAAGGGGCAGGATGAAGGCCCTCATATTTGCTGTGCTCAGAAGTTGCAATTCATCCTATTGGAAACGGAGCACCACATGGACCTTTAAAGTTGACAACGGCATGGTAAGATTGTGTTTTAGACCAAAAGGACAGATGGCAGCGGGGAAAGCTGAGGGCAGTGAAGAGATGCTAGCCAAAGTCTGGGTTGTTGTGATGACCTAGCTGAAAAGCAGTGCTAACCATTTTCAAAACTTTTGCTCTGAGCATCCTAAACATAGTACGCTAAGCTACTCAACAAGGCCATCTTTAATCATATCACATAGGAACCAGTAATGAAGCAGAATCTTGGTACTCAGAGTATGATCTGTGGATAAAAGCACCAGCATCACCTACGAACCTATTAGAAATGCAGACTCTCAGTTCCTACCCCAGAACTGCTGAATCAGAATCTGAATTTCAACAAGATCCACAGGGAAACTGTATTCACATTACGGTCAGAGAAGTACCGATGTAAAGGAAATATCTCTGGTCTTAGAAAGATCAAGGCCCTGGTTCTGTCACTTACTTATTAAAATTTCCATTGTTTTCTCCATAAAATCAGGAAAGATATACTGACAGGCTGTAAGTTAGATGTGATAATCAGTGTAAAAATGCTTCATGAACTCTGAAGTATGATACGCAATAGATGTAAGGTCATTTTATCATCGTGATCATCTGGTCTCAAAACAAAATCATATGCTTTATATATTTATAAAAAGAATTCTTTGAAACCTAAATATAGAAATGGTAAAAAAGAGAAATTTGCAGGGAAAAAAGCCGCCAGAATGTTCTAGCACTTAACTAGGTTTCTGGAGGAGCATGTGGAGATCATTTAATATAGAGTACAAACCTATTTGTTGGCATTGTCCCACCTGGGAAGGAATCAATGACTCACCAGATGACCTTCTTCAGGTTCCTTCAAGGGTTGGCTCCACAGCTCACTATTTTTTTTTTAACTTTTTTTTAAATGTTTACTTATTTTTGCGAGAGAGAGAGAGAAAGAGCACAAGTAGGAGAGAGGCAGAGAGAGGGAGACACAGAATCTGAAGCAGCTTCAGGCTCTGAACTGTCAGCAGAGAGCCCAATGCTTGGATGGAACCCATGGATAGCGAGACCCTGACCTGAGCTGAAGTCAGATGCTTAACCGACTGAGTGACCCAGGAGCCCCTCCACAGCTCACTATTTCTAAGACCAAGCATTAAGTGGCACGCACAGTTGCCAATAAGGTATGTCAGAAGGAATCCCAAGTCTCTATCCCCTTCTGAAGATTTCCCCTCTAAGTGTGGTGCCGCAGAGATGCACAATTAGACTCAAATCTGGGGAAAAGATCCTATTTCCACCTAAGAGTCTTTTTAAAAACATATGCTATCTAGCACATTGCTACATGCTAATGAGTTTATTAGGGTGGGCAGCTTTTGATTCAGCAGCTCTGAAGGAAAGGGACAGAAACCACTTGTTGGGACAGAAACCACTTGTTGGTTTACTCATTCATTTATTCATTCTTCTGCTGAATATTTATTAAGTGCCCAAACGAGTCAGACACTGTCACTCATAGTGAAAGGCCGAACAACGTGGAGAGGCTCTCTGCTTTCATGGAGAATATAATCTAGAACAGTAGCCTTCAAATGTTTATCATGCACCCTGTCCAAAAAAAAAAAAAAAAAATTGTTGGGCATGGATTCCCAAATATGTATATATTTATTTATAAGTACATAAAAAATAATATAATAACATAAAATATAATAATAAAAATATATAAAAATTCACTATGCTACTGCACTAACACACACACATAATATGACATAATAATATTAATATGTATAGTTAAAAATCCAAATATAAACTATGACAGTAAAATAATAGAAACAAGTCTGAATATTTTTTCTGTAGCCCAATAGATCATTTTCTATAGTCCCTGGCATATGGGCACCCACTTGAGAGACCCCTCTTTTAGAGTAAGTCTATGAGGAAATGTTTTTCCCACAGCAACAAAGGTATCCAGAGTATAGGATTACTTCAATCACCACCAGAATTTGAACAAAAGAAATTATGTGAGTTGCTCAGAATAAGACTCAATCTATTTTCTCTTCATATCTCTGGTAACTTAAGTTGTACGTAGAACATAGCAGATGTTTAGTAAATGATAATAGAATTGAGAAGAAAAGGGAAGAATGAGGGATGAAGGGAGAGATTATGTAATAGAAAAAAATTACATTTAAAATAAAAGAAGAAAATAGCTTGTTTGCCAGAGGAGAAAAATGAATGATCTTGATTATTAAAATAATACTAATAGTTAATAACGATAAAACAGAATAAAATTCATATGTGGAAGAAACAGCCTCCGGCTTACTTCCATTTGGCCATCTGAAACATCTAATTGTATTCTCATCTCGAGATTCTCTGGGTACAATTTTACTGGGCTCCCTCTCTTTTTTAATGGGCAATAAATTAACTATAAGTGATCAAATAGTTTTTTAAATGCACTAATATTGCAGGTTCCTTAAAATTATCTACGTTGCCCATAATTCACTGAAAAAGGAAATGGCGATAGACACAGTTACATAGTTACATGGCCTCACAGCTGACACCTACAACCATTTCCTTTGTTCAAAATCAACTGTATTTTCCTTGTGGCAAATGACTTCTACTGATAGTTGGTAATACTAATATTTGTGTCACGTTATCAAAAACATTTCCTAAGAATCACGATTGCAGTGTTATCAATAATATATTTGTCTGTTACATCAAAGTTTTGGTGTAATAAACTTATCACCATTTCTCCTAGATTCCCCCACACTCACTGTCGGCTTAGACAAAAGGTGCTTTGTAAAGTGTGTCCCCATTAGCAACAGTTCCTTCAGGTGCACATGCCAGTGCCAGGTTCTGTGACCAGATTCCTCTGATGAAGTCAGAGCTCCCCCACCAAGACAGTTTCCCCACTTGGGGAGCAAGCAAGAAAGGAAGGCGAATGCTAGTTTGCACAGAAGGAGCTGCATTATGGTGCCCTAAATAAAGCTCATGGATATTATAATCCGGTATGTGCTAGGCTTTCAGAAATCCTTAGGTCACATTCTGGCAGTCCCCTCCAAAGTCTTGGGAATCTCGAGTGTTTCAGAGTAGAATCACTGCTCACTCTGGGCAGGGATATGCTCTAGCTGAAAAAGTCTATTTTCGCCTCAACTTATCCCTGGTGTCTCTAAGTTTCACATGTGTGCGGGAGAAGGATTTTCCCAGGAACCCTTCCCCCATCCACAGACGATTAGGCTTCTCTCACAATCTGAAACCTCAAATGGTCCCTGAATCCCCAAGAATCGATTAATCAATCGATCTACCTAACACTGCCTACCCAGTATATGCTGCTCACAAAACTTGTGGATGGTAGGTCTTATTATAAAATAAGGTTATCGTTTCAATCTTATTATAAAAACAAGTCTTATAAAAATAAGCTCTTTTAAAAAAAATAAGGACACGGGGGTTCACAGACGTTATAGAGCTCATCAAAAGTCCCACTGCAGGGACGCGAATGTGCCTCACACAAGTGAAATAATGACCACAAAATTTTTATTATATAACCATATCGTTTTTATATTAGCCCCGCTATAATTTTTGCCGAGTGTGTACATAAGGACACCCTTACTTCCGCGGGCACTGGGGTGCTCCCCACCGTCTGGGGCAGTGGCCCTCCCTTGCAGGCAGTGGGAGAGGAGAGACTGCCCTTCCTAACTTGACCCACAGAGCGGCCCCACGCTGTAAAAGGAGGTTAGTCCCCAGCAGTGACTCTTTCATCACGAGGAGAAATCTGACCCTTCTTTCAGATGTGGAGAAAGGGTGAAAAAGCCTTTTTTTTTTTTTTTTTTTTTTTTTTCTCACCAAGTACTGGACTTAAATTCCTTCCCGACTAACCCCCAAGGGCCCTTGGGAGGCTTCTGGGCCATTATGAAAAGTGTTTGTAGAGCCCCTTCAGGGCCACGGCAGACAGACAGCACAGACACAAGCCGAACAGTAACAGGCGAGCCGCAGACATGCGGCAGGCCCTACTTACGTGGCATTCTGACAGTGCCTTTTCAACACATGAACATTATTTCTCGGGGCAGAAATCCCATGGTCCCTATTAAATTTTCCATATCCCACAGACCCCACCACAGCCTTCTGCGCCACCCTGAAGAGCACTCTGTGCTCCGAGGGCAAACACATTCTAGAAGGAGCTGACCTAGAACTACACCACGTTTCACACTCACACAAACCAGACAGCTGGATTTGCAGGCTATGGCAAACCGAACCCCAGCCTTCCCTCGTATCTGTTCTTCTGTGCCACTTGCACCGAGGGCAGGACTGAGGCAGAGCACCAGCAGGTTGGGGGAAAAGGGGGAAGACGCTGAGGAAGCCTCCACTCAAACGATACTGTTACACATACTCTCATTGGTTAAGATAAGATGTACTCTCATTTCCCTGAGAGTTTTATCTTTATAGATAGGCTGTGCGCAATCTGTAAGAAAGTCTTAGCCGCGTGTGTTGGAGTTGATTGTTATTTTCAAATAGCATGTGCTGTGGTGTTTCCTTGGGGGAACACATTCCAATTTCTTAATGGGGTGTAATCAGTAACACGTTTGCTTCAGGCCTTATAATGATGATGCTGTTAACTGCATTCACCCAGAATCCTTTAAAGCAGCTGTTTTCAACCAACTTTCACTGCGAATGTACTTTTGTGTGTTTAATGTACTTGGCAAGCCTTTTGAGAAAGCCCTTGCCTACTGTTTTATTTGTTTCCATTTATGAAAACATGCGTACACTGTGAAAATCAGATGCATTTGTAAAGTTATCAAGGCATTCTCTCAGCAGCAGCAGAGTGGGTGAATCATCTCCAGCGAAATCTGCTGGAAAGAAACTTCCAGGCATTTGTTTAACCATAAAGTAATTAGCAGCTCTTCTCCAGGCAAAATGTGGAATGAGCATATTTCTTGAATTATGTGTCCCAAAGTTAAGAGAGAGAGAGAGAGAGAGAGAGAGACCCAGTAGGGTCACCTAGACAAGGTTCAGAAGCAAATGCTTTCCACTAGGCAGCTTGTGCCTGATACCTGGAAGATTCATACCCAAAGTCGTAGACCAAGTCCTATTGTCCCTATCATTTATCAGGCCTCTGCTCTGAAACGCAAGAATTATCCTCAATTCAGAGCCTTAGTAAGAACACCTTTCTTGCTTGTAACATTATCCAGCCAGGAAGCAGGCAGCATGCACAAATGGTTGGTTGAAGTCTGGTCTTTGTTTTCTGTCCTCCTCCGTTGACAATGCTTGCTGCAAGGGAGCAGGCCAAAATAAAACTGTCAACCATGATGTTGCATAAAACCATAAAAGCAGGAAAAGTTTCCTCACCGCTTTATGCCCACTAAACCGCCAAAGTAGATAGGGCTGTTGCTGTATCATCAATGGGTTAGCGTATGTTGTTACAGGTATTTGCAGTAGTCAGGGCATGCAATTAAAAAGCAAACAAGGAAACAATAACAGGCTTGTATCACAGACATTTTTTTCACCACCTGGTGAGTCCTGAAGGTGGGGGACTGGGGTCCCCTAAATCCCAGTGCTCTGGGAAGGCCCATAAACTGCTTTTTCCACTTTGCCTCCCTTATTCTAATCTCCTCATTTGAAATTATTCCTTAATCCATGACTGCTGGGAAGGCACATGCTCAAACAATCAGAGAAACTCAGCACATTGCTTACTTTGCCTCTTCCCTGAGTCCTAAACAATGAATCTCATGACTTTTCTTGCACTCAGTGTGATAGTGAATGCCAAACCCAGTTCGGCAGCGAGAATCCTATTTCCTGGGCCCTCGGAAGATAGAAAATATCACATTTCTATTTCATTCGACCCTTTCACTCTCTCTGTCACGCCTCGCTGCCTTTACAAGTCACCATCTCACCGTGGCAACAAAGCTTACAGACACTCTAACAGGTGAAGCCTCAAGCAAACGCGGAACAGAGTGGGCCTGGAAAGCAGGCAGAGGACTGCCTGGCTTATCTGCTCCCTATCTCGCCATTTCTTACCACAAGGCCTGCTTGATGACAGCCAAGATGTCCCGAGGCAATGGCTCAGTAATAAGATACACAACAAATAATGGGTTTTTTTTGCTGGAAAAATATATACTCAGGTAATTAAATTGTTAACATGATGGATGGCCTTATTTTATATTTGAATTCAAAGTGACTTTCTGTATCATTCAACTAAAATGGCTTGATGTTACAAAAAAGAACAAAAAAACAAAACAAAACATAACTCCAGAGAAATGGGAATATAGATTTTTGTTCGTTTATTTGAAAAACAAGCGTGGATAGTTTTCACCGTGCTGGGTTGTAACGTTTACCTAAAATGCACAGAGCTGGTGTTTGTTCAAATTTCATATTCATGATTTTCCATTCCTAATTTCTATGTACCATATCCTAAAAGGTGAGGCTATGGAAAGTTTGCCAATGGATATGCTTTATTTTATTCAGGAAGAGTAAGAACATATTAGAGAGAACTATTGTTCAGAAGGTTCCAGAAGCCAAACCCTAGTGTCTGAGTTTAAAATGTTAATGGACATCCATTTTGCCCACGTTGAATCCCAAATGACAATATGTTTTGTGCCCAAGGCATGATTCTGACTGAATCAATAAACCACCCTAAGTTTGATAAAAGTTTTACAAAATATCCAGGACATTTAGAGTAATTGTTAACATGTGCTCATTATTCACAGTGTATGCAGGTTTAGACGCCAGATAAATATATTTATTCATCAGCAGCCAGCATGTCACTGCTACCTCAGTGGTGACATAAAACAGTAAGACATTAGAACTTGCCTTAGTCTTGGGTTCAGAGGATACAAATGAACCATTGTGAAGAAAACAGAAAGTTCTGCTTTTTTCATGTTTTACGCTGAGAGAGAGAGAAACAGGAAAAGGGAAAGAGAGAGGGAAGGAGAGAAAATGAGGAAAGGGGCAAGTTTTGGTCAAAAACAATGTTGGTGATTTACTTTGCACTGAAAACCTGGGGAATATGCAGGATGGATGGGTAAATAAATACATAAATAAATCTAGAAAAGTGTAGATCTTGGAGAAGTGACCTGAAGACATCAATCATTGCTGCAACTTGAAGAGCATTTTTCTTGTTTATTCTCCAAAACACAATTCAATTTTGATTTCTTCTCTCATTTCACGATATAAGAAACTTACATCTACACTGGAAGGGTAAAATAGACTTTTGGAAATAACATTAAAAAGGTTCCCTCTCTCAGAATGAAATTAGTTCTTTGAGAATATTCACCAACTGACAGCTGACTTGTCCTAAGCCCAAACCAACCTCAGATCCATCATTTAACAGTGCCAAGAAAATTTGAACTAAATCACATTTATACTTACTGGTATACTGTGAGGGTGAGGGGGAATCCCAAGTGGTTTTATGTGGGGTTTTATTGTTGCTTCCTGTAACCTGATGTGTGTGTGTATATGTGTGAGTGTGTGCATTTTCCAAATGTCCTTCCTGCAGTCTCAATGACTTCTAGTGATGCTAATAGATCTCAAGGTATGTGTTCCTTGAGTATTTGAAGTTGAGTTGAATATTAACTTTCAACTACCTTCCATTATCTTCAACCACGATTGTGTAAAATAGAGCGAATAAAGTTGCCTCAAGATGTACCTCTCTGGTGAAGGGGTAAACTTGACAATACGCCATCACCTTTAATACAGTCCACTAGCATCAGACCTTAGAAAATGTGAACTTTGCCCATGAAAGGTGCAAAGATTCCAGAGAAAAGGATTATAGTACAATAAAGTCACCGGTAAACATTCTTGCGTTTTCCTGAAATATACGTCTGTAAACTTAGCAGCATGTTTCCGCACGGTGAATGTCACATGGTAGGCTTTTAATAGAAGCCGGTTGAATTGAATACTTAGAACAATACTACATATCTATATCTAGTATCCAATACAGTCTAAGAGATTAGTTGAAAACACTAGATTTCTCTATGAGAACCAGAAGATCAGCAAAGCAGAGATGAGAAAATTAACCGAGACGCTATCTAGCTAATTAAAGCTATAAAAGAAGCAAGAGCCTCTTCATGGATTGTTCTGTTAACTAACCTGTAATTATACTGTCAATTGCATTAACTTCATTGCCCACTAATAGAGTAAGTTTCAAGGGAGGCAGCCAATGTTGGGATGGTTATTTATTTTTATGTCCTAATTAATCAGTACTGACACCAAACCACATCCTTCCTCCTTGCTCATTATTTAAATGACCCATTTATATGGATGAACCTCTTTGCTTTGTGCATTTCATTATCACATTAACATGCTTTCAAAACAAAAAGGGTTGTTTCTGCTTCAGCAAGTTCTTTGAACAAACAGCTACTTGAGCTACTCCTGACAGGCTAAGCAACCCTCCTCTCTCTCTAGGCATTTATATTGGCCAGTTGGGAGTTAGACTGAAATCAAATGATCACCAGTTGGAAGGGAAAAAAAAAAACCTGCTGAGTTTTGTAGTGCTAAGACAGGGGTTGGGGGAGGAGTTAGCTGAGGAACTGGAAGCAGGAATTTTAACTTTTCATTCAAGGTTTATGTAGCTAGTCATCTCTTCATGTCTCATACATGGAAAACTAAAAATAAACCCTGCCACTGAGGGAGGTTAAAATCTGTTGGAGTCATCAGATCGAAATATAATTTAAAAGTAACTTCGTGAGTCAGCCTCTAGGATGTAATTCCCTTCTAGTGAAGCACCAGAAGCTGTGTTAACTATTTTGAATTGCCTTTGCCCTTTTTGAAGGGTTCTGTGCTTTGACAACATCTTAGAAGCCAACATCTCTATCCCTAAGCACATCAACCCTGATCCTACCTGCAAAACACTTTGGGGGAAAGCACAGAAGCCTTAATATGGCAGAATAAAAGACTAGCCTCCCCCTGCCCCCCCCACAAAGTTTCCCTTAGAAAAGAGGAGACATGCTATATTCAAATGTTAACAGAATCTCTTTATGCACTGGGGGAAAATCTCAAGGTAATTATGGAAAAACACATTAGCTGGAAAGAAAAACTGAAATCAAAAGTTGATTTGGATGTTTAAAGATGTCACATAATGGAATCGCTTTTAAGAAGAATTAATATTTAACCCAGATTTATTAGCTATCCCTTTGGGTATGATCTCACAATTGCAAGTGTTTGATGAATTGCACCATAATTTATACGTAACCCTTAAAAGTCTATGAGAAAAAGTTACTTTGTCCAGTCCATAAATGTACACAGAATACATTTAAAAAACACTATCTCTGAACTTACATAACTGGGTACTCATATCTGAGATGAACTTCCTAATGACAGCCGCATATACGAATTTAAAAAGTGTGCGTGCAAATGAAGAAATACACTCTTGAAACTATTGGGGGACTCAACAAACTTTAATAATGCCGACACTTGATTTTTGTATGGAAGTATGAAGGTGGAATAAAGTAGTATCTCTAGACTCATAAATACTATAAGCACCTTTTGAGAATGGTCAAAAATCATTTTTTGGGGTTTCTGGCTGGGTGATGGCAGTAACCACTTTATATGTGGGCTCCCCTTCAGTGGAGCACAGGCTGTGCTTGGCTATGGGGGTGGTTTTCAGGTTCATCCTGATGAAAAACGTTCAGCTTGTAGAATGTATCAGAACAAACAAAATCAGGGGCGCCTGGGTGGCGCAGTCGGTTAAGCGTCCGACTTCAGCCAGGTCACGATCTCGCGGTCCGTGAGTTCGAGCCCCGCGTCGGGCTCTGGGCTGATGGCTCGGAGCCTGGAGCCTGTTTCCGATTCTGTGTCTCCCTCTCTCTCTGCCCCTCCCCCGTTCATGCTCTGTTTCTCTCTGTCCCAAAAATAAATAAACGTTGAAAAAAAAAATTTAAAAAAGAACAAACAAAATCATAACTCACGCTCCATGCTTTCATTCACTTTTGGTGCTTTCCTCATGTTTTCGGCAGTTAGCAGCCACCTTTCTACTGCCACACCCCCCTCTGTGGCCTAGAAATCCATCTATGCTGAATTCCACTTATTACGAGGAAATCCTTCTGTGTACTTTACCTAAATCCTGCATCCTTCGGTTGAAACTCATTTCATATTATTCAAACTTCTGTGAACGGTAGTCCAACGTCATCCTCTTTATGAGAAAAACCCATTATTTAAAAATAGTCAATAAATCACTCTTTATCCTTCATTTCCCCCACTTGAATAAGCCAGGCTCCCCAGGGTTTTCTCCATAATACTCAACCTCCAACTCACTATCAAGGCATAACTGAAGTCCTGGGAGAGATAGACATATATAATGACTAATTAGAACATTACATATAAGACGATAATAATTATTAATTTAAATAGTAAATACGATTACCATAAAACTTGGCTCATACCTTCCTCTAAGTTCCTCAGGAAATTCTCAAATTTCTCCTAGGCTACCTCAGCTTGCTTCAGAAATGCTCAATCCTCCGTGCCAGTGACAGGGAGATCAGTTTATATTTACAAGTGGGCAAATGTCTGGTATGGAACACATTAAAACCAAGGAAATCTGTTCTCTTGTAACCTAAGCCAAGATTTCGAAAACTTAAAGGAAAGTTAATGAACCCATTTGATATAGTCATCACCAGAGCATCTATAGTAAAAGTGGGCTGTATTTTAAGCCTTCCGTGTACAAAACTTTCTGAAATCTTTTTTTAAGCACGGCTTACACATCAACCCAACAAAAGTTTGCTTTATTTGTTTTGGGAGGAGATGGCAATTCTGCAGGTTTTCACATCAGGCATTAGATTCCATGTTTAAATTAGTGTCACCTTGACGATCAGGTGTCTAATAGGCAGACTTTGATCATGTGACTAATGCCAAAGGGAGCCACATACTTTGGGCAAAAACTAAAGAGCTGATACTTATTTCCACAGATTCATGTTTTTAAATTTCTTGCCTAATTTTTGTACACAGGGCTGAAACGTGACCCTTAAGCTGGACTACAAAGGCTTAGACAGCTGATTTGGTGTTTTTAAGGAGATTGAACAGATAAAAGATCAGCAGCATCTATTTACCGTGGAAGGAGGAAATGCTGCTTCACTTTCCCTTCTTGAAACTCAGGATTAGAGTTTGTGGATATCCCCTTACTCTTTGTTTTCTAAAAAAGAGGCCAGAATCCTACTGTGAGCTCTGCATCCTAGAAGTTGCAGGCAACATCTCTCAGATCCTGCAGGTCAGATTCAAAGGAACAGTTAGGAGGGCCCTAACGAAGCTCACGAGGGTCACGAGCTACACGAGGTTGGGTACAGGAAGGGGAGGGGATTCCTGGTGGGGCCTTCTCCACCCAGTGATCACTTTTGTCATCAGAGGCCCCACATCATTGTGACAGAAGATGGAAGGTCTGAATTTGGGTATTGCAGAATGTTTGCAGGCTCCCAGGGAGTGGGAAAAAAAGATCTGGATCAAATTATATTCAATTCAGAGGCATGTGGGGCATTCTAATGATTTCCATTACTCCTGTGGTCACCTTGGGTGGTGGAGCTCATTAAGGTTCAATCACAAAAATTAGGACTCAGAGGATGTCAGACCTGAGAAAGACTGTACATGGACCACCTAAGCGCAAGGTAAAGTGACTTGGACAAGACCTCAGAACTAGGCCCATCTTATAACCAACAGTAGGGACCTCCATGACCATTAAACATGCAGCTAATGTTTGTCTTTTAACTACCTATCCCAGAAGGAGTTAGCTGGAATGAATCAACAGAGTATACAAAGATTCAGAGAGAAGAGTTAGGCAGGAGCATCGTGTGCTGGTCTAAGTCACCATCAACATTCTCCTGGATTCCCAGAGTAGGCTCCTACCTCACTCTCAGGCTGCCATGCTCACCCTGCCGTCCATTCTCCCTCCACACAGCAGTCGGGTGTTCCCCTGGCCTTGCTTCACACTTAATCCAAAAGCTTCACTCACCTCTCTGGCCTCACCACCCTTCCCCTCATTAATTCACTCCAGCCTAGAGATGTTGTCACTGGTTCTTTGAACAAGAAGCTATTCTTTTGTTGGGCTCTTTGCCCCTGCTATTCTTCCCTTAGCCTGGAAGTCTTTTCTGACATCTAATCCATGGCTCACTCTGTCATCACCTCCAGGTCTCTGCTCAAATGTCTGCTCTGAGAGAGGCTCTGTCCCCTCTCTTGAATATCAACCCTCTGTGTGCTACCCTTCCCACTTGACTGTCCATCTTTATTTCTCCAGGAGGACATGGAGTTTATCTAAACTGCAGAACAGAATATGGAAGGTATTAGGTACTCAGTTTATATTTGTTGAATCAATGAATGGACTACCAGTCAATCTATAGTGTCTGGCCCCAGCTAACAGGTGAGAATCATTGAAGTAACCCTATGGCAGTCCTCAGGTGGAGACCTTAGCCTGAGGGGCCGAGGACTATTTGCATTTCCTACCGTTTTACTAATTGCATCTTCCTTCTTCTCAGCCATAGACAATTATGTCTACTAGAAGCTCGTTACTGAATCTCGTCATGTATGCAGATGGTCCCTGACTTACAGTGGTTCAACTTACAGTTTTTTAGACTTTATAACGGTGCGAAAGTGATATGCGTGCAGTAGAAACCACACTTCTAATTTTGAATTTCGATCTTTTCCTGCTCTGGCAATATGTACTATGATGCTCTCTTGTGATTCTTAGAGGTGGCAGTGAACCACAGCTCATAGTCAGCTGTCTGATCACAAGAGTAAATAACCCATATACTTGCCACCATTCTGTTTTTCACTTTCAGGACGGTATTCAATGAATTACATGAGATATCCAACACTTCAGTATAAACTAGGCTTTGGGTTAGATTATTAGGCCCAACTGTGGGTCGTTATAAGTGTCCTGAGCATGTTTAAGGTAGCCTAGGCTAAGCTGTGATGTTCGGTAGGTTAGATGTATTAAATGCATTTTCAACTTATGATATATTCAACTGATGATAGATTTATCAGGACACAACCCCATGTATATATCTTTTATTAATTTACCATTAACTGTTTCTTAGGTTTTTGTTTGTTTGGTTAGTGATTTTTTTCCCCCTTGGAACCCTCCACAATCTTGGTTTCCTGTATTGTAGGATAGTTATACTTACCTTATCTACTTCTCTATTCAAAGGTTATATTAAGTTCTGTGTTTAAAGATATTTTGAGAGAGAATGCTTTGAGACAAACAGCTTCCAGGAGAGTTTGCAATTTCTACAGGGAGGTGTTTCCTGGCAAAGATAGCCAAAGACAGAAAAAAACATTGCTTGTAACTAAGGTATTGATCATGTGGGAAGGAGTTGTGTGGTCACAGACAAAGCAAAAATGTGAGTCAAGACATGGCCTATGAGGGGCAGTAGCAGCAGCCTTGGAGAGACCCAGTGTAAGGAGTGGGTAAGCAGATAGGTAGTTTGTTCTGGAGCTGTCTTCTCTAGTCACCTGGGACAGAAGGCACTAGAAAAACAGAAAGAAGACAAGCCAGAGCTTGACAGTCTGGAAGATGATGATCTCCCACACCCGGGCCCCAGGTCCAGCTAGAAAATGGAGAATCTCAAGACCTGAAGACATTCAGTCAATCATTCACTCTCAGGAAAATAATATCCTCTGGCCCACTCCTTCGTCCAGAATTTCCTCTATGTTCTAATTCTGCCCAAATGGAGCCTGAGATGTTTGGACAGGGCTCTCAGCAGTCTGGGTGTATATTTCTACTCATGTCCATGCCTGTTCCTCTCACCATACCATATTGGATCCTGACTGACAAACATCCTCTTTCCTCTCCACCTGACTCTGAAAAACACCTTCCCAGCTTCTCCTTCCTGCTCTAGAAGGTGATGATCTTAATAGCTTAGTTATTTTTTTTAATTTAAGAAATGCTCCATATCTCCATCCCAGATAAAATGTGCACATTACAATTGAGATTGAGATTTTCAAACTGCATTTCTGTGGTTCTTCAGAGATCCTCAGAGAAAAGATGGGCACAGGCTTTTGGTTTTAAAACTCCTATCTAATTCTCACCATAGTAACTTAGCTGACTTTTATCTATTTTATATATTGGATTCTGAGCAAGATATTGTTTAAAGGAATATTTTTACTACTTTTATCTAAAAGGATTTAAAAATTTAAAATTCCCATCATCACACATGACTCAAAAGATTTGCCACCACCTGGTGGCAGCATACCCAAATTTCAAATACCTACATTTTTAACAGAAGGACTAAGTTGAATCTGCTATGCTAAAATTATAAAGAAGTATCAGAAATGCGTCAGAGGATAAAATGCAATTATAAAAATGCATTAAAAAGTACACTATCACTTTCAAAATGCAATGTGATAGTATTTGAAAGTTAAAATTCCCGAAAAGAATTACTTTGTTGTATGGATCTTATACTACTTAAACGAAACACTTTTATGATGTAAAATCTGAAAACCAACACTGCAGTAAAGTAAAATAAACTAGCAGAATACTCTCTGTTTTACTGTTTGAATATCAGTGTTATTTACCTTCAAATACATAGAGAAAAGTTTTAGTTCTTCTTCTTAGAGTCAATATGACTACTCGGCTCCTGGGTAAATTCTACCTGGGACATTCCCCGTGCTACTCTCCACCCCCACAAGACAAAGCAAAACAAAGCAAAAAAGCAAAAACACCTTTCACAGACCTTTATAAATGACTGCACAAAGAGAATAGAAAACAAGTACTACTTGAGCCACAAGTACATTTCATGGAGGAGAGGAGGAAGAAAGTGAGATTTTTTTCCTTTTCAGGCCTTTCAGCTCTCACGTAACAGCAATATATTGGCTTTGTCTATTCTAACCACGCTAGCCTTGTTCTGGCCTGATTCAACAACACTCTGTTCAGGCAAAATGCCCTTCGCACTCAGGAATAGGTTCCAGTAAGTGAAGCATCTGGATAGCGAAGGGGAAAATGAAACCTGAGCCCTGTCATTCTGTGTTGCTTCTCTGTCCAGAGCCACACAGACCCTTTCTCCAGTGGTATGTGTCCCCTCAGCCCTCTTCTCTGGCTGTATGACTCAGAAATCATTGTCCCCTTGTGCACAGCGATGGTCCTGGGTTAAGTTGGCAGGCGGGACCTGAAAGAATCAACGGGGCAGGGTGGGAGTGTCTTGTAACACTCCTAGATCTGTGGAGAACAGAGTGAGTGGGAGTGAACATGCCAAAGACATGCCATGCCAGAGGACACAGAAGGAAAGTTCACTCCTCCTGGTCCTTCAACAGCTGCAGTAAACCTGCTGCTTAAGAAGCCACAGTTACTCTGTATCAGATGTGGATTTGCCAGCAAGATTACATCCCTACAAGTTCTCTGTAGACAATCAGTGGGCACATGACATTCTGAGCAAATACCAATTAGCCAAACTGGCAGAGTTTGCAATTAACACCCATGCCTGGTTCCCTTAAAACTCCTTCTAACATTGTTGACCAGCTTTTGCTAGTCACTTACAAGGAGGAAGCAATGACTTGATGTACAAACAATTAGTGAAATAAGAATCATAGAAGAGTGAGGAAAAGCACATAACAAGAATCAGTTTAGCACTTTTGAAACGTAAGGGTGTTTTCCTGCCATGAATGTGAGAACTGACCTACGATACTTCTCATATTTACAACAGGTAGAGTAAAATTGATTTTAATCATTTAGAGTGTGTATCACCATTAATTCTTTCAGCTTGCTAAGAGCATGCCATGACAAATATTGGACACTCCAGGGATCTAAACTGTTAGTTAAAACAAAACTCACTGATGACCATTACTTGGCAATTGGAATTTACGCTGTCATACCATCTCGTGGATTTTGTCACAGCATCATCTGTATTAAACCAAACACCACCAGCTATGCTTTTCTAGCAATTTGTTGCAATATTTACATTTTCTTCAGCTATGCACTTACCCTGTGTATGGACAAAGCCAGTAGCACAACATTTTATGTGTTTGTTCAACATCGTCAGAAATCGAAATTTTCAACCAAGAATCCAAAGAAACCCAAAATCTGAAATAATGTCAAAGTTGCCAACGCGAAAACAAGTATGCACACCAGCACATACTAATTAGCCTTCCTACTTTGGTTATTATGTAACAGGCTACATTACCACTCCTTGCCTTTGCTCCTGGGCCATTACTGCCTATCTTGAGATCACTTTTGATACTCCTAAGGTAAAGGAACACCAAACAGTAGCCATTTATCTGACAAAAGACCTTGTGTTTTTCTTATTCTATCAATCATTAAACTGGTAATGTCTTTTTATGTTATTGCTTTGACATTCATTAACACTCACGGCAGAGGAAATCTTTGCAATTAAAAATCCTACTGACCGTCTAAAGCTGTTCTGCTGTGGTTTGTAACAACCGAGTTTTTCTGTAATGGCAGCAATGGCACGAAGATGGACTGGGAAACGACCCCACACTTCAACGTGGGGTGTCTCTCTCGTGACTCAAACGCGGTTGATACTCACACTTTTTTAAAAGATCGGCTTTTTACACCTCAGTGCTGACTTTTATGGCAAAGTTTGACTGACTTGCTTACGAGGAAAGAACGCCTCAGAAAAACATAAAGTCAGAGAGCGAATAAGCTGCTGTGTTGTCGTAGGAATCCTTCCTCATGGCAAACTCACAGACCCTCAAGAGAGTTTCAGTTAAAAATGCGAAAGTCTCATTATCATCTCAGGTGCTTGAAATCCATTTTACATAAGTTCCTTATGATCTGAAACCACAAACAGAGCAGGATGAGTGTCTAATATGACAAAGTGAGAACGTTGAATATCAGAGGGTAACACCTTCACTTCGAAACCACTCCTTTTGTGGGAACATCACCCATAAAAACTGATTATACATCATCTACAGCCACATTATCATCAGCATTGAGAGAAATAAAACTGAACAAATACTTTTCCTTTTAGTAACGAGCAATTTAGAGGGTGGGAGAAAAACCAGTTTCCTGCTTGGAAAAATCTGTGCGTTATAAAAACGCCTTTTATTTAAGGAGTGGAGTAACCTCATTGTATCTGTATTTATATGCCACCACGGTGCAAGGAATACAATGGGATGGAAAAACATGTCAAAGTTCTTCCTAAATATGCATCGTTTTAAATGTTACCAATATGACAAGCAATATAAAATGTTCCTCTTGTTACGTCTCATTAGATCATTTAATTTAATTATGAGAGTGTTTAGTTAAAATCAAAGATTGAATCTGGTCTTGGGGCACTGCGACGATTTAAAGATATTTAGTACAGAATATTTCGCCTAGATTCCATTTCTCTTTTAAGAATCGAATTCAGTCCAAACAAGAAGACTGGGGACGTAGAATTGTCTGAATGTATTCATTCAACAAACACTCCGTAAAGATACCACCTTAGAGACATCACAGCTGTGCTGAGAAGGAAACACTACACCTTCCCTGTACACACAGGGAAGTGATTTTACCTGTAGGATAACCAAATCCATGGTTTCAGGAAGTGAACTATAATGAGCTTTCAATGTCCTTTGGGCCCTGCCTTGGCATTGTTCATTTTCAGTAAATGAAAGCAATACAAGCTTTGCAAAGGGATTTTAAACTATTACGAGGGAAACTTAGAAACGAATCCAAATGCCACCATAGATGCAAGATTCCAGGAACTACTCATCTGGTGGAGATCGTTAATCTGAAATCAGTGCAGGTTTCATGAATATTTAAGAAGCAAACACTCGAAGACAGTTGAAGGGAATTGCTGTTGGCTGATTTTTAATAAATAGGTCCTTTCTAGGACTCCTAGTGCTCAGTAGAAATTGCCTCAGAGACTCTTTCCACCTATAATCATTATTCAAGGATTAGGACCCAAGACACCACACTTGGGAGGCCTGTTTATTGCAGACAGCTGGGTAATGGTTCAAGAAGCAACTCTCCCAGTATGAAGAGAGACTATAAACCTGCACCCAAACTGAGGCAAAGAGGTGGGGCCGTGGCTCCCCACCCAGCGCACACCGACGCTGGGGCTTCTCCTGCATTCTCTCCCTACCCAGGCTGTAGTCGCTTTCCCTTCCTCATCCGATTCCATGAGGATCGAGATGGTCTTGAGATAAAATGAAGTGAAGAACTAGGCATGGTGCATAAGATTAGGTCTCCGGATTTGGGTTTTGTATCCAAGGTGTCATTTACTAGCTGCATGACCTTGGGCAAATCAGTTAAGGTCTTTCAAGGTAAAGTTCACTCCAATCAGACCAGAGCTCATCTCAAAGTCCTCATGAACCAGGAATCTCATCCACAGAAGCCGTTCTCTGTTGCTGAATCAATACCCCCATTTCAAATATTACCAGCATTACTGCTCGGCTACTATGGGAGTTCTGACTCCCATATTTTCATTCAAATTGTGAATTCATTAGCACAGTGACACATTCTTTTGTATCTTGAGCCCTGATGCTAATGTATTTGGTTTCCCACTCCCTAACCACCCCCAAAATCACATGAAAAGAAAAATCACATGTTTTTTTCTTAAATATGGGCTAGAGAAACCTTTCATATAAAAATGGAGGTATATTTCAAATGTCACAAACCTGTTGATTCTTGATTCCTTCCACATTATTTCACCTTCCTTTACATTCCCCTCCCCAACATGCCTAACAGAATTGTGGGTCCCTTAAAGAAGCCTTGCAAAGATTAAGGGAACCAGTGTCCATGCTTCGCTTAAGATGGGAGCCCTAACTGAATGCACTCGGACAATAATTTTCAACATTTTCATGGAGTGTTTCAAATTTTATGTCTCCATGAGATCATTATCTCCTGACCCTCAGCCTATCACCGTGAAGTCATAACCTTTGTTCAAGAGAAGCCCAGTCCACTGTCATAATTACAGATTTGACTCTGTCAACAAAGAAAATACAAACCCCAAACACTGAGTTTCTACTTTCATAGTAAGAAATGGATTGCTATTTGTATCAAATAATCAAAATGTACATGCTAAGTCAGAAGAGGCCTTAGAATCTTAGAACGAGGAGCTCTTAGATGACACCCTCTCTTACAAATCCCTCAAACAAAAAAATCACTTCTAAAACAAAAGGTCTTGCAGCATCTGTTTAAATATCTTACAGTTTTGCTGTCTTTTAACTTTTCGAGCTAGCCCATTTCTCAATATGTTCTATGCTCCCGTAAAATTTTAGATTCACAGTTTTAATTAATTCTATACCCACTTGTACAATAAGGAACTTATCTAAACATGCTACTATATGACAGCCTTTTAAATATTTGAAGCTGGTGCTCGTGTTCTAAACCTTGTCTTCTTAGAATATCTATAGATTCTTCAATTCATTGACATGATCTCCTCCCTTTTTGCTCTTTGTGTCCTTCCTTTGGAAGCTCTCCAGTCCATGAATGCCTCTCTTAAAACAGTACCAAAACAAAGACAATAACCCAAACAGGCTCTAACAGGGGAGAGTACAGTAGAGCTAACCATTAGCCCCATTAAGTCAGGTCACTATACTTCTATACTGGAGCCTGGGGTTCTATTAGCTTTTATAGCCACTTGTTGGGTTATATTATGATTTGACAAGGCCTGGCTCACTAAGTGGCCCCAAACTAAGGCATGAAGGTTCACTTGGGTTTCTTGTGCTGTCACTAGTTAATGAATTAACCTTGAAGCAATCTTTCTGAACTCCATTTCTTGAACTGTTCTGTGGGTCCAGTATTCATTCAAACCCTGACCATAGCTCTTCTGTAATATGCTGTCATGTTGGTTAGTGTGGAATTAATTCAACATCAGTATGATTCTGTTAGATAATAACACATCTCATCCTTCTACACAGTGTTGTGATTATTCTCTGTCACTGACACAGCTGCCCGAGGTGAGTGTCTGGCTAGATTACATCCAACCTGAACAGAATTTTTGCCTGCGATCAAAACATTTTCCTCTCCCTCTTAAAGCTGACAAAGTGATTACAGGAGTACCGAGTTCTGAATAGAAGAAAAATGTATGATTCGTATCACATGAAGCAAGATGCCACCCAATCCACCCTAGGGAAAGTTGGGAGAAAATATGTCTTTTATTTTTTCTATCATAATACAGAAAATAAGCACTAGCAGTGTTGATAGCCTATGGCTTTTCACTTAGAATCAACAATAGTGGCACGTCCTATGATTTTACTTTTTCAGCACCATCCCCAAACAAAGCAATGAAATGTAAGATGATGTGAATGAGACCCTGAAATTTAAGGAGGCAGAATAATGGTTTGCAGGTGTGAACATTATTCATATTTTAAACAAAATTAAATTCTTCCCCATTACTCTACGAAAACCAGTATAATATAATCACCAAGAGGTAAGACGCTTCTAATATTTAAAAGATACGCTAATTTTGATGACAGTTTTCACTCATGTTGATCAAATAAAGTATGTGTACAGAATGCGTATCATTCAGAATAACACCAGGGTGAAACTTACAAACTAATCCTTCATTTATAGCCTAACTATTCTGTGAAATTTATAAACCCCAAACACAGGATCCTTTTATGTCTCTTTCCTTCAAGCATAAATCACATGGATGGGAGCAACACAAAGGAGAGAGAGCTTAGAACCGACATAAAGGCAGCTTATTTAAATACCCAATGTTTAGAAGAATGTGGTTATTCTAGAAGATGGTAGACCAGAGTTTTTTAGTGGATACAGGCCTGTCTAGCTGTCAGGGAAGGCTGTGATGTGTTCTCTCTCAGATGCAGAATATGGAAGGAGTTACACTGCTTTGCCCTTTTATACATGATCAGGTACCAGCCATACCGGTAATACCTGCCAAACCCGAACATGTAGAATCCATATCTGTGACTTCAAGACAGGTGGGAAAAAAGGAAGAAAAAGAATCCATGCCCCAAGCTCAGTTTGAAATGTGGCATAAGCTAAATAACAGAAGAGAATCTGTCGAGTCCCCGTGCTACCAACTGATGCTCAAGGTAGGATTGTAGGGCCCAGGAACACTTGGTGGCCATGCCTGCGGCCATGAACATGGTGGAGTTTGTTTCATGTGCCCTATCCTGTTTTCTTTGGTCATTTTTGTTAAACCGAAGGAAAAAGAAACCTGGTGAATTAATATAATTGGCATATCATAGATACTTGATAAATATTTATTGAAAGAATAAATAAGTCTTTTTGAGAACCGGAAAACTGTAAAAAAATGTAAAAATTTAAAATGTAGTGTTTTAGAAACAATCAAGATTCTGCTGAACCGACCTAAAAGACTTTTTGTGTTATTTTATTTTATTTTATTTTATTTTATTTTATTTTATTTTAAACAGAACCAAGACCTAAACACAACAAAGTGTCCTCTTTCAGATTATTTTCACATCTTTCATACTTATTTGAAGACAAGTGGCACAAATTCAAATACACAAATTCAATATACCTTATTGCTTTTTAAGACTATGATCACCTAAAAAAGTCACTAGAAAACAATGCTATTTGATTAATTTGTGTCACCCATCAGCTTGATAAACACCTTGTTCTGAGGATAAGGATTGTGGGAAGGAAAGGGTTAAATAGAAAGCTCATTCTGGGGCACCTGGGTGGCTCAGTCAGTTAAGCCCCTGACTCTTGATCTAGGCTCAAGTCATGATCTCAGCGTTCATGAATTAGAGCCCCACATAGGGCTCTGTGCCGACAGTGCAGAGCCTGCCTGGGATATTCTCTCTCTCTCTCTCTCTCTCTCTCTCTCTCTCTCTCTTTCTCAAAGTAAATAAATAAACTTTAAAAAAAATATTGAAAAAAGAAAGCTAATTTCAATACAGGAGACTTATAAGTAAGGGAGGTCTTTGGATTTCCAGCCAAAAGACTGGGCGGGGGGGAAACCCAAACATCTATTTTCCATGTAGTCAACAAGTTCCAAGCCAATAATCTGTAGTGTCTACAGAAGTCTAGCTGCCCCCTTCCACTTCCCACAGGACAAGAAAGTTCCTTGCGATTCCTTCCTCTTCATGCAAGGACACACGCTGACAGTGTTTTCAGAAAACTGCACTCATGGAATATGTGGCAAAACCGACTACTTCCTTTTCCCACTGCTCTTCACTCATTTGCTCAACATATGTTCATGCACGTTAACTCTGAGCCTGGCCTAGAGAACCATAAAACACTAGAAGGTGGAAGACACGTTACAGGTCATTCACACCAGGTGTTGCGGTCTCCGGACCTCAGTAGCAGGGCGGGGGTGGGGGAGTAAAAATGTGGAGTAGAGGCAAGATAATAGAGAGCGGTGAGGTCTGCGTGAAACTAAAAACAGGGGGCCCTCTTAAGAGATTCAAGCCCAACTTTTTTTCTCTTCTGCACACCGGATCTGCCAGAAGCAGCCCACAAGCTGTGAGCACGCAAACCTGATCTCGGCTAACCTCTTTGTTTCTTTTTTCAAATAATCAAAGTCATCTACTGTTTCCGATACCGTAAATCCAGTGAACTGGAAGCTTTATGTTCCTCTCTCTCCTTCATTTTACTTCACTGTCTCAGTCCATAAAGATATTGTTTATCGGTTTCATTTGGTTTTTGGTTTTACTTCTTTCTCTCTCCCGTTTGCTATATTGACCGAATGCCAAATGAACAGTCCCTTCTTGGGAAGAAAGGGACAAGTTTCTAAACAATGGGATCACAGACACTGCCAACTATCTAGGGAGGGTCATCAAGACTCTGATGAACAGCTGCAAGAGAAGTAGCTGCTTTCAAAGATATGAATATTAAGCCCAAGCGACCAGAAAGCAAAGCAACTAGAAGTTGCTTTCATGTTTGCTCAATGGAAGAAATGTCATCACCCTTCATGCATGAGAGATAAGTTTTGGAGAAATTTTCCAGTCTTCCCACCTCCAATGAGTAATTGAATCAAATAAACAGTATAATATTTGGCTCAGCAAATATTTGCAATGGTCAGTCCAATTGTATATTTAGTGACAGCCTTGATGTTTAAAAATAATTTTCCATGTTAAGCTATTTCCATACAGCTCCATACATCACCTGTTCAGTTGGGGTTTTAATATAAAAAAGATCTAATTTAGTGTTGACTTACTTTGTCTTTTGTTCCCCAAAGAATAAGACAGCCAATCAACACATCTAAAAAAATATTATGTATCCCGAGCTTCTGTTTTCCAACCTGATTCTTCTGGATGGAGCCAACTGACACGCAACGAAATGTATGAAAAAGTAAATTGAATATAAATGATCTATGTGACTTAATGGTGATGAAAGCTGCCAGGCTACTCAAGAAGTCAAAGTATGTTCCTAATATTTTAAATAGAAGCACTAGTGGGCTACACAAAGGACAAAGAGCAGGATACCAGAAGCAACTACTATGTAGACTATTTCACATCACTCTACTCAATCCCCTTAAAAATTCAGATAATCCCCAAAACGCTTTGTTTTCAGGGCGCAAAATATAAAATAATTAAGAAAGTCCTTAGTTATGTGGCTGATCACAAGCATAACTTTGGTGTCCACTGTTCCTACTCCTATCTCTTTGTATTTTCTTCTACCTTGGCTCTTAAAAGGTTCTCTTAGTCTTTGTTAACAGCTACCTCTCTTCCCAGCCAAATTCTCTCCTGAAGCTTGCATTTAGTCCTTCTTATGTGCCAGGCACTATGCTAGGGTTCCTGGTACACAGCTGATGTTCAGCAAGCCCTGATTACAATAAAATCCTATGGCAGAGGGTTGGGGGGAGGCTTAAGATTTCTTTATTCTGTCACCGGTAAATTTGCATTACCATGAGAGGAAAGACATTTCTAATCAGAATGAATGAGGTTAGATACAATGGGTACCTATAGAACTCAATAAATATTAATAGAATTAGTAAAGGCTCTTTTGAAAATTAAATCCCCCGAAAACTGCATTTTTATACGTTTATTTATTGTGGTAGTTACGGTGCACGCTAAAAAGGAGCTACTTAATTCATAATATAATCATCTTCAGTGCCGTTAATTAATTCTGGATTTTATTACATTACTTGAGCTCGCTTAATGCTTTAATCTCATGATATAAGGAGGTGGAAAAGGTAGGTGCAACAAGTTATCTCGAAAGCCAAGGGGAATTATAACTTGCATCTCAATTACAAGGCAAGGACTAATAAATGATTGCCTAATTGTGGGGGCTGGAGAAACAAATCACAATACACGAAAACCCAAAGCACTTCAGAACAAGAAGTTTGAGACCAGATATCTGAGTTCCACGGTGGAAGGGAGGTGGGGAGGAGAAAGAAACAAAGCATGGAGGGCGGCAGGCTGAGGGTGCCTGCCAGTAACCAGGGCTTCCAGGATAATGGTAAACTTATGCAAGAAATAAACCTGTCTTACAATGGACACTGTGACTGTCAGCGCCAAGGCCCAGCCCACTGGAAATCAGAGTTGCTGAAATATATGATTAGTGTTCTGTTCCATGCTCACTTTCATGCCACACCTTTCGGTGGAGGTCATCTTTTGAGTCATTAAATAATCTTAGAGTGATATGTACACAGAAGAGTTTGTTCCTTATCTTTTCCATGTCACACCTGGTGCTTTCCATGGGCTCTTTGTTCTTGTCTTAACAAAGTGTGTAAAGGTTGTTTTTTTTTTCTTTTTTTCCCTTCCCAATGACTGAATTTCACTCAGCATTTTAACCCTATAAGAGCCACGGTTATTGGGGATGAAACTTTACGTAGACACATCAGTTGCTAACCAAAATAATATAGAAAAATGCATTTTGGTTTCGAACAATGTACTCTCTAGTTCAGTTAAAGACTTTTTATTTTGCAAACCTGTCCAGTTAAATCGCTACTCCTCATTTCTTCCAAGTAACTATATTAATTCAATATTACTTGGTAACCTGATTCTGGTTTAAATTTTTTTATGTCACTAATGCACAAGTGCTTTAAGTAAAGCATTATCGAGACAAAGAAATTCATGTTATCATCTGCTTTTGTATGATTATAGTAGAATATGATATATAAGTACAATAGATTTTATAGATTAATATGTACCGTAGGCATAGATTAATAAAATATATTAATTCAATCACTCTTCTCAACATTGGTTGTCTGTGTGACAGGCAAGACAAATTTCACAAATGAAAAATGAAATAGTCCAAGAAATTAAATGACTTCTCCAAAATAGAAGTAAGAAATAGCAGAACCCAGATTAGCAGTAGACTCTTCTGGATTCTTGCCCTATTCCTAAAACACTTCAGGGATACTTCCTTGCCCTGGTTTTCCTTCTCCTGCTTTATATATACATCTCCGTCTTCCTTAAGGATTTCTCCTACTTTTTCAGCTCCAAATGTGGGCAAGATCTAGGGCTCAGTCCTTTGTCACTTTCCCCTCCTCACCCTCCAGAGGGTCCCATGTACTGTGGAAGCTTTAAACATCATGTGTAAATTGATGACTCCCAGACTCATGCCTCCAACCCAGACCTCCCCCACTTCAATGAAGGCTATGTATCCAACTGCCTGCTTGATAGCACCTTTTTGGGGTTTCACAACCATATCCAGCTTATCAAGTATAAAACGAAGTTTTTCATTTATCTTCCCCAAACTGGTTTCTTTCCCAATATCCTACTTCATGGGACATGGCCCCATTGCTCAAACAATACTTTAGCTTCCCTCTCCACTCATTTATCCTTAACATCTTATCCATAATTCTTAGCTGTTCTTCCTGCCTCACAAATCAATCCCAAATCCCTCTTCTCTCCAATCTTCTCTCTAGTCCCAGCCTGCTCATCACTTCACTAGAATATGCTCTAATCTTTCACTCCTAATCTTGTCCCATCCAATCTATTCTCCGCATAGATGCTAAATTCATTTGGCAGAATCACGTTGATACATCCTTACTTAGAACTGTAAAAGTCTTCTCATTACAATGTTTTAAATGTTTAACAGTTAAGAAGTAACAATTTCAAATATTTCTAAATAAATAAAAAATAAACAATGTAGAGCCTCCCTACCGTCCTTGTCTCCCATCCACCTAGTCCCTTCCCCCACCGCCATAGATAACCATTGCTCTTAGGTTCTTATGCTCCATTGCAATTTTAATGAGATGCAAACATCTTATTAAATTGGCTACTGAGTCCAACTGGAGCAGACCCTGTATTTCTCCATTCCCATTCCATGCTCCTCGTCCCTCACTATGCTCTATTCTCTGACCCTCCTTGGTTTCAGGAATTAACCAAATTCATTTCCTGTCTCAGGTGTTTACCCATACTATTTACCTTAGCTAAACCACTCTTTCCCTTTCTCCTATTTTCTCCCAGTCACTCCTTAAATACCATTTCTTGGCAAGTTAGATTCTCCTCTGTTGCTTATTTAGCAAACTGATCACAAGTTGCAATTATATGTCAATTTTTCTCTCTTTTTATTAGATCAAGTCCAGGAGAGCCAGCACTGGGTCGTCTATTTATTTTACCCTCTGCAGCTGGTATGCCTAGTCACTTAGAAGAGGGGCTCGATCTTAGACACTCAACAAATATTGAACGGAGTGAATTCATCCATTCTTTTTTTTTAATGTTTATTTATTTATTTTGGGAGAGAGTAGGCACATGCAAGCAGGGGAGGGGCAGAGAGTGAGGGAGAGAGAGAATCCCACGCAGGCTCTGTGCTGTCAGTACAGAGCCCAGTGTGGGGCTCAAACCCACAAACAGTGAGATTATGACCTGAAAGGCAATCAAGAGTGAGACATTTAACCAACTGAGCCACTGAGGAGCCCCAAGACTTTCTAACTATGTGAACATTGAATTAGACATTTCCTGAATATTTACATTTATAGATGTTGTGAAACACATTACACAAATTGACATATAAAAGGAACTCTTCACTCCTCCAAAACAGTGAAGAGGTAGAATTTTTTAAAAATTCTATGTGTTGGGGTGCCTGGCTGGCTCAGTTGGTTAAGTATCTGACTCTTGGTTCGGTGTAGATCATGGTTTGTGAGATCAAGCCCTGCATCGGGCTCCACACTGCTCGGGGCCTGCTGGGGATTCTCTCTCTCTTCCTCTCTCTCTGTCCCTCCCCTGTTCATGCTCTCTCTCTCTCTCTCAAAATAGATAAATAAACTTTTTTTAAAATTCTGTGTGTTGGGCTAAAATTAACAACTCAAGCAATAACAGATGTTGGCTAGGATGCAGACAAAGAGGAACCCTTTTGCACTGCTGGTGAGAATGCAAACTGGTGCAGCCACTCTGGAAAACAGTATGGAATTCCTCAAAAAGTTAAAAATGGAACTACCCTATAACTTAGCAATTGTACTACTAGGTATTCATCCAAAGGATACAAGAGTGCTGTTTCGAAGGGGCACATGCATCCCAATGTTTATAGCAGCACTACCGACAATAACCAAAGTATGGGAAAAGCCCAAATATCCTTCAATCGATGAATGGATAAAGAAGATGTGATCTAGATCTAGATCTATATCAATATAGATACACAATGGAATATTACTTGGGGAACAAAAAGAATGAAATCTTGCCATTTGCAACAACATGGATGGAACTTACGCGAAGTGAAATAAGTCAGAGAAAGACAAATACTTTCATTTCACTCATCTGTGGAATTTAAGATACAAAACAGATGAACATAAGGGAAGGGAAGCCAAAATAATATAAAAACAGAGAGGGAGACAAACCATAAGAGACTCTTAAATACAGAGAACAAACTGAGGTTGCTGGAGGGGTTTTGGGTGGGGGAATGGGCTAAATGGGTGAGGGGCATTAAGGAGGACACTTGTTGAAATGAGCACTGGGTATTGTATGTAAGTGATGAATCACTAAATTCTGTTCCTGAAAACAATACACTATATGTTAACTAACTTGGATTTAAATTGAAAGAAAGAAAGAAAAAGAAAGAAAGAAAGAAAGAAAGAAAGAAAGAAAGAAAGAAAGAAAGGAAGAAAGAAAGAAAGAAAAAGAGAAGAGAAGAGAAGAGAAAAGAAAAGAAAAGAAAAGAGAAAAGAAAAAAATTCTATGTATTGAAGAATGTCATGGTTTTGTACATAAGGGCTGCTCTAGCCATAAAAATATTATATCTATTCTTCAAAACTAAAGGGCACATAAGAGTCACATATTTTCACATGACATCTTACAACAGTGTATTTATAAATCTAAAGCTACTGCATATAATGTCATGCATTGTAACTAAACTTCTTTGTTCTTTTTTGCTCAATAATTTTCTTTTACTTACATCCTTACACATGCTATTACTTTTTTAATCTAAATAAAGACATTGAGTCAATAAAGTTTGAGGAAAAAACACTTTTAAATGTGAGTGAAGTGTTTATTACTTCTTTCCTTTTAAAAAAGGGAGGTGCCTAACACTTTGTCCTGAATGGGCTTGTTATGACCAACTTTGTGAATTCTATCCCCATAAAAGACACGTCTTCCTTCTCATCCTGAGTGTGGCTGTACATCGAAGGACACTCCAGACATTTCCCCTTCACATCTCAAAAGGAAGTATTAATCAAACAAAAGATGGGAAATTATGACATTCAGCCACTAAGGTTTAACTCAAGTGGCCAAGTTTTAGTTGATCACAGGGTACAGGTGACTATCCATCAAACAACCCATCACAACACACATTAAAATGTCTGGATTAATCAGGACAGATGCCAAGAATAATATTTTTTGCTGACGCTCAGTGAAGACTACCAAAGGAATTCCCCTAAAACTGTACTCTACAAACATCAAGACCTAAAAAAAAATAATAATAATATAAAAGGAATTCTTCCTAACTGTACCTTAAACAAGGCAAAAGCACATTCTTTTGATGAAATGTTAAACAGCCTGGGTGACATATACAGTTTAAATTACAGAAATGTTAAAGCAATCTTGAAATTCAATATAAAAATATGTACGCATGTATATTTTAACTCTCTCAAACCATCATAAAAGTTGATAAAATGTTCCAAATATATTAAATAATATTAATAATGTGGCATAAACTATTGATATAATCATACTCTCATTTCTTTTCTACATTTATCTTTCAAGAATTAACTTCACCTGGAAACCAATGGCAATTCCATATATAGAGGAAGAAAGCTGTAAGATATAGATTAGAAAATA
Organism: Prionailurus bengalensis; assembly: GCF_016509475.1. Taxonomy (NCBI): domain Eukaryota; kingdom Metazoa; phylum Chordata; class Mammalia; order Carnivora; family Felidae; genus Prionailurus; species Prionailurus bengalensis. The sequence continues at coordinate 97,302,377 of NC_057350.1, read as the reverse complement.
AATGTATGTTTTATAATTAGGATTTTTAATTACAAATGCTACAATTGATCTAGCAGTTTTGATAACTGCCTCAAATCTTGTCCTAGGCACAAATAACCCCTGATACCAGAGTTTGGAGTAGCCATCTTGAATTTCTGTTGGAGCATCATGATGCAAAGAAGAAAGCACCAACATGAGAATCCATAACTTGAGTCTTGCTTCCTATGGTGGTAGCACATATGGCCAAGTCATTTGGCTACTTTGAGCCTCAGTTTCCTCACGTGCAAAGTAAGGATGTGAGCTTGATGATGTCTATAGTTCCATCATACTATGTGATGTTATGAAGAACCATAGAAGCAGCCATATGATCACCACCAGGCAAAACCAAACACCCCAGAACACTACACATCAGGGTCAAGAGAAAAGACTTTTCCAAACAAAGAACAGCCAAGAGCCTCAGACTCTTTCCCTTTTTACATACCGTAAAAAAGTAACAATATCTCTAGTATTCTCTAAATTCTGGGTGGCTCAGTTGGTTAAGCGTCCGACTTTGGCTCAGGTTATGATTTCACAGTTTGTGAGTTCGAGCCCCGTGTCTGTCTCTGTGCTGACAGCTCAGAGCCTGGAGCCTGCTTTGAATTCTGTGTCTCCCTCTCTCTCTCTGCCCTTCCCCTAGTCACACTCTGTCTCTCTCTCTCTCTCTCTCTCTCTCAAAAATAAATAAACCTTAAAAAAAGAAAACCAAACCACGGGCGCCTGGGTGGCTCAGTCAGTTAAGTGCCCAACTTCAGCTAAGGTCATGATCTCAAGGTCTGTGAATTCAAGCCCCGCATCGGGCTCTGTGCTGACAGCTCAGAGCCTGGAGCCTGCTTCAGATTCTGTGTGTGTCTCTCTCTGCCCCTCCCCCACTCATGCTGTCTCTATCTCAAAAATAAACATTAAAAAAAAATAAAAAGAAATAACCAAACCATTCACAAGATTCACTTGAGCAATTTTGCTTTTAATTTCTCAGTAACATAAACCTTTATGAGATTAACAATATTTATGCCTGTACTAGAAAAATATCCATAATGTTGTCACATGTCATATACTAACACACATTCAACATTCATTCCATAAACGGTGGCTGAACACCTACTATGCTGAGCCATGTGCTGGACACTATCTGTGCATAGGAAAAGCACCCAGGCCCTATCCTCGAGTCCTATTTACTAGGTTACTCATGTGAAATTGCTGATACTCAACCTTTCAAGGCTCACAAAATGCCAATTCTATGTGGAGAAAATTGTGTCATCAAACAGATCGAACTTAGAATTGCCATTGGCATTTTGGAAATTTCCATTAATTCTGGAAAGTCTTAGGATACCATTTAGTGAGTTCCGGAGGAATTTCTTAACAGGGATTTTTGTTGCTTATTTTGTTTTGGGGGAGTTTGTTGTCATTGTTTGGAAACATGCATTCTAATTATTCAATTCTTATGCATTTGTTTCCCATAACCAGTTAATCATTGACTAACCTACAATCTCCTCAGCATTAGTTACTCATAATGTGTGTGCAAGCATGTGCAGAGTGTGAGCATGCTCACACACAAGATGACTTGTTCTCTTTTCTAATCTTAAGGTAGGCACCACTCCCTTGTGGGGCGCCTGGGTGGCTCAGTCAGTTAAATGTCCGGCTTCAGCTCAGTTCGTGATCTCACAGTCTGCAGGTTTGAGCCCTTCCTTAGGCTCTGTGCTGGCAGCTCAGAGCCCGGAATCTCCTTCCGATTCTATGTCTCCCTCTCTCTGCCTCTCCCCTGCCCACATTCTGTCTCTCTCTCAAAAATAAATAAATATTTAAAAACTTAAAAAAAAATGTACTCTCCCCCTTGTCTTCACACACACACAGCTCTATTCTTTTTCTCAAGGCTTGTTTTCCTAAGAGGATTTTATACTTCTTCTTTGTATAACTCACAGACTCTATCCGAGGGTGTTGCATGGAGTAGACACAACAAAATTACCAAATGAATGATAAATCAAATTATAAGGGGAGACATCTGATTAAAAGGGTCTAGTAATATCCAAACACAAAAGCCATGAAAAAACAGATATTACATTTCTTGCCCACCGTGCTATTTGTCATATGCTGCTGCATTAGCAGTCATATCATGTTCGTAAGTTATTCTTCACAAGGACTCTAAGAAAAAGAAATCACAGTATCACAATATATGAGGTATGCCTAGTACATTAGGGAACTTTGTGCATTGGATAGTAAGTCCATCTAGTTATGCCAATTAGTAAAAGTAAATTTCCAGCTTTGCCTTAGGAAAGAAAAATTATTTGTCAGGAAAATGAATAATAAGGTTTATATTATGACACAATACGGGAAAAGCCTGGAAAGTTAACACAAAGACCATGGACAGTTCAAAATATCCAACCACAGTAAGACGTTCTTTAAATGGAGCTTTCTTTCAAAATAAACAAATAGCTGAAAATATCCCAATCTTGAATAACTGTCTTAAAATTTGAATACTATACCTATCTGGGCAAAATCAAACACACTTCCCCAAATGATTAGCATGAGTGCACATATCAATCGCTTCATAGTGCAAGAAATGTCAAATGGCACTGGAGACAATACCATGCTTTCCTGTACAGTGCAAACATATTTCTTCTTGAGACACAGTTTACATAATACAGGAAATGGCTTCATCTGGTTCCTGGTCTTTTTGATCAAGTCCAAAGGCTTAAAGGAAAAAGTGTTTCTTTTACATTTTACTTTTTTTTTTCTGTACTTTTGTTTTTCACAAATTATATTTCCCTAAATTGAAAATGGGAACTGGACAGACATGGACAGCAATGTCGTCTAAGAAATTCTTTACTAAAAGGCAAGCTTATGACCTTTTCCATGAGTTCTACAGGTGGCCAATAAAAAAAAGTGGGGGAAGCATTTGTGATTTGGGAAAACTTGATTCCACGGTTTAAGATGGCAATTTTCACTTAAAAAAAAAACAAACTCAAAAGCTGAGAGGTAGAAACTACTTGGAGTGTTTGAGAAGGAAGGTGGCTGCTGTGGCTGACTGGAAGCTGACAGAGGAGGGGTGGGAACAGGTGAGGTCAGTGGGGACTGGGCCACAGCACGTGGGACCTCTGGGGCCCTGTGAGGGTGGTAGCAACTCTGCATTTTACTCTGAGTGAATTGAGAAGCCATTGGTGAGTTCTGAGCAGAGGAGCGAATTGACTTAGGTTTCTAATCAGTTACCTTGGCTGCAATATGGAGGAGAGCTCATAGTACAACAAAGGGGGGAAGCAGGGACACTAGTTAGGTGTTCACTGCCTATATCAGACCAGAAACGGTGGTGATTCAAACCAGGCTGGGGGAGGTGGCAGGAAGCAAATGGTTCTAGATGTATTCTAGATGTGAACTGATGTGATTTAATGATTAATTGGACATAGGTGGAAGAGAGTCAAAAGAGGCAAGGACGATTCCAAGTATTTTTGATTGGGGGATCTGACAGAATGGGGAAGAGCATGGAAGGAGCAGACTTTGGGAGGGAGGAGAGAAACAAGAGGTCGGCTTTAGACCTGTGGCTAGTGAGATGCCTGTCAGACATCCACATGGAGATGTCAGTTGGGAGTTGGGTCTCCAAGGCTAGAGTTAAAGGAAGAGATCTAGGACGGAGATAGAAATTTGGGAGTCATCAGTGCAGGGCTGCTATTCGAAGCTTGACAGCAGAAAAGATCACTGTTTGAGAAGAGCTCCAGGTACTGAACCTCTGGGTGCTCTACTACTAAAAGGGTAAAAAAGAGAAGGAACCAACAAAAGAGATTTTAAGGTTTTAGGGCCAACCAGTGTAGTAAGAAAAGAAGCAGGTTTGAATGGTTTATAGGAATTCAAGTGGCTAGAGTTTTTTCAAAAAAACCCAAACAGTCAAATTCTGAAAGTGAATTGAATAAAATAAGGTCTGAGGATTGACCACTGGATTTGGCGATATGGAGGTCACTGGTGGCCTCAACCAGAGAATCTCTTTGGTGACAGGAGATAAGAATGAGAGAGAAAGAGAAACTGTAGATTATAGCATTTTGCTCTAAGGAGGAACAGAGAAAAAATGCAATAACTGGAATGGTAAGGGGAGTCAAGAGAGGTCTGTTTCTGAATATGGAAGATTTACCGTGTGTTTATACATTGATGGAAATGATCAAGCTGAAGAGAAAAATCTGATGATGCTGCAGACAGAGGAAGTACAATTACCAGAGAGTGCCCATAGGTAGGTACGAGAGGATGGGATCCAGTGTACAAGAACATTAGAACAGGGTGATGAGAGAGAAGGCAGAATGAGAGAGGACAGATACAGAAGGCTTCTTCAATTTAGGGATGTGTTACAGGACATTCTCATCCTAGTCTGGGTTCTCAGTGAAATAACAAATATGGTTACTGGCTGATAGGATAAAAGAGACGAGGGATAGGGGTTAGGGGGAACAGAAAAAGATATAAAACAGTTCCTGTAGACCGAATGCTTGTGTTCATATGCGGAAACCTAATCCCCAGTGTGATGGTATTAGGAAGTGTGGCTTTTGGAAGGTGATTAGGTCATGAGGCAAGAGCCCTCATGAATGGCTTTAATGCTCTTATAAATAAGGCTCCAGAGAGCTTATTGATGCTCCCTCCAGGTGAGGCCACAGAGAAAAGATGGCCAGCTACAGACCAGGAAGCAGACCTTTACCAGACGTCGAATCTTCCAGGGGCTTAATCTTAACTTCCAGCTTCCAGAACTGTGAGAAATAAATTTCTGTTGTTCATAAGCCACCCAGTCTATGGTATTTCATTACAAGAGCTCAAATGGATCACACACTAGTCCTTCAGGACTGATACAGAGTAGGTGGAGAGTTGGATCTAACTAGGGTTGGGGACTGGCCAGTTGAGAAGGAAGGGAGTTGAGGATATATGCTAAAAAGTGTTTATGAAAGGTGGACCAAACTGGTAAAACTGCTAAGCCAGAAAAAACAACCAGGACTGTCACTGATGTAGAAATAAACTTCCATTTTATTAAACCGCAGACTTTGGGGTTTATCTGCTACTACATCCCAACTTAACATAAAATTCAGAAATAAAGTTCTTTACGTCCCGGTCGCATCTTATTTCTGACTTTTTATTCTTTGTGATACACAGTTAGCGACAGTTCCCTAGAATATCCTGAACATCCTAGAATATCCTCCTTCCTGTCTTCTTCACCAGGCCAGCCCCACTGGGTATCTTCTCTTCTAGAGCCATTCATCCCACAACTATAGATTGATCACCGCCTAAAGCGGGCCAAGTATGAATCAACCACATTGCACAGTAAATATCTCCCCCACAAACTGGTGCATGGTGACTGCCACATATTTAGCACTTGTTTATAGAATGAATGAATGAACTCTCAGCCATGAGTTCATCTATAATCATTTATCTCCAGAGGTGGGATGTGTTAAGAGACCAGGCGATTTATGTAGCACGCACAGTTCATAGGTTACGCCACCGTCCTTGCTCCACTGTTAATATAACACTATCAGTGTAATCAGTTAATTAAAATAGCTGTTTAATAACTTAAGTTTACTACTTTCCAATTTCTTTTTACATTCATTTCCTATTCTCTTAGTAATTCTCATAATCCTCACTTTTGATAGGAAAGTGTGAGAATAAATGAGAAGAGAATGGAGAAAGAACAGTGAAAGACACCCAAGAAGGAAATGGGGGGGTGGGAGGGAGAACAGAAAAGGGAAAGGAAGAGAAGGGAATGAAACAGAAGCAGAGAAGGAAATAGGGAAATAAAAATAGGGAGAGAGAAAAAAGTGTTCGTGGCAGAAGTAGATGGACAGGAAAAGGCAAAGAGAAGATTACGAAGAAGGGATACTAAAGAAATTGCTTACAAAGCACTTAGGGGAGTTCAGAACATCTAGGAAGAAGCTGGAGAATCCTGCAATATTTATAGTAATCCTTTATCCCTCTAAATATTGATGAATATTTATGAATAGTAACAACAAACATATTTATTGAGTACTTACCGTGTGAAAAACACTGTGCAGAGCCCCCTGCAGTTTTCAAGTCCATAATTCCTCACATCTATTATTACCCTCATTTTACAAAAGGGAAACAGAGGCCCTGAGTATTTACCAAAACATACAGTGAGTGGGAATGCTAAACCTCAAATTCAGACCCACACAAGCTCTTACCCACCATGGGTCATCTCCTCTTTGCCCACGCTGCTTTTGCAATCAGGATGTGCAGACCAGGGTGGATTCTGAGCCAGCTGACAAGGCTTTCTCACATCTCCCATCCTTCCCAAGCCAAGGACACGGGAAAACTGAAAAGGGAGATGGGAGGAGCAGCCAGGAGCAGCCCTGTGCTCCCTGACCCCAAGGACCTGAATGTGAAGCAGATGGGACCCAGACACTCATCCAAGACTCACACTGTCCTGTTCTGCAATTTTGACACTTCATTTGGATATATCTGTTTATTCTTTTCAAAACACAGTTGTGCTCTCAAATTGAGAACCAAAGTACACAGACAGAAACCCTTTCTAGAGATGTTCTGTCTCCTTCTGAGGGAGGATGTAAAGGGAAGTCAGCCATCTTACTAATAGCCAGAAAAACAAACAAACAAAAAAAGAAGAGTCATCAGAAAGCTAAGATGTTTGCATGTTTCTGCATGTTAGGTCTTTGGACAAAATTGTGAGGGTGTGTACGTATCAGAAATAACAAATTCACGGCCACACTACCATGTATCTCTTCAGCATCAACAGTAATCATTATTATCTGATCTCTATACATTCTCAGAGTCAGAATAGAGCTTCAGAATCCTTCACAACACAGTACTCCTGGAAGCCACTAGCAATAGCTGATAAAGAGAACAGGACTGAAATGAATTTGTAGTTTCTGGTATAAACATATGTCATCACGAGGTATAGCCCCACAACATCATAGATGGCCTTAATATGGGTAAGGTTAAACAAGAACCCAAATGCTAACACTAAAGTTGTTTGTCCTTTGGTCAATAATTATATTCCCAGCATACTCACTAAGGGCTTGTGCTTTCATAATTAGAGTTTTAGAAACTAATTAAGAAACAATATGTTTAAATTGAGAAATGCTAATGCTTCTGTAGTTCACAGTAATTTTTAAGGCCTGACCAGGAAACAGAAAACTATTTGACAGGGTCTGGGCTAAAAGCCATGATGGCATCCACTGTTTAGTGTTGAATAATTTACAAACTTCTGTTCTTTCAACAACTACTCAGAGAATGAAGTTGCTAAGTAAATATACAGCTCAAAAACAACACAGAAGAGCTAACTCACCCCTCACATCTTGCAGAAAGGTGGTGGCCCTAAACGGAAAGACAATATGCATAAACTACTTGCCAAAAACACCCATTGTAAAAATATTTTTAAATCTCTTAGGATGCCTCGATAAACTAAAACTCTTTTGATGCCATGAAGAAAATGCATTTGTGGCTGATATAGTCACATCAACAAAGTTTGATAATTTTATTTTATGTCAATGGCTCTAGAAAATGAGGCACAGGGCACAAATGTCAAACAGACAAGGGACTTGGTGTATATTCACATGTGCCAGACATTTTCCACTTAGAAGGAATGTAAGTTTAATTAGGCGTGCTTCAGGAGTCAAAAAATTAAAAACCCACCCATTATTCCTCACTTATATCTACCGTAGAACTTTCATGACACTGGCAGTCATAATATTTAATAAATTAGATCTAAAAGAGAACAGTCCCAGAAATACAGAAATGGAGTTAGCTTTTTTCCCCTATGTCAGGACCTCACAAAAGGTTTGTTTCGCTCTAAATCAAGAAAAAGGTGTGTGTGCCGGTGGATAGGGGCAGGGTATTAAATAGTTCTCTTTACTTACTATGGTCCTCAGAGCAATAAGGCAAAAGGGATAAGGGTTTGAGTAATATCAACAACATTATTGACTTAAGCTATTAGAAAAGTTCTATTTGCTTTATAGAAACACCCTGCGAATTCTTGCATTGAAGTTAAAGAATTCAATGGAATGATAATACTCAAAACATAGTACCTATAAAAAAAAAAACCAAGGATGACACTAAAAATTTCAAAACAGAAGTTTTTTGAAAGGTGAAATAACATTAGAAAATGTGGCTGGAGATTTTCTTTCTTGTTAATATGACACTCATTATATGATACTCAAATTAAGGTTAATATCCTGGAAAAAGAATTCCTTTTGTCAACTGGTGGTCTGTGGCTTGAGACTTCACTGAAAGGTTTCACTTGAAAGGCTATGAAAACATCAGCCACTGATCCAGAAGTTCTCAACGGCTCAGAGATGCAAGGTCATTCATAATTGTCTCCATCTTTCTTTCCTCTCTCCAGAGTATAATTACTTCAAGAAACAAAATCCTGGTTTATTTTACTGAAATCCAGAAACTCACCGCTTATATAGCAGCAGCCACTTCCCTTATCCCTGGCTTAAATATCCGTAACTGTCAGCACTCCTAGCTATATTCCACAGGACAATGTCTAATCCTTAGTGGGTCTAATTTTCAGAATCTGCATTTAAAAAAAAATATGTATATATATATATATATAAGCTCACCAATCTTTAGCACCTACGATGAATTGATCACATGTAAACAGCTATTAACGTTTGGTTGGGAGGACGAGAGGTAGAATAGTGTAGTAGAAAAAAAAGCAGGCTCCATTTTGGAAATTAGAATGTCAGCTCCATCATTTCCTAGCTATGAGAAAGTAAGAAAGTTTTTCAATCTCCCACTTGCCCTATGTGTAACGTGGAAAAATGATACCTACCTCAGAGAGTTTTGTGTGGATTAAAAGAGGTAGCATGTCTAACATGAGTATGGTCACATGGATGATGAACCTTAAAAAAATTAACTACCTTGGTTAACAAATGAGAATCAGGAAATAGTTTAAAAGTATAACATCTTATTAGGAGTGGAGAAGGAGTTTGTAAATCACCTGACCAAAATCCTTTACGTGTCCAAAGGATTTAGCAACTAGGGGGTCACTTCACCAGAGCAATTTCAGAAGAGTGGTGAAAACAAGAATGATTGTCTTAAAGAATGATAGTAGGAAAGAAAACTGATATAATGGGTCTGAATGTTACTTTCAAGAAGTAGGGCTGTGATGGGAAGGACAAAGAATTATGGGATTGGGTATGGGTTTCAGAATGTATGTCTGTTGGGTATCTTTAGGATGGGAGAGTTGGAACATTTGCATGGCTGAAGGTCAAAGTCAGATATAAATAGAAAGACTATATAATTTATCACCCAAACCAGACATTTTTGAGGGTGAAAGTGGATGATGATAATAATTATTCTTAGACAATAGAAGTAAACTGTAACTGTCCCAGGCCAGCCAGAGTCTGGTCATCCTAAAAATAAAGGATGGTGTTGAAGATATACAGAGGGAAAGAGTTGATGGAGCAAGATCCCTGAGGAGAGGAGAGAGTGGGAGCTGAGCAGAGGCAGTTGGTAGGGGTAGGAGAGGAATAAGAAGATCAACACTTTCCCTTGTGCCAGGCACAGATCAAAATCCAGCTGCCCCTCTGTTCTTGCAGAACTTACACCTTAGTGCACTGATTATCATGGTATAAGAGGAGGGGAGGATGCACACGGGATTGTCAAAGAGAAAAGGAGAAAACCTAGGTCACTCACTTTTGAGAAAAAGTCCTAGAATTTCTCTAGGAGGAAAGACATAGTTTGAAAAGCTCAATTATAACAGTCAATATTATAATTCAGTGTATTTCCTTTTTTTTTAATTAGCCACATATTTATTTTGAAAATTTGAACATCAAAGGAAGTTGTTTTCTGTAGCTTTTGTTTTTGCCTTCCTATCACGAGGAGATAATGGGGTCAAAATAGTTCTGAAATTTTGACTGAGTGATAGGGAAATACCTGCCCTTTAGTGAGTATATATTACTTTCCAGGTTCTATGATAGATATGATACACACACATATATAAAGAGAGAGAGAGAGAGAGAGAGAGAGAGAGAGAGAGAGAGTCAGGGGGAGAGAGAAAGAGAAAGAGAATAGAACCCACAGTACATTCCCGCAGTGGCTCAAGCTATAAAGGGGCTCAGCAAAAGTCTGTGGAATTGCATTAGACTGATCACCTTCCTACCTTGGCATGGCTGTACTCGCTAACAGACAGTGCACTAGCCTGGACACATAGCCACATTCTCAAATCCCCTGGCATTGATCCTTACAAATATAGGTCCTTTCCTGGTAAGTTATTTTAACTTCTCTCTATTATATTATATATTATATATTATATATATATATATTTAATAAATATATATATTATATATATAAATATATATATTATATATATAATATATATAAAATAATATATATATAATATATATAAAATTATATATATATAATATATATAAAAAATATATATATAAATATATATATATATAAATATATATAAATATATATATATTTAACTTCTCTCTATTATATATATATATAATCTATATATATATATAATATATATATATTCTTATATATTTTATTATATATATTTATATATAATAAATAATATATGTATTATATATTATATATATAAATATATAAAATATATAAAGTGCAGGTATTCTATACATATTTTTCTGTACATACTCTCTATATGGAATATAACAGCATATTTAAATATCTTTATCTTTTATAAAAAATATCTTCACTAATTTTATAAATAGCCCAACAAGTAATTTGATAAGAAATCTGAAATTAGAAATTATATATATAAAATCTATATAATCTATAGATTGTACACATAATCTATAGGTAATCTATAGATTGTACATAATCTTATATACAGAGAGAGAATATAGAATATAAATATTTAAATATTTTTATTAATTTAATAAGCAATTCAACAAATAATTTGATGAGAAATCTGCAGACACTGTTAACATTTGCAGACATTCACTGAGCCCCTTTATACCTAAGCCACCGGGGGGATATACAGTCTATTGGTTCTACATTCAAAAAGGAAAGCCTGAAGAGGTAAAAAAAAATAAAAAAAAAAAATTATAAGTGGCTAAAAGTAAATCATGAAATGCCAAATTGGGTAGACAGGGTACAATTAGAATACAAAAGAAGAAAACTGGTTCAATCTCATCAGAAAATAATGTCAGAGAAGAGAAGGCAGCCAAGCAAAGCCTTAGAGAGAGGGGCAATGATTCTTCAGGGAAGTGGAATGGGTCCGTAAGTGGTTTGATGGAGGGTGGTCAAGGGAAGGCTTGGGGAACACTTCAAGCATGGCACAATGAGGAGTTGAGTGCTACTAGTAGACGAGGTATGGGGCTTAAAGAGGAGAGAGAGGAAGAGATACAATTGAAAGGAAAGAAGAAACACGCTTCTAACTGCTATCTTAATTCAATACCAAACTAATGGAATTAGATTTCTTTCAGAGGGAAACAGGGAGTCACTGAAGATTATTTTCCGATTTCCAAGGGAACTGGGATTATTGAGGGCCAGAAAGTTCTTCCAAACAGCTTCAACTTTATTTACATGTTTACATGATCTTACAAAATAATCTTGATCTCTCTGCATGTGGTGCTCCCTGTCAGCTCAATCATTTATTTCTGAGCTATAAGAAGGCACCTGACTTTCTTGCAGTGTGACATGACAATTTTAGTTTGCAAGAGGATTGCCTGGATCTATTGTGTGCTTCTTAGGTGGTGCTGAGAGTATTTCTAACTCTACTATGTTATCTGGACCCAAATATTTTTCTTTTCCACTCTCTACTGAGATGTGATGAAATGTGCCAGTAGAGGTATAAAGATAACACCTGTCTGACAGGAGTGGAGATTAGGCACAAAGGCTAACACCCAATCTTATCTTACATTCGCAAGAAGGATCTAGGGCTTTGTCTTTAGTATACTGCTTTGTTTCCCACATCCATGTGGTCCCCTAGCAGTTCACCACACTAATCTCTCAACAAGCTCTAGGTACAAGGAGCTTCTTCATTAAAAATCACTTGACACTCTTTCTCTCAAGCCTGACCATAGTCAACCAGGGTGGAATCAACTTAACAGCTCAGTGAAGTTTCCTCTTTGAGAAGTGAAGTATCATATGGTTAATTCTCTGCAGAAGAATGTTTCACCACGCTAGAAAAAAAGAATGTCCTAAAAGTGACAAATGCCAATAAATGGCTACTAAAGGTAGATAAGGCTAGAGTCACTCATCAACAAGCTCATACAATGATAGAGCATGTTTTAGGATGAAAGAAATGGTTCTCTAGGGAAAAATATATAATATCCTGGGTGCAACCTGTTAGGCCCAGGACGTAGAGTCCTCACATGCATTCACACATACACACCCACAAAGAACACAGGCAGAGTTACTGTCCCTTGTATCCATCCTGACCTCAGAAATAACTGGCTTGAGGCGTTCAGAAACCAATGCCAAGTAGAGGGTCATCACTGCTCTCCCCCTTCATCCCTTCGTATTGTTTTTGTTTCCCTTCTAGCGGCTTTATTTGGGAGTTCCATTTGGCAGTGAAATCTGAAGTCATTAGAAATGTAGCAGTGAATGTTGGATTCCCTCTTATTGCTCAGCCACTGAATCTATCTTTCTGTATCATGAAAGAGCAAAAGCCTATGGAAGGCCTATGAATTAGAGGAGAGACAGACAGACGGACCAGGAAAAGCTGATCTAAAAAAAATAGTATGACAGGATCTCAACATCGAATCCAGAAATTCATTCATGGCAAGACTGATGTCTTTCAGTAAAAGCACATATAACTGTTTACCAAATAGGACCACAGTCCCTCTGCCCAGGAGGCCACCAAAGGACCCGAGCATTGCCTCTGCAGCCCTTCCTGCAAACAATACACCCTTGTTCCATGGCCTCCCAGCTGTGACAGGCATGATAAAAATGGAGATTGTTTTTATACTCTATGTGCTGTTTCTTCACTGACAGCAGCATGGTTATTCGCCAAATAATCAGAGTATGTTGGCATTTTTATAAATAAAGTGCTTGGTTTTGACAGTAATCTGTGCAGGGAGGACTTGGAGGATGGACAAAAAATGTCTTCTTTCCCATGCATAGGAACAAGGCATCCTTGGCTATTTATCAGCACACTGAAATTTCTTTTGACCAAAAGGCAGCCAGGAGCACAGCTATGACATCAGCCCAGCCGAAGCCCTGCTCTCTCCGACAGGACACAGGGAAGCGTTTCTTTCCTCCATGGTTTGCAGGAATGTGTTCCTGGGGCTTCCTGCGTTATACAAGAAGGATTTTATTTCACTGGAAAAGAGGCCTGGGGGTTGAGAGGGTACGGGTGCGGAAACTAAGGCTCAGTAAGCTCCCACGGCGCTCTGGGCTTACAGAAATTGTTTTGTTTCATCCTCACTATAGCCCTGGGAGGTGGGTATTATTGTTCCCAATTTACAGACGAGGAAACCATGCATACTTGGGTGGGGTAACAAATGCTCTGGCCACAGCAACCTGCCCCAGAAGGAGTCAGAAGTATAGAGACAAAGTATGAGAAAAGGAGATACACATTTCTCCTTTAAGAAAACCTTGTGTGTGTGTGTGTGTGTGTGTGTGTGTGTGTGTGTGGCTGAAGAGTTTTAAGCACATACTCTGCTCTATACACTTAATATTTATTGTGTCAAAAAAAGATTTCACAAGGGCACCTGGGTGGCTCAGTCGGTTAAGCATCCGACTTCGGCTCAGGTCATGATCTTACCATTTGTGAATTTGAGCCCTGTGTCAGGCTCTGTGCTGACAGCTAGGAGCCTGGAGCCTGCTTCGGATTCTGTGTCTCCCTCTCTCTCTGCCCCTCCCCTGCTCATGTTCTGTCTCTCTCTCTCTCTATCAAAAATAAATAAACATTAAAAAAAATTTTTTAAAAGATTTCACAGTTTTCTAAAAGTATTTTTATAGAAAACATCCTTTTACACTTCATTTAAGAAACCCTCTAGGTAGGGGCTTCTGATGGCTCAGTCAGTTAAATGTCTGACTCTTGGTCTCAGGTCAGGTCATGATCTCACAGTGAGACTGAGCCCCGCATCGGGCTCTGCCATCCTAGTGGAGCCTGCTTGGGATTGTCTCTCTCTCCCTCTCTTTCCGTCTCTTTCTCTCTCTCTCTCTCTCTTCAAATAAATAAATAAATAAATAAATAAATAAAACATTGAAGAGTAAAAAATGAAACCCTCTAGGTAGGAGGTAGATTTAATTATTACTTGGTAAATGAGGAAACTGTCTTTCTGGGATTGTAGGCCAGGTACCAAGGTCACGGCTAATGAGTAGAAAAAAGGGACTCAGCACAGATCTTCTGATTCTTCTTCCCTGGTGCAATGTCTTCCACCCCACTCTGATACTCTCTCATTACCAAGCATGGTGACACTCAGAAACAAAACCTTCCTGCCACTGGTGTAGGAAGAGGGTGATGGCTCTGGGCTGGGGCCTTCACCATTAATGCAGTCTGCCAGGAAGAACTTGTTCAGACAAATGGAAGATTCAACCATGGGGACTTTTTCCTGAGGGTATTTCCACAGCCTCTTCTCACCTCTCTCCTCCCTTCTCGGCCAACTCCCTCTTACCAGTAAAGTCAAGCCACACTTGGTACAGAAAGCAGTTACCTTACAGATTGTGGCTCTGACTGTCACCACACTTCATACTACACACAGCTCGTGTTTTGCAGGCAGCAGAATATGAAATCCAGAATGACTGATACCAGAGTGTAGAGTCTAGCCTGGCATGACTTTGCGAACTCCTAGCTGAAGGGGGAAGTCTTCCGTGAGCTTCTGGGCGGGACGGGAACAGAAGTACCCCAAATGACAGTGCAGCAGCAGACCATTCACAAAACAGGAGCAAGACTAAGCATCAGTTTGCATCAACTGCCATCTGGGTGGGATGTCTTTCCAGCAACAACTGCCATCTGGGTGGGATGGTCTTTCAGCCAGTGGGTTACTGTTCTGCCAGTCAAATTCCAATTCATTTAGAAACCCTGCTCTCTGGGGCGCCTGGGTGGCTCAGTCAGTTGGGCATCCGACTTCAGCTCAGTCATGATGTCACAGACGGTGAGTTCGAGCCCCACGTCAGGCTCTGTGCTGACAGCTCAGAGCCTGGAGCCTGCTTCAGATTCTGTGTCCCTCTCTCTCTACCCCTCCGCCACTCATGCTCTGTCTCTCTCTCTCTGTCTCTCTCTCTGTCTCTGTCTCTCTCTCCTTCAAAAATAAACACGCATTAAAAATATTTTTAATAAAATAAAATAAAAATAGAAACTCTCTTCTCTGCAAGAGAATTTAGCAATCCTGAATAAGGGCCATGATATAATGGCTGAAAAATGAAATCTATCCCTCGCCACCACTTTTGAAAGGTGTATTTAATAATTCAATTCATCCCCTTTAAAAGGGTAAATTTAGCACTGTTGGATAGTTTAGGATAAGTGTGTCTGATGGGCATGTAAAAGCCCCATGACATTCTACATGATAGCCCTCTAACACCAACAGACCTCAAATCTAAACTGAGACACTGTTGGAGAAGATGGAAAATTGAGTTGAATCCTAACTTGGTTTTTGATCCTTCGAGAACACTGAACGCACTGTATCAACTAACATATACAATCTTCTGACATCTCAGTGGCCTGTATTTCCTTTCTAGAAGTCGGCTGGCAAAGTCCACTGTGCCTTCCAGCTTCCCTTTAATAAAGAAAGTAAAATAACTACTCGGAATGTTATTTATGATTGGGTCTGGGGGTGATAGTTGCCAGATGTGAGATATTTCGTGTAAACTATTAAAAGATAAAGATCCCTGAAGTTGCATTTCTACAAAGCAGAGATAGAAACCAAAGGGTCAGAAAAAACACTGCAGCTTCCGTAATGTGTAACTCTAAACTCAGTTCAGCGACCCTCTGTGCCTGGACCTGAACTAGGCACTGGAGGTGAAAATAGGCTTAGAATGCAGCAAAGGCTGAGGCAACATGGTATAAACAGGGGATAGGCCAACAGTGCTAGCAGGCAACGGCACTATAGGAGCCCCGAGAAAGAGGTGGGATTATTGCCTTTTGGAAAAGCTTGAGGAGGCTCACAGCAGAGGTAACACTTGAACGAGGCTTGGATGGATGAATACGATTTTGCTGCGGATCTACGGAGAGGATGGGAGAAAGGGCACTCCAGGCAGAAAACAGCATTGGCAAAACATTAGAAGAGAATGCATAGCTACCCTTGAGTGTATGGGGCAATGTTCTATTCAGAGAAAGAAAAAAGTATGCCACCTGAACCCTTCCAGGATGTTGTTCTGAGAAGTATATTAATTTCAGATGTAAAAACATTTTCTTTGTGTACAAGTAAATACAGTAATTGAAGTGACAGAATAGACATGTAGAATTTATTATCCGAAAGAAAATCTAATCAATTGGTATTTCATTTGGAAAAGTTGATGAAATATTAGGGAGAGAGTGGCCTTTTAATCTTTGATTTTTAGATTCGGAGAGAGAGCTTAATTTTCAGTGACAAGGTCACTACTAGTTGAATGGTCTCCTTTTGCTTCCCACAGAAATGATGGTTCTTTCGTTCTTGAATTATTTATTAAAATCAGGCTTCCATAGTCAGAGTTTATTTAAACACTTTTTTTTTGGAGATCAGCAAATTAAAATCATGTTACCTTTGTTATTTCTACCAGTTCAGAAAGGGTATTAGAGTTCTTATGTGAAATTAAACATTAATTTCATGTAAGTGTTATTGGTATGTAACAAAATCCTCTCTTTTCAATCCCTGCTAATTAATATTCAATGCAATAAGTACACATGTATTTAATACTATTATCATCAAGGAAGGGCAGAGGGTTCAAGTCATTGCAAAGGACAATGCGGGTATATTTTATCTCTTGCTAATTAGCAAAATTAGATGAGCTTCTGGAAGATTATTTGAAAGCAAAGGTTTGCCAAGCCTACTTTCAATAAGCAGTTTTTATGCTCCCAATAGCCTAAGACTCAACTCTTAGATGACAAAAATAAATCTTTTGGTACATCCATCATGGTTAAAGCAAGCCACTTCCAAGGTCAACTATAGGGTCAGAAACAAAAGGCATGCCAAATAGCCACATATGCAAAATCACAGACATCAGTTCATCTGAAACAAATGTTCTACCTTGCAAAAGAAAAATTATTTTGTTGTTTGCATTTATGATAATGTGCTGACATAGCTTGATTTGGAAACATAATGAAACTTGTGTATTCTTTTGCCAATTGGATGATATCTTCTCATAGAAGTAAAAAAAAAAAACAAAACAGAAAAACAAAAAAACAGCATAAAAACATTGACCTGTATTTTTGCCAAGACCTAGGGTCAGGGAGTAAACTCCATATCTCTTAGGCAATGTATATAATACAACAGACATTACATATATGCTTTATCATTATCCAGACAGTCCTTCTTTCAAAAGGATGTCTTTGCTAAATAAATGTGTTCTCATAACTGCCTTTGAGAAGTAGGCATGTGCTGATCCTGTAACCCTCTACACCTTCTTTGAAGCTCTTAAATACCACACTTCAAAAACATGTCCTACTTTAATTATATCATCCTGGTACATGAGAGATAAGGTGATTCCTCTACTTCCTGGATCAAAAGGAACAGGAGGATTAGATAGAAACAGCACATCAACTATCATATTAGCTGTCTCTAGATTACAACATTCGAACATTCTCTGTCCATGTTACAACTCTCATTTCAGTGTCTATGAGGAAGTTTCTGCACTTTGTTTGACCCGGCTGAACTTTGTCACAGTGCCTTCCTACCACCCCTGCCGAAGCAAGCCATTAAATCTTACCAACTATCTCTTTGTTGTCTCTCGTAGGTTCCCAGCCCCTCCTTCCAATCTTACCGAGCCAGTTAAGCTGCACTTTTCACCTTCTGTGTTGACATAAAATGAAGTAACTGCATTTATTTGATTATTGACTGCACATTTTGTCAACATCTCAAATTTTATAAGTCAACTAGATCGTGTTTCAAGGCAAAGTCCTAAAATTTCATAGCTCATCTCTATTTGCTTGCTTAGAGCAAAGTAACGAAATGAAAAACCCAGAACTCGAGAGAAAGTTTGTTTAGTCTTGTCATCATATAACTGAACTAAATTATTCAGCACTGTAGAAGTGTTTTAAAACATTCTATTATAGAAAAGGAAGTTATTAGTTTTGTTAAAATATACTTGAATTTGATAGGCATTTAACCAATGCCTATGAAAGTAGAGTGTGTTGGACTGAAAATTATTAGAGTCCCGAATGCAACCTGAATTCCATGTGGTGGAGAAAGCAGATGTACCAGCTGCCAAGAGGTGCCCACTTGCTAAACGAAAATGCTGGGACTAAGGCCTCGCTCCCAAGTTCAGTGTCGCACAAGATAGGGTCTGTCTCCTGTTCTCCACTCTCAGGGTAGAAGACAGTTGTACCTCATGCCAGAACTATAATCACCTGAGTTTTTAAAATATTTTGGGACGCCTGGGTGGCTCAGTCGGTTAAGCATCTGACTCCTGATCTCAGCGCAGGTCATGATCACATGGTTCGTGAGACTGAGCCCAGTGTTGGACTCTGCACTGACAGTGCAGAGCCTGCTTGGGATTCTCTTTCTCCCCCTCTCTCTGCACCTCCCCTGCTTGCACTCTTTCTGTCTCTCAAAATAAATAAATAAACTTTAAAAAATGAAATATTTCATGGAATATATTATGTAACCCTGTTAATGTAAACTACTGGGCTTGAGGTCATTTATATCCATCTGACTATAGGACAAGGCCCCTTCCTATTTGAAGCCCTCAACTGATGCAGTTGACAGATACGGATCATTCCTTAACTGACACCCCACACAGAATCCCCTTCTGGTGACGCTCCCCGTTCCCAGGTGAAGAAACATTATTTGACATTAGAATGGAAATATTGTGGTGAGTATGCACATGGGTTCTCTTTTAAAAAGAACACAGAAATTTAAATTTTTTTAGGTTTAAGAAACGGAAACATTTTTTTTAATTGGATATTCATCTTATTAGAAGTGATTTTGTGAAAAACGACAGTGTTACCCTCCAATGATTCCTGACTTGACTTGAAGTCGGTCAGGTCAGACAGCCCAGAAATTATGCCATATGTTACATATCAGTAGTGAGTAAGGACAAGATTAGAATTTCCCTCTGATACTTCTATTTTGTAAGTTGTTTCAGTCTGTTATACAAGCAAACAGGTCCAGACCTGACAGGAAGGAGAATCATTCAGAATAAAAACTAGGTGAACAAGTTAAATCCTAACCAGTGAACAAAGCATCTGCCTACACAGAAGGGAGTATCTGGAGCCTAGAGAAGGGGCCAAAAAACAGACTTCCTACAGGGCCAGGCAGGTTAAGGAGATGATTGACTCTAGCTTCTTGGAGAGTGTGGTAAGGTAGGAGGCCCTGACTGTTTCCCTTCCACAACGTGTGCGCAATGTAACCAGCATCTTTCAATGCTGCACATCTAGCCTGAATCCAGACTTTTTATGTGAGATGTCCCAATTCTTAAACACTGGCCATGAAGTCTATACTATGGATATAAAACAAAACATTTCTACAGCTTCTCATTCACTACCTTTGATATGTTTCAGTGGGGCATTAAAAAGACGTTAAGTACAGATCTGGTAGCAAATGATGAATGCTACCCTTCAAAAAATAACCATGAGAAGGAACTACATATTGAAAGCTGAACTGCTTAAGCTGATAAATTCAGAACCACCTTAAACCAAGGCCTCCATACTTGTCCTCATCCTAAAATATCAACAAGCACCAGCTAAGTCAAGGGCCACGCTCTTTGCTGGAATCTGAAGAAAGACTTAATCCTGACCGTCATGGACCATCATGCATTGGCAGTCAAATGGATGAACTTGCTTATAAATCTAGCATCCACTGAGTGATTTCCTGCCTTAGAGAACTTCAGGTTACAAAGGATACCCATCCATTTCTTACCTTCCTCCAGGCCTATTTCTACTTTACATTCATTATAGTTCCATAACTAGAGACTTAAGATAATTGTCTGTCACTTGCAGTGTTCTATCCACACTTTTCAGAAGCACTCTGATAAAAATCCTGGTAGATGTTTAAAGGTAACACAACATAAGGAAATGCATCAACTCTACCTGTGAACTCCTTTTAAGATTCTTCAATGTCTTGTCACATAAACTGCTGCCTCCCAAAATAATATCCTTTATTTTCCCTCTTCCTTTGAAGAGAGCAGCGATGTATCCAACAAGAAACTGATGTTTCTGATGGGGCACATGGGTGGCTCGGTCGGTTCAGCGTGTGACTCTTGATTTCAGCTCAGGTCATGATCTCACAGTTTTGTGAGTTCAAGCCCCACATGGGACTCCATGCTGACAGTGCAGAGCCTGCTTGGGATTCTCTCTCTCACTCTCTCTCTGCCCCTCCCCTGCTCATGCTCTCTCTCTCTCTCTCCCTCAAAATAAAGAAATAAAAACTTTTTCAAAAAATTATATTTCTGAGACCATGATGGTCATGTGAAATTAAATGTGAACTAATTAAATTAAATGTCAAATTACAATGTGAAATGTAAGCAGATATAGTTGTGTGGGACTTCCAAAAAAGGTTGTATGAGTCTTTTGCCTTTTCCTACTTCTTCTTCCTCCCTGTAACCTAGATTTGATAGCTGGAGCTCTGGTGGCCATACTATGACTCTAAGAAAACTTTGAGAATGAAAGTCACCAACTCTGAGGATGATGAGGCAGAAAGACTGAAAGAATTTGGGTCACTAATGTCTTCGTGGGATTGCTGCACCAGCCCAGCCCCACTTCCTTTCATCGAGTAGCCATAAAAACTGTGAATATAGGAAAACATGGCTAACAAATGGTTTATTAACGCTGTATTGCAAAACATGACACGTTCTATTTTGTTATGATATGTTCGATTAGCAAAAATTTTCCGGATACATGGGAAACTGTTAAAAGTGCTACTACTCATTCATTCCATAACCTTTTTTTATATCTTCTATATGCCAGACAATAAGCACTTGACGCTGAGTCAGAAAATATGTCTATCTATAAGAATCAATTAAAAACTAGACAAGTAAGCAAAAAATTACCATAGAGCATGACAAGTGCCAGGATGAAAAGTATTTACGAAAGTTCATGTGAGCCCAAAAAGGAACATCTAAATCTGTTATAGGAGTCAAGACTTCTTCAAGAAGGGACGAGTAGGTGGAATTTTTAAGAGTAAATAGGAATTACTGAATAAAGGGTAAAAGCAGTGCAAATAGAGGAAAAGAATGTGCTCAGAGGCCACTTAACCATTACTTGAAAGCAACGTAATCACACCTAGTACAAGCCCATGACTAACTTAAAAGAAGAGCAAGCACTTTCCCGGCAGAACTCCTATAAAAAAAGACCACTAAATATTGCCATAACTCTGTGTCTAAAAGACTAGACAGGAGTAAATGATGATTCAATAAACTACTAATAATCGACAGTCATGACTGATTCCATGAAAATATGTATTGACATCTGAAATGATTGAGCAAAATAAATTTTCTTTCTTCTTTCTTTTTTTTTTTAATGTTTATTTATTTTTGAGACAGAGAGAGACAGCACATGAATGGGGGAGGGTCAGAGAGAGAGAGAGAGAGAGAGACAGAATCTGAAACAGGCTCCAGGCTCCGAGCTGTCAGCAAAGAGCCCGACGCAGGGCTCGAACTCATGGACCAGGAGATCATGACCTGAGCTGAAGTCGGAAGCTCAACTGACTGAGCCACCCAGGAGCCCCTCTTTCTTATTTCTATAAGGTCCGAAGACAAAGAATACATTGATTCTTGATTTCAATGTTTTCAAAATAATAAAATAAATATAATCTATAGAAAAGAAATTTCATATAAGGAAAATAAGTGGCATGTCCATTTAAGTAACATCTTCCATTATAAAAACATTTTACTAAACTCATAATAGTAAAGCCTTCATTTCATTATTTTACCTATATACACAGACTCTAAATTTATATTAAACTATATGCCTATGCCTACATTCCTAAGTAATATCACAATAGAGGGCAACTGTGGTGCTCAATTACTTATATAGTTGCAGTTAAAGTATAAATTTGCTCAATTGCAAAGTGGGTAAATTTTAGATCATGATGTTGGTTATGATGCCATCACAAATGGTAACACTTCCGCCTCTTACTGTACAATGACAATAATTACTACCCAACCAATCTTATCATTTTTCATACATATTATGGTCCAGGTATTATACAAACATCTTAACTATGTAATGCATTTAATCTTTTCACCACTACCAGCAAGATAAAGATATTAATCCCATTTTGCAAATGAGACAAATGAGGCTTACAAAGGTTAAGCAAATTGTCACTGACCACACAGCTAATACGGAGGGAAGGCCATCTACACATATTTGTGACTTCAAGCTCCCAGCCTGACCACTTACTGACTGTGTGGGTTTGGATCTCACTGAACCTTGGTTTTCTCATCTAAAAGTTGGGAGCAGACATCATACCTACCTAAGAGAATGGCTTTGAATGTAAAATCCAATACTGTACATAAAAATACTTATAAAGTATATATAGCCATAAAAGTATTAACCATCATCCCCCCTGAAAAGGTGATAAAAGGATCTGCATAATAAAAACTTGAAGACAGGATATATCTACAAAAATAACTTCCAGTAAATGATAACAGAAGACAGGGATAGTTCACTGCAAGTGTTTCTTACAGTTTTACAAGTGTCATAACACACTGGAAAATGATAGAGACCTTAAAAATATCACTTATCTCAAGTCCCACTTAAGACTGATCTCAAAATACATAGGATGGACCACATAAATTGACCCTACTATAAAATTCAAAGAGCTTGCGAGATTCGTCTTTTTTTTATTTTAATCTTTTAAAAGCATGTTTAGATTATATTCATTTGATTTTAGCGAAGCTTTTCTCTAAAATAAATTGCCTATACATGCACACACTAACACATGTGGAATTCCTTTTCTGTAATCCTCAAAGAGGCTTTTGATTCTTCTTCTGATTCACCAAAGAGTCAGTGAGGAAGTGCGATGCGTACCGGGATTTGGACGGCTCCAGAGTCACTGCGTACATTTACATAGAAACCAGATGGTTGTGGAAAATGTTTCTTTTTCATAAAAAAAAAAAAAAAAAAATAGAGGTGTTCCTGTGGACTCTTATCCTCAAATGGATAAAAAGTGCAAATGATAGGTGAACTAAAGAGAAGTGGCATCCAAAATAATCAAGCAGTTCATTGCATCTCAGCCACACATCCCACGGGGCAACTCCTAAGAAGGTAACATTTTTACCAGGACCTAGGAAGTTGCAGGGGAGGGTCTGGGGTGTCTGTTACTCAGGGAAAGAGAGTGAAGAAGGAAAAGGGGAAACTTGGTCAAAATCTTTTATGCCCCTTGGTCTTTGAAGGCTTAATTTTTTTTCCTCCCTAAAAAAACTAACTACAAGTTTATAATATGGGATGTTTAAGGGACTTCACTTTTTAATCTTGCAATATTAATTCCCTAAAGCTTTGAACTGACAGGCAGCTCGCTGTAAATGAGCCAGAACAAGAGTCAGAGCCAGAATTTTTGTTGTACCATGACAAAAAATGTGTTATTAGTGCTCAGTGATTAATGAGCATACAAGAGGAAGGGATATAACAAGTATAAGGTTGTCTTGGTGTGTGCATGACTTGCACAATATCAGGGCAAAATACAATCGACTTCACTACGTTCTCATGTAGACACAGATACACATTTCGTATAGAATATCTGTACCATACGGGGCATTTCATTTGATATTTCATCCACATGTAGCATTCAAAAAAATACTACAAAAATTTGAATAGAACCCCATACATTTGTGAAATGACACATATGCACAGTAAACCCTGTTTACTAATTAACATATTTATTGGTTACCTATACTGTATTCCACTCTTGTCTTAAGTCATTCAGGTTCAGTACCTAGTCATGAGTTAATTTCACTGGCAAAGCAAATTAACCAAATCTATGGTAACCCATGCATGCAATCACAGAGCATAAATTTAGTCAGAAATGCCATTAAAATTCAAACTACTGGGAAGAAAAAATAAGTTTGGCATTGAGGGAAAAAAAACGCGTTTTTAACAAAAGAAAAATGCGTTTGAAAAACATAATGTTCTAACAAAAGCATAGCATCCCATTTTATGAAATTTAAATTAACATTTTCTTTCTTTATGCCCGGCCACTGAAAATATTCAGAAAAACTTAAGGGCCTGCTCACAGATTACACATGTTTATGAAGCACAAATCTAATGTTCATCAGGCTCGGTTGAAGCAGAAAAAAAGAAAGGCTAGAGAAAGTTAGGCAGGATAGGGAGGAGACGGAGGGACAAGAGACACAAAAGGGTAATCCATCAACCACATGGACTGCTCTGACTGCTCTGTGTCAAAGCTGCAAACAGCTGGGATATGCCAAGCCAACGGGAAAAGCAGCCCTGATATTTTAGGAATTAAATGAATTATAAGATAAATAACAGGACAATGACATAGCAATTGCCCACAACAGACATTAGGGGAAAGGGGGAATTTTCATTTGATTTGATCAGTGGCTTAGCTAAAAACCCTCCGGCTACTTGATCTCTTCTTATTTGAAAGGCTGGATCCTAAAAATAAACAGACCTAGCACCACCCCCACTACCCCAACTGATGAAAAGTAATTCACTGATTAAATAAAAGTTTAAAGAATGTTGTTTTCCCATACTACATATAGACACAAGCTTGTAAACTGGGGGGGAGGGGGTATTATGATAATATAATGTTTTACAAATAACTGTGGCAGGTAAAGAAAAATCAAAGTCAAATAAACAAACAAATAAGCAAACACACCATTTCTGTTTTCACTATTTGGGAGAAAGAAGAACTACACGATGATTATGATTCCCCACCATTTTTCTTTTCACTACTTGTCTTTTCTTTCCTTCATTTCTTTCCTTCCTTTTCTTTTCTTCCTTCCTTCCTTGCTTTCTTTCTTGTTTTTAAAACCTAAAAGCAAACCCGGTCAGTGGCAATTTCATTTACTCTTGAGGCCTATCTCTGAACTTCACATCTGAGTGTTTTTCAATTTGTATTAAACACTTTCTTAAAAAAAAAAAAAAAAAACTTTCTAGAAATAAATGTACAAATTTTTGCTGGCTCTTTCATGCTTTCTCATAGGATTAAATCTATAAAGAATTAGTATACTGGCTTTATCTAATCCTAATTTATTCAATTTGCACAACTATTTTTAGTTACTCATTTGGACTTTATTGGACTTTACTGCCGCTCAAAGGGAAATTGTCCATCAAAAGGTAATATATTTAAGCACTCTATCTTTGTTGATGAACTAATTGGGTTAAATTTAACAGATATGTGAAATAAGGTAAAACAATTGACACTATTAGATCATTTCATCTATAAAAATGTTCTCAAAGTTAGAATCTTCTGGAAACTTTAGTAAGTACTGGTACCTAGACCCCACCTCCAAAGACTCTGATTTTCTTATCAGGATTGGCCTTGGAAATTGGAAGTTCTTTAAACTCCCAGTTGATTGCAATGTGTAACCTCTGGAACCACAGGTGGAGAACACTGGTTGATAGGAGAGAGGAAGCCATTCACTGCAAGGGAAAAAGGGGTGAGGCCATGGAGGACGCTGATGGGAAGACAAACATTTTCAACTCATCTATGACCTTCAAAAATTATTGAATTAATTGAGCGGGGAGTGGGGTAGGAGGATGGAAGGAAATGGCAGGAAAATAATGATGACAAGTATCCCTTGAAGCCAAATGGCCTCTGAAAGTAGTGTGTGAGGAGCCATCTAATGGAGAATATTCAGCTCTTCAGCTATGGCAAGTGAAGCCATCGGCAGCATCTATCTTTGGAATTTAATCACATAACTAACCGCATTTATTTAGACTTCCCTTCCTCAACCTGTACTTTCTCAAATAGAGGTAACAGAGAGTTCAAGAAGGGGGAAATGGTATTGCAATTCTAAGAGGGCTCAGTTCTGCTGGCCTGTGACAAATAAGAAAGGAATGGCCCCACCAGTTTATACAAGACACAGTGATTTTTTTCAAGGGTCTGTCTTTTCCTGTGCTTGGGTGGTGATCATTCTATTCTTCACTATGAACATGAATTCTGCCTACTACTGGATTGGACCAGAAGACCAAAATTGGCCACAAAACAGAACTACTCATACACATCAGACAAACCACATGAGGGGGGAAAAAAAGAGAGAGAGATAAAACAGGCACCAAAGAAATTGTGCTAGTAAGAAGCTCAGAACTATTTGATGAGAGCTCAGTCATTTGATGATGTGGACTAGCTTCATCTTAAGTTGGGAAAGATGGCATTTTTCTGCATCCCCTGTGCTACTTTTCCTCAGGACAATCTTCTTTGGTCCTTTCTCTGAAACACAGTACAACTCTGTCCTCTCTTGTTGGCCCTCACTGCTCCTTCAGCATGCCAAAAACTGAGGTGAGCTCAACGTGGGCTGGAAGCTTGGGGAAGAAGCTTTATAAAATGGGAAAAGCTTGTTCCAGTAAAAGCAGACGAGACATCAGAATATCCTGTAAGTGTGACCTTCAATATTAGCGCTTAAATGTACAGCTGGGATTCATGCAGTAAAAGAAGGTGACTTAAGAACTCTACAGTTGGTAGAACTGGAAATTTTTATTAATTTTTGTTATGATGTGTTTGGATAGCCTCATTATTTATGTTTCCTTTATTTGGTTTAATCCAAAGTGATGTAAAATTATTGGAAGGAGAGAAGTTTAATTGTCCATTTTATTGATAATTCATGATGGCATTGGATTCATTATTACATTATATATCATATATGTATGTATAATTATTTTTTAATAAATTCATTTTCATTAAACTATGATTTCACATGACCTTAATGCATTTATAACAAAAAAAATTTAATTTTGTTTTCCTTATATATTATTTATTACTTAATAATTTTTAAAGAAATAAGGCACAGGCAGAATTTATGCAAAATAGATATGAGAGAATTTACTATTTCTTAGCACTTGGTTTTATCAGATTTTGAAATGGCTTTCCTGAATCCATCCTGGGTGTTACTGTTTCTAATAATCATTTTATATAAAATAGTAATTGTAACCCATCTGACCTCTTTACCCTTTTCACAGAGATGTTAAAATTCCAGTGAAATCACACACTGTTCTATGTAAGTCACAGGAAGCCATCTTTTCAAAAAATATGACAGAAAGTCTTGTAATAACATTTCCTGAGTACAATCTAGGGAGCTTTCAGGGGGACCATATGAAGTCATAGAAGCAGAGCCTCCTATAAAAAGTGAGAAATATTAATAAATACAATGTTTCTGTCTCATCAAGTAAAAGCCTACCACAAAGGACTACCTCACCACCTAGAAAGAAAATATTTAATATCTTAAAGTAATTCAAAGAAAACATAAAAAGTTATACTATTTTTATACTCATGATAAGGTTAGGCCTGGAAAAACAGTATAACTCACTTATCAGTGTTTAAATAAATATATGTTTAATACACATCAGTTGCTGACCATTTATCTTATGCTTTAAAAGATTCTCCATTGAAACATTGTATTTCTTCCTTAAAAGTTTTGTGATGTGTTTCTAGCCATTTCTGTTTATTGCTATGCAGAAGAGAATGTCCCGACAGGTGATTTACTTAAATAGATGGCTGCTAGATGAGAATGAACTTTGACTCATTTAAATTAACTCCAATATTTATTGTTACAAGTTGACAATGCTCTTGAAAATGATTAAGCATGACCTCTAGAACAAACAAATTTAATAAGAAGGACTAAAAAGAAACACAACATTGTATTTAAGAGATACCACCATTATTTTAAAATGAGGAACCCATAAAAGGTTTGACGTACAGTACAACAGAGTAAAATTTTGGTTTAAAAAACATCTCAGTGACTTTAGATATTTTTACCTAGGGCAAGTCTATTCAAGGGACTCTGAAAATGACCAGAATGATTATCCCAGAGAAAATAAGGTAGTTGAGCCTTGTTTGTAAATTTTAGTGAAATAGGAAGTGATTCTCTCTTTATATATGATTGCTTCCATGGACAAGGCTTATCATCCATGGAGGGAAATTTCTCCGTAGAATCATTGTTTAATTTAGAAATTAGTTTAGCGGGCTTATAAAAGTATATGCCTAAGTGTAGCACAGGGAGAGATACAGAATGCCACCATTGGTAATGTTTAATCTCTGTATGCAATATAAAAATGTGTATTTTTAAGTAAGAAGGAAATTCAGTAAGAAAAATAACTGATTTTCTTTCTACGGAAGGATATTTCTCTACCAGCACCTCTAATGACTCTCTACGATTCTCACTAGAATAAGACCTCTCAGACCAATGATTCAAAAGCATAAGCTTAGAGGGGGTTTCAATTTATTTATCAACTGCACATACACATACACGCATATGTACATCCTTTTGCTGGTTTCAGGAACACATTTATTGGTATTAATATTAGCCTCTGTCTTTTTAGCTCAAAATGTCACTGTCGTAAGAAAAAAAAAAAGGATGGTTCTAATACAAACCCCAGGGGGAGTCATTATTGCTTGGAATGATTTCCTGTTGCGATATCTGTGCTCCCTGTCTTGAAGAGTCATGCACACTCTTCACAGGCAAAGTTTCTGCCTTCTGTACAACCTCCACACTCTGAAGCCTTAGTCAAATACTGTGTACTCAGAAGGTGCCCAAGATGTGCTCCTGGAACTGAATCCTTGTAAGAGAGCATTGTTAAAACAGAACACTGTCCCTTGCTTGACCTCCAGCTTCCTATACAAATAGATGTGAAAAGATGTAGCTGTATGTCCAAATGTATTTTTCACATGGTGACTAATGCTGAATATAATCTATACTCAGCCATTACAGGAAAGTAAAGATGATATCAGCAATCCACCCTGCATGACAGCCTATCTCTCCTTTGTGACTATTTTCAGTAGTGTTTACCAAAGGAAAACAGGTTTTCAAAAAACCATTCCCTTTGTTAAGAATGCAAGAGAATTCACAGATGCTGTATATTCACAAAAGGCACCATTTTAAAACATAGAGTTTATCTGGTAGTGATATCATCAGAGGGTGCATTCAGCCAGACTGAACAACGCGGACATCTTCAATGTGCCTCATATATCCTCTTGAGATCTGGCGCTCTTAAACAAGCTCTTCCATCTGCCAGGAACCTGGCTCTCCCCATTTCTACCACCCCGCCCTTCAGTTTTGACTCATGCTTCAGGCACCAGCTAAAATTTCATTTCCTCCAAGGAGTTTCCCCGGATGCCTCATAAATGAAGCTAGGTCCTACAGCACCTCCTCCTCCTACGGTGTAATAATTGTCGCCCTGTATTGTAACTGCCTGTTTGCTGGTGGGTCTCCTGGCCCCAGACAGTCATCTCTGCAGGGGTGGGCTATGTCTTGGTCCCCCCTGTGCCCCACGTACCTGGGATGGCAGGCACCTCACAGATGACTACTGAATTGAGACGTAAACTTGGGCAATGAGACAAGCGAAGTAATTTATGTCAAAGAAACCTTTGTAAAGATAACACGTCTTTCTGAATTATTATAGATATTTTGGAAGTGTATCTGTGTTTAGGTGCGTGAATGTACGTGTTGGGAAGCGCCAAAACTGCATGAGGAGAGGAAACGGAGAGGTTCGTGGGGTAAACCTGTCCTCTGTCCAGGGCTCAGTTCCCTCACAGGGCATTTCATTCTGCTGTTAAGCCATCAACCACCTTTATGGGATCCCTGTCTCCCTCACTAGATTGCAAACTCCTGGAAGGTAGTAATTATGCCTTTTGACCATTGTCTATGGAGTTTTGGCAGACCGGGGCGGGGCGGGGGTGGGGGGGGTGGGGAGCAATAGGAAAAAAGGGATGGGGAGGAAGCTCTATTTTCACATTCTCAGAGTAGAGGTTTGGAATCCTGTAAGAAGAAATCAGGAGAGATGTTTTTTATGGCAGTCTCAACCATTTAGGCCATTTGTTCAGTATGATTTCCGGAAAAGACTGTATAAATAGAGTAGCTCCATGATAAATTTTGGATAAATTAGAGTAATCAAGTGAGAGAACTGAGACGATGTATGTAGGTTGTGAGATTCATGTAACAGCTAAAACCTGGTATGTATGTGCTCAGCCAATGCTCATTCCTCTCCCCCATGTATTTATTTGTTTTGTAGGCTATCACCTCCACCGTGCCAGCATTATATAGGGGCTCTAGGCGTTATGTGTATTCAGTGCTAAATTAAGACTCCACACCTTGAGTTTTCAAAAGGTGCTCACCTAGGGACTTTTTAGCAATGCAAATTCTTGGGCCCACCCTGACCTACAGAATCAGAAACTTTTAAGGAGGGGCTCAGCCATCTGTGTTTAAACAAGTTTTCAAGGAGATTCTATGCAGCTTACATTTGGGGACCACTGCTCTACAATAATGGGGGAAACACCCATTCAAAACAGAGGCAAATAATCTGGAAGGAAGCCTGAAAGGAATGGAAATAACCACCCTACCTAATTTCTTGCTGCTAAAAGTGTGATCCCTGCACCAACATCATATCACCTGGTTGAGATGTAGGGTTTCAGGCCCCATCCCAGACCTACGGAATCAGAAACTGCTTTTTAACAAGATCCTTAAGCGACTCACACGCACATTAAAGTATGAAACGCACTGGTCTAGTGAATACTTTGAGTAGCAGCAGATGAGCTGTGGGAGAGAAAAAAACTAAACAAGTTAAAAACTACATTTGAACATTTTAAATGAAATCTCCAGTCTCTCTTGAACAGAGGGTTCGTGTAGAAAGTAATGGCTATTTGCTTCACCACATGAAATTTCTCTAATTAAATATTACATTATCCAATGTAAGTCAGATATTTGGTGTGGGTGTGCAGGGACCCCACAGCACCTGAACTGTGCTTTCCAACAAGAGCGTCAGATAAAAGAGTGAGAACAACCGGGCCACATTTTAAAGCCCAAGACACGTGAAATGAATCTACTGTGTATTTGTAGCTGGAACACGTAAGCACCGCAAGAGAATTTTTAAATTCTTCATCTTTTGTCCCACACTCCTACCTACACACACATTTTTCACATATTTAACAAGTAATACTTTTATCACCACGATTTTGCTATTGATTGCTTCTTTAACAACAAAATGCATCACAAACAAAAATGAATGAAGCTGTCTGAGGAGAAAATTCCATAGTAGCTTTACTGTCAATGCCCATCATAAATAACCATGACATCATAGGCGCCTTATCTACGGGTTGCCGCTACTGATCGATGGCATCACTCTAGTGGTGTAAATAGCTTCTAATGTCCCATCTTCCACCTTCAAATAGGCTCTGATTATTTATGATAGCTGTTAGGTTACAAGTCTGAGCTGGGGTTTGGATTTATTTTCTACTTATAGCTGCTGTGGATTTCAAGTTAGATAGGATTATTTTTTAGTTAAGATGATGAACTGGGATAGAACTGTCATCGAGCCGGGTGCACCATCATCCCGTCTGGTTGGTGTCACCATTTGACTATGAATTCACAGGGCCAGAATGCTTTCAGGATTATCATTGTCAACCCACACATATTAAAGGATAGCAGTTAATCACCAGTTGTTACAACATGAAAAAAAAAAATGCAGAAAGCCGGATGTGGCTTTTTCCACAATTAAAATGTTTTAAAAATACCTGTAGCCTTTTGTTACTAAATCGTGAAGAGGCATATCATCTGCATTGTGTGTGTTTTGTGATAATGAAAGTGTTTCAACTTGAATGTGACAGCTAGAGATGATTTAGGAGGTAAAAGGAAATCCATCACCTCTTGGGCAAGGTATTCTTCATAATCATAAAAGAGACTGACAGGTAACTTGGGCAAGAATACATTTTTGCAGAAAGACATAGCAATGAGCTGTATCTACATGAAACAGGCAGGTGAAACAAAAAAAAAATCTGCCAATTTTCCAGATGCTTTGTCAATATAATAACAAATACTTGAATCACTCTCAACATTAGATAAACATAGTAAATTATCAAAAATGTTTCTGAGCTAGATCAGGATGATAGACTGCATTTTTTACTTTTTCAGATTTTTTTTAGCATTATGCAAATAAAGGATTTTTCTTCTGGTGTCCACTTTTATTAGGCTTCGGCCAATTCTTCATTCAAATTTCCTCTAAGTCTTTCCTTCTCATTGAGAAAATTGTGCTAAAAATGTAAGTTCTCAAAAAACAAGAGGAAAAGTTTTCACCATGCAAAATAGTATGTGGTTAATACCCTATAACTATAATCTTATATCATTTTCAAGATAATTTTTAAAGTAAATTCAATAGCTATGAGACTAGTTAAAAATCTCAGATTTGAATATTTATCCTGTCACGTTTTATTTCATCAGCTAACCAAGCTTCTAATGAAATGTGTATAATCTTACATATAAGATTACATATAAATATATCTAAATTGTCCATACATATATATAATCTGTTATGACAAAATTTTATTTCCCACTAAATTTTGGATTATTTTGTATGATTTTTAAATCAGATACAAAATAACTGCTCTACTTGGCATTTTTAATGGTTCTTAATCTATGTAAAAAATAACCGAAGATCAGTTTGCCCCCTTACAACATTTTACAGACATGTTAACAGTAAAAGTATACACAAACTAAACACTGCAAAGAAAGTAAACACCTATCTGAAAATGCCTTAACGCTACCAGAGATGAAATTTTTACTCGAGCAATCTGTCTTCCCATATTATTTATAAAATTTCACCGGATCAATTGCACATTGCTCTTATAAGGTCATCTTGAGGACTACTCTATACATTTAAACATTTAAAAAATGGAAAGACATTAGTTTTTAATGGTGATGAGGCAACTGCTTGATGATATATGCAAAATGAAAACAGAGGGATCCCTCCAATAACTGTTGCCCTGTATGCATATTGTAGTAATTATTTAATGCCAGGATATTTCCCTTTCTAGAGGCAGTAATTTAAATATTCCTTCCCCATATGCTTTGTGCTGTTAAAAGTCTTAAGTAAACTGAAAACCTCAGTCGAGGGAAAGTGGGAATGTGGATGCTAGGCGCTGACAATGGCTGTTTTGTCACATCCAGGCTCTGGTACTTACTCAGGAAGTGGGGATTCGTCCAGCCAGCTGATGCCAGGGGACGATGATTTATTGCCTGGTGTCCTCAGTGGCAATTGGACCCTTTCCCACTGTCACTCACAACTTGCAAAGATTGTGTCCTAAAGAAGAGGTTCCCCTCCGTTCTAAAGAGATTACAATGCTTGTCATAAAGTGTCTTTTAGCAGAGGGAAACGGCTATGAAAATGGGCAAAGAAAGGAAACAGTCAGAAGAGGAGAGAAGATGGATGTTCTGTAACCTTTTCTCAGAGACCCATTTCTTCTACTTTTTCTCCTGTCTTTAGCAGGTTTTTGTTTGGGCTGATGACAATGCGTAATAGCCTGATAAATTGATTTTGTGAGTCCTTTTTCTCATCTCTTGAGAAGACACTAACTCGTTGGGACTTCAGAGGGCTCACAGAGGCAGGAGACAACAATTAGTTTGTTGAAGATGTCAGAAAGTAGCTTCAGAGTTTTGCCAGGAGAAATCCTTACTGACAGATCAGTGCTGACAATGTTGGCAGCTGCTTGAAAAGTGCAGCAAGCAGCCCAGCATCTTAGGGCGCGAGGAGGAAGGCCGCTGCACGTGAACTCTGCACTCTGGCTCGGTCCTCGGCGCTGTGAGTTCCTTCTGACTCACCAGAATTAAAAGGGAATGTTGTGTTTAAAAAAAAAAAAAAAAAAGTCCAAGAGCTGGGTTCTGCAAAACACATTGTTAAATACCTTCTTTAACAGCTAAACGGATAGCAAATCAAATCTTAGCATTGCTCTTAATTTAAATTTAAATCAGTGACTAAATAAATCTCTGTAACTGTTTTCAAAACCTTTTATGTACTGCACGATTTCAAATTGACTTCTCTATATGTAAACATATATGCTGCTTGGTACTCAACTCTACCGAACATATTAATTTCAATAAATCTTTGAGGGACCAACTTGACATCTGTTAAAGAGATAAAATATTCCTAGTCTGAACATACTTAAATTAGTCAAGCATTTTGAGGTACCATCCTGGAAGTTATCAAACATTATTAACATTCAGATTTACTGCCTAAAACCTTTGCCCTAAAATTATCAAACAATTTTCAAAGTGTTGCTTTTCTAATATAAAAGAACTGAACTTTTCTAACTTACAGACATAAAATTGGCAACTTCTTGAAAATTTTGAAACTGATATAAAATCTCATTACATTTGGGGAGATGTAAATATTAGTGTTTCCTCCTTGGCATGAAAAAAAAAAAAAAATCAAAGGATAGATCCTTGCATAGCACCAAAGCACAATTTTATGTTTTGGTAGCCTGTCACTATTTACTTTTAAAGGCCCATAATTTAAAATTCTATACTCTGTGTCTATTTATGTCTACGGCATGTTAATTACATATATGTGATTTTATGTAAAACTAACACTTTAGACTTGGTGTTATAATATAGCAAGGAATATTTCCAAGCATTTAATCTTCCAGAACGTCTGCCCCAGATAGAGCTAAATATAAAACTTCCCTATATTTTGAAGAACGCTATATCAACCACTGAGTGTTTCTCCTAATTCTGAAAAAAGGTATGAAGTGCTCAAGTTAGACAGATAATGGGAGGTGAAAATGGGGCAATCCTAAATATTCTAAAATGAAGAGTTCCAGGGAAAGCCCTGTGAATAAAGAAGCCTGAATTCTAGACTTTGTTTTGCCATCAACTAGCAAAGGACTTTGAGCTTCTCTGGGCTCCGATTTCCTCAAGCAGTAGAACAAAGGGTTAATCAGGATGATCTCTCAAAGGACCATTTCACAAGACCTAAAATTATTATCATCATTTGAAACAACTGACTCGCTATGGTCCACTCATCATCAGGGAGCTTAGCCAGAATGAAGTCTCTAAAACAAAAACCATCCCCTACAAGAATGGCCAATGCCACTGCTTGAAATTTGAGAAGCGGTTATGCAGATCTGGGGACACCTGGATCTTTGATTTCTGGTCAACATTCTTTCCGTGGACTTCAGGCCCATTCACCTGTATTAAAGGAAGGATGGAAGAAGAGAGGTAAACCTCACAGGACAGAGCTTGCTCCTCATCTGCTTGGCGGGAACGAAGTGAAAATCTGGAACTGAAATAGGATTGAGAAGCTCTTCTACAGTTTATCCCTGCTTCTACTGAAGCACGCTACCACAGTATTAACATAGCTGTTAGGGAATAAATGCATTTAACAGTTAACGTTAACTCCACAGAAATAAATTATGTGGTCAAATTGTTCATTAAATGCATTAATCCAGTTGTAAGGGACCTGCATCATAGCAATAATTGCACTGTCATTGCAAAGCTTTTAAAAGCCAATCAATCCAAATTATATCAACTTGACTTATACCTTCCCAGCAGCACTACTTTAGCATCGAATAACAAATGTATGACAAAAGACAGCTTCTGACGTAGCTGTGAAGCAGTTTGAAAGCTTTTGTATTTTGTATTGTTGGCTACACTGAGAGTTTAAGGGATAGGAAGGAAAAAAAAGCGTCATAGTTCAATAGGTCTGACCCATGTTTTTCCCATTTTTACTTTCTGAACCAAACAGTGCAATTAACTTACATTACACGTCTTCATAATATTTGTCACGAATATCACAGCAACAGATAACACCCGCACTGCCTTCACAACAGTGAACAGAGTTCTACCGGGTAACAAAAACTTCTTGGCCCAACAAGAGACTTTTAAAATTCAAGCTCTCTAAACTTAGCAGCACCCCTGAGAGTCACAAATTGAGAGAGATTAATTCTGTGCCCCTGCACCCCTCATTACCAGGAGAGCTGAATTAGGTCAAATGCAAGTTAATCTCCTGAATTCCACTTCTGCACATGGATGTTAGGACAGCCATTATCGTGTACTGGCTAATGTCTTTAAACTACACGCATGCAAAATTAATAAACAGTATGCCCAGCCCATATGAAAAATAAATGAAAGTAATGCCTTGAAGTGATTTTACATAACAACATTGCACGATACAGTAACTAAGGAAACATATGCACACATGTATAACCCCAATGCTATCTAGAGCCAACATGAGTGAAAACAATGAAACCCAATTACAGAAAGTTCGGAGTTTCCCGTAGTAAACAATCACACACAGATGAAGAAATGTCGGTCAACCCAAATATCTATGAAACGTCACATAGGACCTGCCTCCACCCCCCATTTAAAAATGCAAGGCAAACTGCTCATGCGGAGGGTGATGAAGTTTTAAGCGAAGCAAGACTGCCATCACTCTGCGACGGTACAATGTTTTCCATTCTTTAGGGGAGGAAAAAAAAAAAACAGGCGTACATGTCAGCACTAAGCTAGTAAAATCAGGACTCCGCTTGTCCAGAAGGCCTCATAACAACCTAATTGCCTTACCTCTCCTAGACTGTAGCCGGGTCAAACCACTCGTACTCTATTTTCATTATGTACTGCATATTTTCAGCAGTGATAAAGGTTGTGATTTCTTTGTAAAATTAAATGAACCATTATCTTGCATTTTTTTTTCATTTTGAAAATGCTTTCACGTTCTAACTTATTCCATATGATTCTTCCAAGAACCCGAGGTGGACAGGATTCACATGATAGGAAATATTATCCCATGTTCTATAGAAGGAAATACATTAAATTAATTAAATTATTAAATTAACAACCAGAGGAGCTGAATCCTTGTCCTACCTCTGTCATTAACTGGAAATGTGACCATGAAGTCATTTGATCTCGGCAAGCACAGAAAAAAGCAAAAAAATGTCCGCTTCAAGACAGTTCAAGAAATTAAAAAAAAAAAAATCAGATAGCCCTTAACGATGTGGGGAAAAACATGCTTAACCTGACTCTCAGAATAAGAGAATTTTAAATTACAAATACACTGAAACACCACTTTTTGTCTGTGACTAGCAAAAGTCAAACAGTGTAGTTATACATCATGTTGATGTGCTATCGTGGACAAACAGCCACTTCCATACGCTGCTGTTGGGAAAGCTGGTTAGTACAGCTATGGAAAATTGACAAAACCTGAAATAATTATAAACGTACATATCATTTGACCCATCGGTTCACTTCTAGGAATGTAGCCTATGGAGTTTCTCACGCAGCTCCGTTGAGCATTGTTTGAAATAGCAAATGATAATCATAATAATTAATAATACATTATGGTACATACACTCAATGGAATACTATAAAACAAATAAACAGAATTAGAAGGTTCTTTACATACTGCTACAGAATAATCTGCAAGATGAATAGTTGAGTGAGAAAAAAACCAAACTGCAGAATGGTGTGTTTAGTGTACAATACTTGCATAAACGGGAAAAAATATTCATTTGCTTTTATATGCATATCATACATCTAGAAAGATCCACAGGAAAAATACTGCATGACCTCTGGGAGGGCAGTGAGGTGATGGAAGACAGGTGTATTTAGTTACTTAAGTACCTATTTTAAAGAATTAGGTAGAGATACAGAGATATACAGATACGTACAGAGAGAGAGAAGTATCTCTAAAATACTACTTCAAAAAATAAAGCAAATAAGAAATATATAGGTACACTTTGCACAAAAAAAGATTTCTGTCCACATAGAAATGTGCGTGTGTGTGTGCCCGTGTACACACAAACACTTTTACATAAGCTTCTTGGAGTGCTACACAAGAAATTGTCGAAACTACAGGCATGAAGTGTCTCTCAGGAGAAAGGAGACATGCTTAATGTACTGCTTGAATTTTATTAAGTGCACGTATCTCTTTCATAATCATATTAACCACAAACAAAAGACAAAAACAGGGAAAGGGCAGAATTAACTGAAAGGTGTCGCTAAGGTAAGTTATCTACCCTTAAATGGGTTGAAGTGGTCGCAAGAAAAGAATTCGGTTCCTCTGACAGTCCCACCTTCCTTCTTGTAATTCAAATGTAGATGAGTCTACTTTGAAAAAGAAAAGTTCAATTAGAAACTCTGTGTGGATGACAGGGCCCTGAAAACATAAGAGCAAGAGCTTAGGGAATGGATTTGTCTGGTTCGCCACATAAACGCCCAATAAATATGTGTTGACTGACTGACAGGCCCAATTGCTAAGCTTGCTACAGAATATGTGCAAAATAGCCTACTTGAGCAGTCTGCCATCCCATGAAGACATTTGATTCCAACAGGCTAGGACTTAATTGGAAAAATATGGGAAGGACAGGATGGCAAGACCATTCTAACAAAGTCCTCTAAAAATGGATGATTATTTCTCTGCTTATCTACAGGGCATCTTCCGCCAAAGATACGGAGCTTTAAAAAACCCATTTCTACCAACAGAAATAATTCTATCCCATCTGCTCGCCAAAGTTCCCTGAGAAAGCGGTGATAGTTGATGTAAAAGTGGAGAAAGACGGGAATATTGCGGGTCCTGTCTGTGCGCACACACATGTGCGTAAGGACCAGATGAGGTGAATGCTCTCAGAAAAATTATTATGTTTTATCCACTGAAGTAAAAGGAGGCTGTTTCTGGGTGTGGAGTGTGAAAAACAGTCTCACTACTTTATAGTCACACCTCATAACATAATCCTGTAACACCTACTGACCCAGGATCTCCAAGAAAGGAATAGTGTTAATTCTATTGCACTTATGGGAAATTTGGGGAATGTGGAGCCAAGATCCGCCAGCCCTGAGGTTCTTACTCATAGCCTTAACCATGATATTTCCTTCCTTATTTGAGGATGAGTAGAATATACTCACTCACACCTTTTCATTAGATTCTGCTTGCTCTGTGGACTCCTAGAATAAAGCGGTCCTTTTGAAATGAATGTTAGTAACACTGTAATTACTCTTATTATTCATTTCATAGAATAAATAAACATTTTATATGTAGATTGCCTTGCAGACATTCAAAAGTAAAGATGAATATTTCAGTTCTGAGTCAAAGATTAATACTACATACACACACACACACACACACACACACACACACTACAGTTTATATATATGTCTACATATATATTACAGCTAAGAACTTTATAATCATTTCAAAAATAACATTGCTTCTTTAAAATATTTTAGACAAATAATTATGTAGAACAGAAGAAATGTTTCAAACTGAGCCATTAGCAGCACTATCTATTACTATTTAAGTCTATGTCCACCCCCTCCATGTCATATGTAGAGTATCTTTATTTTTCAAACATTGAACCATTTTACTGCCTGCTTGGTTAAGGCTATGACTGGTTGTTAACCACTTCTCTAAATACTTCAGGAGACTGAGAAACAGTAGAATTGTATTTTTTTTACATCAATATAAAGTCATGTTCACCCCCAACCCCCCTTCTTCCCGGCCCCCTCCTCGCTCTCCCCATGAATGTGTTTTCTCCCCCACTTCTTAGACGCATTTGGTAACAATCAGGCTTTTATTTTAAGGAGCCCTAAGATAAGGTATCTGTGAGCTCCACACTTGGAGTAATTGATCACATTTGTTTCCTGTTCCTAGGTTAGACTCCTCACTCTTGCTCTTTTTTTTTAAAACTTGGCATGTTTCTCATTACCCTCTGCCTTGTTAGCCTAGTAGAAATTTTCTACTGTGGAGAGTGAAAACAGGACGATACTATTACAAACCCCATCTAGTCAGTGACAGCAGCCCTTCTCTTTCTTTGGGAACTTCTGGCCACTTCGCTATCTAGCGGGGAGCCCTCCTATGGATACAGGTATGCGTGCGGGTAACTGAGGGAGGTTCCATGACATCCGCTTGGTGTTCGCATGTTTGATTTTCACACTGTGCTGATTCATACCGAGACTGTTCCCCAGGATGACAACATTGTTATCATATGACTCACACTGCCCCACTTCATTTCATTTGGGAATGTTAGCTCAGGTTCAATAAGCATCAGCTGCCAATTCTGTAAAAGAAGACCCGTATCTTTCCCGTTTATGCTTTCCAGATAAATTGTAATCAGTAGCATTTTATTGACCCTGTCAGGTGGGGCTTAATTTCAGATATTGACTAAGGAAAGAAAAATGCAGAAATCTGAACAATCAAGTTGCCCTTTTTGTGTCTGTAGGCCAAAGAATATGGGGCCCGACTCATTTTCCTATCATTGCTTCAATCACAGCAAAGCAAAAATGGGAGTTCAAGTGAAATGAAAGACCTGCCTTTATTTTCCTTTTTAAGGCCAAGAGAAATACCAAAATAAATGATCTATAATGGCTAAAATTAAACTAACATATTTACTTACAACATAAATATTTATTTGTAAAAACATGACAGACTCTAATAAAGTGAGATGCTTGCCATTCATGCAAGAAATCTTAACAAACGATCCTTTACCTAAGTGGTATTCCTACAACATGCAGAGTTTTAAGACCATATTGTCAACAATTGCCAGATTTGTTTGTATGTTGGGTTGGCTGGTTGTTTATTTCACTCGGTTCTCTTTCACTTCACACATTTTGGCACCTTTGCATAAATCGCCGGCAAAAGCAGCGTATTTTAACAGCATTCAAAATAAATAAGATGCAGAAGACTTGGAATCTGGTCTAAGAGCTACACCCCAAAGTCGTTAGGTGACCTTGGACAAAAAGTTGACCGTCTCTGACCCCCAGTGTCCTCATTTATAAGATAAGTGGTCTAGGTCAGATGGCCTTCGTGGTGGCTCTCAGGGCTCACACTCTGTGATAACTAACATTGACCTGAATCACCATGTGAAAGATTGAGTCCTCAAGGTTTTTGAAGATTGTGTTGAAAACAGTAGCTGCTGGCCACATGTGACCGCTATATACTTGAAATGTGGCTAGTCCAAATTAAGATGTGTTTTAAGTATACACACCAGATTTCAAAGACTTTAGTGCCAAACAGGTAAAATATTCCAGTAATAATTTTTACAGTTCTTTACATTCTGAAATGATAATATTCTGGATATATTGGTTACATAAACTATATTATTAAAATTAATTATACCTGTCTCTTTTCTTCTTTTTATAAATGCCATACTAGAAAACTTGAAGTTATATGTGGGGCTCATGTTATATTTCCGCTGGACAGTATGTAATAAGAGGACTCTGGCTGTGTTTTTCTCCCAGAGATAAGATTAACATGGAAAGACTTGGAAATATTTCATTTATTGGGTCGTTATAAAAATAAAAGAAAAATCACTTGTCCTCTGGATAAAAAAATACAGGTCAAAACCGTACTTAAAGCACCCATGCTACTTAATAAAGGGCACTAAATGTTAAAGAATATGTTGCATAAGATTACTGTACTAGTAATCAACATGTAACCGAAACAGCCCAAATTGCCCCAAAGTCATAACTTAATTTTCTCATCTAACTAATCGGATTTACATTCCAAAAACCTGAATGATGGCTCATTATTTCCTTTACAACATTAGTTAAAGATTAGAAAAACATTAGTGAAAAGATTATAACTAAAAGATTATAAATCATCTTTTGTTTCTCTAGATAGATGTGTCCACTTTATCTTGAGAGTGCCTTTACTTGAGGACTTCTGAAGCACTGTGTCCAAAGACCAAAGTTTTGCACATTTTGTCAACGGTAATACCTAGGTGATTTAGATTAGTAAGGAAAAACTAAATTTCGTCTAAATAAAAATGTGCACACAGCTGTATGATAGATAGAGAGCTACCATTTTGTGTTTAAAATGGTAAATCAAGGCCACAGTGTATTTTTAAAATGATGTATTTTTCTAGAAGGTACAAATAAAGGATAAATGCTTATTAAAATTAACAGTGAAACCTAATCCCTAAAGGAAGCATTATGTATCCCACATAAAAGTAAATCCAGTCATCATCTGAAGGGAATATTCTATGTATTTTATAGCACGGAGAAATGAGCAAGAAGTCATAGTTACAAAGCTGAGGAATGTCATTTTCCCTCTCCGAGATTAAAATGTTTTCCTTATAAAAATATGCAACCTTATTTTTACCATCCTCTTTCTCAAGTATTTGCATCTTTATCCATCCCCAGAACCTGACACCTTGTCAAGGTAAAAGGTAAAAGCTTTTGAAGATCTACTACTACCCTTGTCCTAATAAGGTCACTGACCTTTCAGACTCAACTCCTGCCCACCCCCTTCTTCATTTCCTTTCCTATCATTAGTCTGAAATGGCATCAACTACGTCTCAATTTTCCTCATCCCTTCAATGCCCCACCTCTTTAGTCCAAATTCACCTAATTAGGAACTTAATTTCCTTTTTTCCCTGATTGAGGAATTGATAATAGACGGATTCCCATTCATCTCTGAATCACAGAAAATTGCATTGATGACCTCTTATTTAGGAATGCTAAGCATTTATTCTAAAAACTCTTCTGCAGAGGCCAAGCTGTTCCAAAAAGTGTATTTTTCCAACCCGGAACTAAGCAAAAGCGTTGTTTTTACCTTTTTTTTTTTTTAACTAAAATGGGAAGAGGAGAATCATTCAAATCTGACAAAATTTACATTTACTTTATATTTTATTCTACAGAATCATAGTTACTTACATTGAAAAGAAGTACGTTTTCCTGTCAGGGAGCAAATAATTGAGCTCTACGAGAAGATTATCAGACTAGATTTAAAGAGATAGAGCTCAGGAAATTAAGTTAATTTGAAGCTGGTCACTTTTGGCAAAATTATATAAAGAAATTGGTAAGCCAGAAATGACACATGGTCTAGGTATCTACAACCAAACGGGAGTCATATATTAAAGTGACTATCTGGGTAATTTGCTAACATTACTATAAAATTACCTCCTTGACTTTAATGGTGATAGTCTGACTGTAGAGTCTTCCACTTAATAACTCAACGCCCACGCATGAAAATATTTCTTGTATTTTTCCCCCAGAGCATTCGTGGCCTTAAACACTGGTGGTAGGAGACAATTTTATTCTGCCATTCAACTCAAAATTTTAATGACTAATTTCAAGTCCTATTCATTCAAGGAATGAAAAGATCATCAACATCATTAGAAACCTTGGAATTAGCAATTATAATAAATGGCAAAGACAAGCCTAGTTCATTTTATCCAACAGGTATTTGAGCCCCTACCTGGTGCATTCTGCCATAAGGCATCAGAACAAATCACTTCAATGTTTATTTTATCACAGATCTACTAATGCAGAAGAGAATTAGTGACATAGATGACCCAAGGAGAGAATGCAACTGAAAAAAAAAAAAAAAAGTCCATTTCAAGCATATGATCTCACTGCACTGTGCTTTCTTTGGTGGGCCTTAATTTGAGCTGAATCAGGGTCAGAACTTTGCTATCTGAACCTAAACTGTACGAACATGATTTAGACCCTCCCCACAAAAAGGAAGTTATACTGTTGATTTTAATTTATTTCAAGAAGTCAGAATTTATTCTTACAAAAATAAAAACTACCAAAGCAAGTCATTAAAGCATTGTTGTTGTTTTTTTTCCTCCTCATGGAATGATTCATACTGGGTTTGCCATTTGTGGGCGCCTGGGTGACTCAGTTGGTTAAGTGTCCGACGGTGGCTCAGGTCATGATCTCGTGGTCCGTGGGTTCAAGCCCTGCCTCAGGCTCTGTGCTGACAGCTCAGAGCCTGGATCCTGCTTTGGATTCTGTGTCTCCCTCTCTCTCTCCCCCTCCTTCCCTCGTGCTCTCTCTCTCTCTCTCTCTCTCAAAAATAAATACACATTAAAAAAATTTTTTTAAATAAATAAATAAGCGTTAGCCATTTGTAAGAGATAGCTATTGCTAAAATGACCTCAAATTCAATTATCTGAAGAGAAAGA
Organism: Prionailurus bengalensis; assembly: GCF_016509475.1. Taxonomy (NCBI): domain Eukaryota; kingdom Metazoa; phylum Chordata; class Mammalia; order Carnivora; family Felidae; genus Prionailurus; species Prionailurus bengalensis. The sequence continues at coordinate 97,258,527 of NC_057350.1, read as the reverse complement.
AAAAAAAACTAGGTAAATGAAATAGTAAGAACAATGGCCCTTTCAAAACACAAAATTAAGTAAATAAACTACCTCATCAGCTTCATCACTGAAACCATTTTGCCTGAAAATATAATTTTTATATCGGAAAAATCGTGAGTAGTTAGCAATCATTAAAATGGAGAATTCACTCTAGTTAAGATACGGCATTTGAATTCTGACTACCTTGGAGCCCTACATAAGAACATTTCCAAGTGGAAAAGAAAAATGAAAGAGATCAGTTTTACGAGTTGCCGTATTTTCTCCTTCCTCTCTTCATGCCACCCCAAACGCATCCTCAACCCGTAAGTGTGAATAGCTAAGTGACATTCAGAACCTTTTCCAGGAAGTAGGAATGTTACAAAATCAACCCAACCAGCTATGTTAGGTAGCCGAAGCACGAGCTGGAGAAGGAAAGAATTACAGAATTAAAGCCAAACGATGTCTTTTAAACATGTGGAAGATAAACTTATTTCCTTTCTATGTCTTTTTTAACAACGGGAATGTCTACAAACCAGTTATTGCCCTCACACCAAACTTCACATATAACAATATAAATGCTACAGATTGGCATGCGGTTAAAGCGGGTTCGAATTTATCACAATAAGCCTAAACCATTTCTTCTCAAATTATCGAAGTGATAAAGCATTGAACCCCCATCCTTTGGTTAATAAGCAGGATACATTTTTTTCCTCTAACATATTGGACAAGCCTTAAGTTTCTTAAGCAAATAAAAGAATACTTGCTCAGTCCTTCTACAGTTAACCGGTAGATCCACAGGGCTGAAATCTTTTATCACTCCTCTCCTTTCTACTTTGTAAACCTACTTAAGGTTATTACATAATGACCTGAATAATGAAGTTCTGAAGGTTTTCCATTGAGACTGGAATTAATCCCAATGTACTGAGAGAAAAAAAAAAAAATCTAAATATCTTAGGGGAAAAAAAAAAAAAAAAAGAGGATGCCGTGGCACTTTTAATCCTAATACCCAAAATGTCAAACCCGGTAAATAAGACCATATTCATGACCCGTTTTTGACACTCACACTGACAATACTCCCAGAAAGATTTGCCGTCCCCCCAGACTGCCCAAGGACATGTTAATTCTCAAAAACCTCATGCCTAGCAATTTTCCCCCTTATTCCAAACAACTGATCATTATTTCTCCTCCAAAGTTGTCAGAAATTCCTCACTGCCCATAAAGCTTAATTTACTAGTTCATAATATCCCCATACTTATATATCAAGCCACTTTCACAGGACACAAAAAAATATATTTTCCAAACTTGGCAGTTTCTGTTTTTCTTCTTTAGTTTAGTTGGCCATATTATCCATGTGTTAAATCCCAGCCTAGCCTTTACTTTGTATCTTGGAAATACTATATAGCTTGTACCCTTAGGAAATGTGTGCAAAATTTTAAAAGAATTCATGTTTTATGGCTAAATCATAGAAGACCAAGAATAGGTAGAATGCAAGGAATGTTACTAGAATCTCTGAGTGTCAGACCAAGCAAATGGTCGCCATGAAAATACAGCTGTATACATTTGCATGGGCATATGTTTGTTCAGTTTTTCCCCCTTCCCGAGCCGGGGCTTCAGCTTTAGGTCATTCTGCAAACAAGCCCCAGGAGACACACAATTACACTCCCCTGGAGACTGACCCCTTAGAGTGCCCACCTGTAGCCAAACACAGATAGCATCCCGGAGCAATGAATTAGCACTCTAAGCTGATTAGAGCAGCTCTGCACAACTCTATTTTATTGACACAATGAAGAGAGGACAGAAAAGGGCCTGAAATGAGAAAATCATTTCCATGCTGACTGAATTAAAAGAACAAAAGAGCTCCTTGGAGTTGCAGCATTCAATTTGTCGGGAAAAAAGGAAGCCACTTAATGGCTCACAATAGATCTGAGCAGACAGATGAAATTTAAAACTTCAGCATGAGTGCGATTAGCAGCGAAACATATTCTAAATCATTTCCTCCATATGCATAATTTCGTTTGATTATTTAGTTCTGTGTTTTATAAAAACACTGGGCTAGATGCTATCTTCAAAATGTCTTGACTTTTCATTTTTCAAAATCACAGAACAGTTTCTCATTGTATGGTAATGTCCTCTGTGACAATATAAATTGAGCAAAACAAGTATGGCTCATGTTTTCCTTTCACCTTTAGTTTCCAAAAGTGAATATATAAACAGAGGTTAATCTGTGGAACCTAGGATTGTAAAGTAATCTTCGACTAAACAGTTTGCAATTCGAAGTTAAATAAATTATATGCAACAAGAGCCCTTCAACATGGGGTAAAAGGCAACCCATTATTGCACCCAGAGGCTACAAATAAACTCTGCCAGTGCTAAATTAAAATGTCAAAACGGATGTCTTCCTTAGTTTAAAAGATAGCATTAATATCACTAAAAGCAATGCAGTTAAGACTGCAGTTTCCAAATGTATGTTCTTTATTTACTTTTGTTCAATTAATTATCGTTGTGCTTGTTCTGACTTCTAAATGCCTGAGTTCAATTGAATCTGCAACTGATGTCAAAAAATGACCACTTAATAAGCAAGATTTATGCTTAGATACAAATATGTTGCAGCATGGAAGAGTCTCTAGAATTCCTCTTTGCTATTTTTTCCCAATTCGTCAGAAAAATCTAAATGTCTAAACCATGTAGAGAAAACAGAATTGATTTTCATGAGCTTCTCAAAAGTTTTTCAAGGGAGATTTTTCTCTTGCCAGTGTTAATTTTCAGTGTTTCAAAATAAAAAGAGTGAAAGCAAAGATCTTAATTTTGATGAAGCTCGCATTTTCATTTTCCATGCCTAAACTTCTTTTAAGAAAGGCTTTTTGTTTAAAGTGGCCCTTCAGACTTTTAACCCCTCATCTTGGCTCCTCATTTAAATGAAGCAAGTTCATTCTTTCTGATCTTGAAACATCCTTTGCCCAAGGGCTGAGGTGCGATGTAAATTGAGAAAAAAAAAATTATAGAACAAGTCAAAAGAAAAAAAATTACTCTGAGATATTTTGAGGTCCAATATTTGGGGTGCATTACTACTTAATTTGCTGAGTAAAATTTCCCCAGAGGGGAGAAAAAAAAAAGACCCAAGGTATTCTGGGGATGAAAGCCCAAGCCATCTCTCCAACAGCTTCCATTCTCCTGACTAAATGAGGTAAGAGTTTTTTATATAAAGAGAAACTATAAAGCTTGTGGATATTTTAACAAAATCAACGTAGTGTAACTTTGCTGACAGCTTGTCACATTTCACTGACTGTCTGTCTGGGGTACCGTGATAACATCTGCATTCACTCAGTATGAGAGCTTAACATAAGACAAAAAAGTGGGCCCTTCCCCAGACGGTTCCATCAGTCTGTCAGTTCTGACATGTCATCTGAATTTTTTGAATCACTAAACACTTTTGAGACTCTGGTACTTATTATCTTTTCTTAGTTTCTATACTCTCTCAGCAATGCTGAAAAATGTAAAATTTGCAAGTAAGGTAGTGGACGTCCCAGGCTTTTTGTTGTCTAATCCGTAGGCCCTCATTCATGCTCACTGTTAATCTCTTAAGACATTATAAAACTGTTAGACAAAGAAATGTGAATACCTCTGCTTCTTTTGAGAATGGGAGGAAACCAAGGAAAATCGGGATCATGCTAAGCTATTCTTTTCACTATGAAAATGGTAACTTAAACCTGTTGCATCAAATTATCTATAATTCCCCACGCTAGGGCAAATGTTTTTGAAGAATGAACAAGAGTAGTGTCACATAAGGAGAAAAATGATCACAGAATTTTCAAAATCTGCCAAATTTGATGTCCACAGAGCGTGGGGATCCTGGTTGCTGAATTTCTCACTGCTTCTATTTTTTTATGCCACGGTACATGACATATGGTTAATATGCTTTCAGGAAAGCTCATAAAGGAGTTTACCAATACTCACTAGTAATCATCAAACAGTTTAGATAATTTTGTTCTTTATTAGGAACACTAGCAAGGCTCACAGCTATATAACGGCCTTAAAAAAATGTGGCTAACATGTATTAAAATACTACACATCACAGATTTTAATAAGCAATGTTGTCCTCAAGACTGAAAAAAAAACTTTACAGCATTGTTTCTATAAAGCCTAAATATAAATGGATCCTCGGAGCCAGAGAGAATGCTTTTATGAACCACATAAAACAGCCAAAGCTGCATTTCTATCTCCTCATTGCAGCCATTCAGGACATTAAGTTAAAAGTGTATGTGTTTGTTTTCCAAGTAACCAAGAGATAGAGAAGAGGGTAAATAATATTAAATTGAGAGGCAAATTTTCTCCTGGACCCCAAATACTTATTTCCCTTTTTCATAAGCACATGCTTAACACCTGCAAATCATTTCAGTATAGACAAGCGCCCCTGTAAGTGACTAACTACAGGTGTGTTTCCCACCTGCATCCTCAAAATGACTAACTGTCCCCCAGATGGTCAGATCCTGTGCACATTTGGTCTGAAGGAAGGTGACACATATTAGATGGATACCAAATAAATTTCACCAAAACTCTTAGGTAAAGAGAGTTGTATTGACATTTGACTCAGGACGAGAAAATATACAAGAAGCCAAAAGAAAATGAGAAAAGAAAGACAGTGAGAGGAAGAAAGGAAAAGGAAGGGAAGAGGGGGGAAGAGAAAGCTGGCGTTCGTCACCGCCGTATCCCGCCGCGGTATTTCCCCAGGACACACGGCAGACAGACAGTACACACTGGTGGCATTAACACAGTCATCAACGACTAATGAGCAAAAGCAATAATGAATTTTGGAACCGTATGTATCTCCTGCCATTCATACTGCTTTATGTAAAGTCAAACCGAAAACCAATTTTCCATACAAACAAAACCTCCCTCACGTAAGACGTGGGCGGACGGCATTAAACACTGACAATTCCTCTACCACAAACAAAGGTTTTGTGACCATTTCTCACTTTTCTTCCTTTGGCAGCTCATCATCTTGTAACTCTCTCAAGAGCTTGGAGGTAATGTCATTTGCTTGCTGTTTAGTCTGTGCTTAAAATGTCAGCTGTTTATTATTTCTACATTTCAATGCTAACACCACGGCACGTCAGAATAAAGGGCAAGTTTTCTGACACATCTCAGTGACCAAAGGACTTACATTAAATAGAGGTCTCCATTCTTCCTGAAAATAAAGAGTCGCTCGTTTTTTAAAACTGAGGCCAGTTTTCCTTACTGCATAATTTTCTTCGGACATTTTTGTGATCTGCCCATGAGGGGCCTGGTTTATATACGGTGTTGAGATCCAGCTTTTTTTCCTTCAAGCAGTTCATGCTTTGTTTAGGGTCACGGAAAGTTACCTTTTATTTTTATACAACTGAAGACCAAGACGGTGAAAGGGATTAGACAGACCCCTAGGACAAGTAGACAAAAAGACAACTATCCAAAGACAGTCCTTCTGTCCTTCCTAAACTCCTAAGCTCAGAGGTTGCATAGGGGAGGAAGTCTTTGGGGTCTGGACTAAAATGAATAGGTACTATTTAATGAAAGAGTAAATACGGATAAAGTTTTCCATGAGACTAGGATAAACTTACAAAATTATAACAAGGCTGAAAACATAAGTTGTCTTCAAATGATGACAGATAAATTCACAGCCGACAGAGTCTTGCTGGGGTACAGCTGATGGTGGAAATACCACCTGATTTATGACATATTTTCTTTTTTTATGATATGTTTTCAACCTCTCCTATCTTGGGTAATGAGTTCTAACATCCTATTGTGGTAATTAGTGCTTCTCTGAAATCTTTTTTGTTCAGATAGAATTCACTCACCTCCCAGGCCTATCCCACCCATACTAAATCTAGTCTACCAGAATTTGTGCTTAAAAAGGCTCTGTTTATCTACGTGCATATCACATATCACATGTCACATCACAATTCTGACGTTCTTGACTTAAAAGTTGTAATACTTTAAGTGTTACCTTACCTGGTTACAGCATCTTTCACCCTACCTCATAGAAACTGAAAGCAAATGACTTTTTTTTTTTTTTTCCTCTTCTCAACGCTACTTGGATGATTGCAACTGGGGATCGGTGCTTGGAGGTTACCTGAACTATACACAGAAACCCAAACTTTCCAAGCTTTACAACCGCATCTTAGACTCTCAGTGAGTTCATGGAAGATTCATGGAGCAGAAATTAAAGTCAATTGGAGATCCACGTCCCTATCAATCAGTTTTGGTGGTTGAATAAGGAATCAAACTTCAAATGAACACTTTTTGAGTCAAGCTCATCAAGTGACATTTTATACCTCCTTCCCATAATACCCTGCATAACGTTCCTGAGAAATCAATGTTCAGGGGTCCATATGAAACTCTGTAATTTAAATCATAGTAATTCATGATTTCATGGAGTGCTTTCCATGTTTTTAGCCTGCTCTTCTACAGGCAAATTCAACTATTCTTCAGCCTTTATATTGCTGATAATATTCTTATAAAATTAACATCTTCAAAGGAGAATTCTCATGCTTTGGAAGGTACAAGGAAAGTGAAAATTCTCTTGTTAAAAACATTCACATCTGGCTTTCTTAAGATTACTGTCTTTTCCAAGTTACAAAAGAAAACAAAGTCCTAAGTTCTTATTAAACCTTTCAATTAAGTGTATTACTAAATCCAGATTGTTCTCAATGGAAGCCCCCACACAAAGAGAGACCTTAGGATACAACAGAGTTTGTGTAAATGGAGAATCATTAGCATGTGGCAGTTTGGTGGCAATTCAGTCTATGCCACGGAAGTTAGAAGACACTAACATTATGTTGTACTGGTCAAGAGAACTGGAAGGAGAAGGTAGCTGTGCTGCAGGAAAGCAGAGGCCCCCTACCACTGTCCCACCCTCCAAGTCTTCCTTCAGGAAGCTTCTACCCACACGCAGGCAAACTTGACTTCAGGCTACTGTCACTTTCAGCCATAAATCCTCAACCAAATAATTCAAGTACCCTCTCCCCTTCCAACTGCCTGTGAGTCAGAGAGCTTACCCACAGTTTTCAATAGCACATATTTTGTTATTTCTTTGTAAGGAAAATTAAAAACCCACAACGTTTGATTCTTCTCTTGTCCCAAATGCTTAAAAGCAACATTGAACAGTGAAATTTTACATATGCGAAGTCATAATGGGTCCTCTGCAGTCTTATCTATGACTCCCCACATTTCTGTCCCGAAAGTCTCAGAACCCCACTGATCCACCAGGTACCACATTTATTTCTAAGAGAGATTTAAGAATAAACAAATGACAATGTACAAAAAGATTAAGGCTTGCCTTTCCACTTCAGAGACTTCATCACAGTATATTTGGTTATGATATCGTTCCCAATGATTCGGTCATTGTCACTCAGTGGGGGGTTCCAGGAACCCAGGAACCCAGGAACCCTGGGTTCCAGAACCCAGGAAGAAGGCAGAGTCACCAGATGACCAGGGTTGTTATTTCACATGACACTGCGATAAGGCTTGTGAATAGGCAGATTATGCTTTCCTCACTCAAGGTTAGATACTCGCTCTCAAGAGGCATGTTTGTTCCTAGGTTATTCAGAAAGGATACCATCGCAGTCCTCAGGTACACCTGTCTTGCCCAAATCTGTAGACTAAATCAGACTTATTGCTAGAAAAAATCAGTCCCATTATCATCTAGCTAAAAGCTGAGGGGGCAGCATATGCAACACGCAGGCGTGCTGAGCGCCAAGAAATACAAGGATGAGTACAGAGGAGAGAAAGCGCTTCAAAGGAAGGTTCTATGAAGAGGGTTAGGGCTGAGGGGCACATTTTCCTCTCTCCACTCCACCACCAAGCCACGGGAGTAGGTGGCATGTGTTCTAATGTGTTCGTTAGACATGGAGTCAAAACCTCCTCCTCTGAACTGTTTAGAAATGCTTACTAGAGTCTTCAGTTAAAAGAACCATTTAAACATCTATGAGAGTTTCAAGCATCTTGGGCCTAGGAAGGCCGCTTCCCTGTGCTACTCAGAAAGGAGACGATATTTAATTCTTGCAGTGTGGTAGCCCTGTCAACCCAGAGAGCTCCAACCCCCAAAACTGAATCCCCCAGTCCTTCCCTCACAAAAGGGACGGAAAGAACGTCCCCAACTTTGGAATGATGATGGTGACAAAGATTATCAAGATCAGCTTGCCTTGAAGTGCTTACTGTGGCACACCAAGCCCTGCTCCAAGCCCTTTATGATACTTTACAACATAACCTTCACAAAAATCCTACAAGGCAATCCTTATTGTAACTACCACCTTATAGATGACGAAACTGAGGCAAAAAGCAGTCAAGTACTTGTTCAAGCTCACAAAGTAAGGTGGTAGAGAATGTGAGCCAAGGTCATTTGTCTCTAGACCTGACATCTTCAGCCCCTATATTATATGGCCTCTTTTTTTTTTTAAGATGTGCCCGTGATACCTGTGTTATATTTGAGATGACCAAATGGTATCTTTGAACATTGCCTTCATATATAGTTGAGGCTGCACTAAATCATACCCCAGGGACAGAATGAAATACTTTTATCTTTCCAAAAAGAGCTAGGAATAGGGTCCTCTCTCTAACCAACTTACTTTCTTCTCAAAACAGGGCTTTGGTCTCCAGCCGCCTTCTCTGCTCAACGCAAAATCCACAAAGAGATGCACATATCAAAGGTGCTTTGATTTCAGGTTCACAAAACACAATTCTACTAGTTGAATACAAGAGAAAATTTAAAACAAGCATCTATTTTCTACTTAATTTAAAATTAATTCGTATCCTTCCCAGGGTTCAAAGACTGAAACATGGCCCCCATATAAATAAAGTCTCAAAAACCATAATAATGCAGAGCACATCCAGAAGGGTAAAAAGAAGTAAAGAACGAGCAAATGAACAAAATTCAAAAACTCCAAGTCAAAGCTAGAGTAGATCTCAGCGAGACTTCAGAGGAGAAAACCAGGTGACTTTCCAAGGTCCCAAGTCCAAGTTGGGGCAAGCACTCAAGGTTCCTGGCACCCAGGCCAGTGTTCCTTGCACTATCTCACACGGCCTCCCTGAAACACAAACCACTAGACGTATGACAAAGAAGCCAGCAAGAGAGCCATGCCACATGAATGGCCAGATTGTTGCGGGAAGGGGGGTGGGGAGAAGGAGCCAAGGGCTGAAGGATAATATGGTTTTACAGAAATCTATTTGCAAGTAGATCCTGTGGTTACCAATGTGGCTGCCCAAGAGAAAGAACAACTGACTGACAGCACAAACAAAGGCATGGACAATCTCACAAAGGGAGATACAGGAGTCACAGTGCTTCGTGCATATCACTAATACACTTCATCAAGTTGAGACCAAGAATAACAGTGAGGAAAAGCCCACCATACACAAGGGCCCCTTTATTCTTTGGGCTTTCCTGTTTCACACACACTTTACCTGATGAAACATTAGAACTTTTGCTTTTATTTCTGTAGGACCCTTTTGATTTTTCCACATTCAGCTAAGCACATTTCACAACTATTTAGTGTTCCTATTTTTTTGCAAATTAATGTGCTGTGCACACTGATGACATATCTGGAAGTTAATGAAATCAGATGAAAATTGCTTAGATTAAAATTTCCCCATTTCTTCACTACAATGTCTGCCACCTACTGTTCAGCCACGAAATGCTGCAGCGCTCGCATCAATGAAAGTTCGGATTAATATTCTCTGAGGTAGAAAGACTCTATTAGCCATTTTTTTTCTTCTCTCCCATTCTTTGCTTCCAACTGCGTTTAGCTTTGGAACCCTCTGACAAATAACCATTATTCTCTGGGCTAGTAAAAAATTTCCAAACTTGAGGGGAAATGTCGTTGGTCAAAAGCCCAAGGGAACTGGCTTGTTGAATTAAATGATAAATATATGCATTTAAGGTCATTAGAGACTTTATCTCCTGTGAAGGCTATATTTGTCAGATTGATATAATTTCTCTCAACTGAGTACTTAACTCCATCGGCCAACATTATTACGATTATTCCTTTCCCTTTAAGTGGGAGACTTCTGGCTAACAACACGTGTGTTCTTTCTGGTGCTGCTTCTTGAGCGATCAAGGCACACCTTTGTTTCATTTAGTATTGCAATTTTCACCTCTGACCCAAGAAATGAGTCCTGGGCTTCCTGAACTTTATTGCCTGTTAATAGACTGCTGGCTCTCTTTTCAGCAGTAATAGAAATGGTGGAGAGGCATTTCATTTAAGAAAGAGGCTGGCCGACTGCAGCCTGAAAGACAATGTCAGAATTAAAAGTCAGCCTGGCCAAGAAACAATATAAAGACCACAGTGACATGAAAGAGGAAGTTTCCCATATTCCATCCCACATCGAACAGCCGGCCTATAAATAAGAACAGCATCTCAGATCTAATTATTTTCCCACCGGGCAACGGCAGACACCCTGAATGGTGCTAAGTGATTGATCTACTAATTCATCTTCAACTTACACCTATCTACATATTTGGTTTCTTCTCATTAAACTGGAGACATCAGTGACGAACTTATGAAGTGGCAGTCCTTGGCTTCATAAAATACACACAGATGCTCATCAGAGGTTCTTTCCTGCCTACTTCCCAGTGACACGTGTTTATAATTTCGTCTGTATTTCGTTTGCTGTGGTTTACTCTTAAGTACATCTGTTCAATTAAAATGGAAATGCGTGACATGGCCTGTACTCAGCAACTTTCGAGCTTGTTAATGAAACGTCCTAAGGTTCCTGCCGTAGCTCTTTATTTGCAGAAGAAAATGATTGAAAAGTACAAATAAAAATACCCCTTAAAACACATACAAAGAAGTCGACTGTTTTGTTAATAGTTAAGAAAGGACATTATTACTGCATAAGGACATTATTTTACATGAAAAGACATTATTAAAAATGATTTACTGCCTCATGTTTGGAAACTTACAGGAAAAGTCTGATAATATATTAAACTTGTTTATTACGACTTCATATAATTTTGAATAATACTACTTTTTCCTTTGACAAGTGCAATAAACTCTACTGGTATAGACATAGGTTGATTATCACGAGTCAACCGTGTTGCTTAAAGAAACATGCCCAAACAATCAGCTTTTGACGGCTGCGTCTCCCGTTATTTACATTCCCCATCATAGTAATAACTCACCATTTCTATATTAATAAGGCAGTGAAATTTATTATGATGGTATTGAAAAGTTATTAAGTACTGCATCCCAAGTGACAAAGTACCACAGCACTGTCACTATCCAAAAGCAGTTGCCCATTCATCACCTGCCTTTCCAGATGGTCCTGCATCTTTATCGCTCCCAGGTTGGTGACATCACCTGTTCACCCACTCAAAATTGATGATGAAAGCAAACAGATCTATCTTACTTACATTTACCAAATCAATTTAATTTTTACAGGCCATGGCTTGGTGACATATTGACTGTTTTCCTTAATGGCATCTACCGTATTTAATGCAAGGATGTCATCTTTGATTCCTGGCTCGCATAATGTGTCATTTCATAATAAATTTTTCTAACATATTTACTTAATGGAAAGAATTATGATTGCTTGTCAGTTCTCTTATTAAACACAATGATAATTCTTTTTCTTTTCGAGTATCATCCATTGGGCAACAGAGCTATTTTTAATCCCTCCTCATCTCTTAAGGGGGGCAATGACTTGGATATAAAGTAAGTTCTACTCAAATGCTGGACATATGATTGACCATCCTCGATTGTGGAGCTCAGTGTAAAGGTTTTATCTCACGTATCGTTTCAGAAAAACTAGATTCTCAAGAGATGCCACGATTAAACCAATACATCAGCAATAGCTAAAGATGAATACATGAAATGCCACTACAAAAATATAGCGGCTGTGAAATTGATTTTAATGGTCCATGCGATGTTTGATGTTTACTTCTCTGGATTATTACTATCAGTGCTCTTCAGCCAGTGCTGTTATATCAGACGTATATTAACATAAATATCTGCATTTGTAGAAGGTTAACATGCAGAATGAAAGACTAGTGTACTGGCTATCTGATACTCACATGTGACACCCTTTTCTCCAAGTATGATTTACAGATCCCATCTGCTGCCCTCTGAGACAAATGTTCCTCTGACATATGTCATCATTTCATTGTGGTGCATTTGTATTACCTGAAGGGAATAGATGACCAATGCCTATGTTCGGAGAGGTAGAGGGCCCATAGGGCAAATCACTGTGACCTCCCTGCCCCCTTAGCCCCTGTCTTATATTATGGGTATGCAAGTAAAAACAACATCAAATAAACTCCAACTTTCATTCTAAAAACAAAAACTGGAGAAAAATCCATAATAAAGGAAAACTGAGGAATAGAAGGTTGTGTGTGTGTCTATTTCTTTAGATATCACGACCTAGCCAGGAGAAACCATTGTACAAGTGTTTTTGCAAGGTTAAGGAGGGCCAAGAGAGAAGGTTCTCTGGCCCCAGTACCACACTGCTGACAGACTGATGACAGTGGCTCTTGGCTTAGCCAACTGGTTCCCCCAGTGTTACCATAGCTCCCTCCCTCTGTCCCCCGGTTAAAGTTAGACATGGTCAGGGATGACCTCCAAGTTCACCTGGCCCTCCACTGAAATAATTGGGTCCTGGGATTAGTGACTTCCTGAGGAGACAGCAGGAAGATGGAAGGACCCTGCACAGTGGACTAATCTCTGTCTGTGCTTCTACTGTTTAGTCTCCATCAAATGAGCAGAAATTTACCTGTCAACAAGAGCATCCTAGCCTGGCTTATATCTCCTTAGAAACCAAGTCCAGGATTTCCCACATCCCTGTAACTGCAACGGGGGCCGCTCAAGTTACAAAGGAAAAAAGAAGGAAAAACAAAACCCACAAAGGGCAGCACTAGGTAACCTGCTCCTGCCCATTGATAAGGTTCCCAAACGGAGATTCTTCACGCTCATCTTCTGAGATGAGCTTATCCTAACTCACCGGTTAGGCAGAGTCTTGCCCTTGCATGAGGTTTCCAGGAAAACGGGGATCCAAACTGGCAGGGTTGCAAGACCAATAAGAACATCTTTTTTTTTTGAGGGTAGCTGGCCTCTGTGCCAAGTAGAGATTCTATGCTAGCATTACACACCTGCTGAATTCCTACCACAAGAATCTAAACAAATGAGAAAAGAAAAAACAAATTATCCACACCTGTGGCTGCCAACAAACTGAGGTTTCTGTTCCAGGCCATGCACACCTGGGAAGCCTCGGAGGTCAGCTGTAGGGTCCGAGGTAAACACCACTGTCAGCCAGTGGGTAGGAGGCACAAAGGATTTCCAATGGACCTGTGACTTGAGCTGACTGGCCAGTCGTCACAGAAAATAGAAGCCGCAGCCACAGAAAATACATGCGTATTTCCTACGATTAAGGAAAACTCTAGGTGCAGGTGTGGCAGGAATAAGGGAGGAAATTTCAGAGCAGAGGTATCTGTAATCATCCTCTGCCCATCCTTCTTTCCTGGATCAATGGCTTGGTCATTTTTTTTTTAATTTATTTTTTAATGTTTATTTATTTTTGAGAGAGACAGTGTGTGAGCACGGGAGTGGCAGAGAGAGAGGGAGACACAGAATCCGAAGCAGGCTCCAGGCTCTGAGCTGCCAGCACAGAGCCCGATGCGGGGCTCAAACTCATGAACTGCGAGATCATGACCTGAGCTGAAGTCAGAGGCTTAAGCGACTGAGCCACCCAGGTGCCCCTTGGTCATTGTTTATTAGCCAAATCCAGATCCTAGGTAACCTAAACTAGAATGGAAAACATTAGAATGTAAAAGGCCATACTGGATAAGTTCATCTATATGATTTTAAATTTATATTTTTGTATATTTTATATTATATATAATAAATATATTTCACATATGATATATATTATATATAATAATTTATTATAACAATATACTATATAAGTTTATATATAATATGAAATATATAATATATAATGATTAAATATATATTATATAATATATATTAAATATATATTATATAATGTATTATTATAAATATACAAGGTATATAATAAATAAATATATTTAATAACATGCATTATGTAATGTAATGTATTGTTTGATATAATGTAATATAATGTAAGTTAATGTATATTTTAATGTATTGAATACATACACATACATATAAAGATAGGCAGAGGCCTGGGTTATGAGGAGAGTGTCTGAGAGGAGATAGTCTTTGAGACCAGCACCTGCTGGATACGTGAGATACTGAAAGAGTCAGAGAGTGAATGCCAGAGATACACAGGGAGAAAGGTTTTAAGACTTTCAGAACATTACAAATGAAATCTCCTGATACCTCTGAGATTTTCTCCTTTGGTCGTATGGACGCAGCTCACACCATTGTGTGGAGTTTCTCACAGAGGCAAGCTATTTCTGCGTAATGTTTGTTCATCTCCTACCAATACAAGAAGTCCCTTTATAATAAAGGCACTGTCAGATTTCTTGTGCTGTACTAAAATTTTGTTATATCAAATATTGATTTGAAAGAAATGACTCACTAACAGGTAGCTGCTAGTATCTATGTGCTCCACACACAAAATCTCTTTATATTATTCTTTGTAATAATGATAGCTGACAATGTATTCTTGTTGGTGATTTTTTGGTTTGGCGATCATCCTAATTATCATGTGGAAAGTATTCTTGGGGCACTTGGGTGGCTCAGTCAGTTATGTGTCTGACTCCTGATTTTGGCTCAGGTCATGATCTAACAGTTGGGATCAAACCCCACATCGGTCTCCACGCTGATGGCGTGGAGGCTGCTTGGGATTCCCTTTCTCTCTGCCCCTCTCCACTTGTTCTTTCTTTGGCTCTCGCTCTCGCTCTCGCTCTCACTCTCAAAAATAAATAAATAAATTTTTTAAAGTGTTTTTAAAAAATAAAATATTCTTTTTTTCTTTCAACGTTTATTTATTTTGGGGACAGAGAGAGACAGAGCATGAACGGGGGAGGGGCAGAGAGAGAGGGAGACACAGAATTGGAAACAGGCTCCAGGCTCTGAGCCATCAGCCCAGAGCCCGACGCCGGGCTCGGACTCCCAGACCGCGAGATCGTGACCTGGCTGAAGTCGGACGCTTAACCGACTGCGCCACCCAGGCGCCCCAAAAAATAAAATATTCTTAAAAAGAGCACAATATTTGACCTATCTTCAGCTTCAGCTACATTATGAAAGGCCAAAAGATGAACCAGATGAAAAATGAGGATGGCATTTATTTACTGTATTTTCCTACAGCTGAAATATGAATTCATTTTTTTAAATCTCTGGACAGAGTTATATATAAAGAGAAGTGCTTCATCAAATTATTGTATGATTCAGGTGCCTGGGTGGCTCTTTGGTTAAGCATCCAACTTTGGCTCAGGTCATGATCTCACGGTTCGTGCTGACAGCTCAGAGCCTGGAGCCTGCTTTGGGTTCTGTGTCTCCCTCTCTCTCTGTCCCTTCTCCCACTTGCGCTCTGTCCCTCTCTCTCTCTCAAAAATAAACATTAAAAAAATAATAAAAAAATTATTGTATGATTCTGCCAATGTAAATAAACTTTGAGAACCCAAGATGCTACACTAATATCTTTATTTATTGCTTAAATGAACTGCTGTATAAATTCCCTCAGTGTCCCCATTTTTCCATACTACCTACTTATCATTATTGGAAGAAATTCTCTCCATACTATTACATAGCAAACTAGGGAGCAAAGAAGCTTCATCAATTCTTATACCCTTTGAAGATAATTTCTATCTGTTACTTCCTATTACTTGCTTCTGAACTTACCCTCAAGGAAAAAGCTTAGAGAATGGAATATCCTGATGCAGTGGTCCTAAATAAGTATTTTAAAATAACAAATTATTATAACGAACTTCTGCCACTGGATTGATCAAATCCTAGAAGCAGTTGTCAATTCTATTAAAAGAGGAACTGTACCGAACATTTCATGCTTTGAACCCATGAGTTTTACTATCGATTTCCCTCTTGAAGGGAAGCAATAGTCATGCAAATACGGGGGTGAGTAAAAAAGAAACTCATTTTGATACAGTTTGTGGGATACACCTCCTAATTGGAAGAAAATCACCCAATATTCTTTTGAAAAATAAGTGACTCACATGCAAATTCTAGTTGATCACCAAGGCAGACAGGGTAAAACAAAAAGAATCTTGAATCTTGGGGAACTTTTTTTTTTTTTCCCTATTCTAGGTCTTTTGCATTTCTGTATAAAGTTTACAATCAACTTGTAAAGTTCCACAATAAAACCTACTAGGATTTGATGAGAATTGTGCTGAGTCAATATGTTAGTATGGGAAGAATTGTTACCTTAACAGCACAGAGTTTTCTAATCAATGACTAGATCTTTCTATTTAGATAGGTCTTCTTGGGGCGCCTGGGTGGTGCAGTCGGTTAAGCGTCTGACTTCAGCCAGGTCACGATCTCGCAGTCTGTGAGTTCGAGCCCCGCGTCGCAGTCGGTTAAGCGTCCGACTTCAGCCAGGTCACGATCTCGCAGTCTGTGAGTTCGAGCCCTGCGTCGGGCTCTGGGCTGATGGCTCAGAGCCTGGAGCCTGTTTCCAATTCTGTGTCTCCCTCTCTCTCTGCCCCTCCCCCGTTCATGCTCTGTCTCTCTCTGTCCCAAAAATAAATAAAACGTTGAAAAAAAACCCAAAAAACTAGATAGGTCTTCTTTATATTTTCTGCTATGTTTTGAATTTTTCAATGCAGGTATCTTAAAAGTATGCATTATATTTGTTTTTACATATTTGATTTTCCTGATTACACATCTTGATTGACATAAATGGAATGTTAAATTTACACAAATTTTCTCAAGTGTATATTGATCTTTTATCTGGCTAACTTCTTAATGTTCACTTATTCTTAATATTTATAGATTTCTAAATAATCATATCATCTACAAATAGAGACATTTTTACTTTACCCTTTCAAATTTTTAGTCTTTTCATATCTTTCTTCTTTCCATCTTGCACTGACTTGGGCATCTAGTATAATTTTGAACAGAGTACTGACAGGGAAATCCTGAATTTTATGTTGTTGAGGGAAGATGTCCGACATTATTTCATTATTGTAATGTCAGTTATAGCATTTTTATACATCCATCAATTCAATGTAGTACCTTTTATTTCTAGTTTGCTCAGAGGTTTTGTGATGAAAATACATTAGGATTTTATCTATTGAGATGATCATACAGTTTTCCACTATGTTAAAGTGAAACACATTCATGAGTTTTGAAAAGTGTGTATTTTTTTCAATATTACTCTATTTTTAATTTTTATTAAGATATAATTAACATCTAATATTTGTATGTTTTAGGTGCACAACACAGTGTATTTCTTGTTTTTGTTTTTGTTTTTTTTTTCTGACAGTGGCAAACTTTTATTGAACCTGTCCTCCAAATTCCATTTTGCCAATTGACAGAATCCAGTCCAAGATGAGATCTTGCATTAGGCTGTTCTGTTTCTTTTTTCTCCTTTAATTTGGAACATTTTCACAGTCTTTCTTTCCCTTTTATGACATTGAGAATTTTGAAGAATACAGCACACCCCCTTTTTTACCTTTATGACTAATTTTAATATAGTTATATTTTGTCTTTTTGCTGCTTGTCTGGTGTATATCTATTATTTTTATTTCTTTATGTATTATTTTACAATGCTATATTAGTTTCAAGGGTACACTACTGTGAGTCAACAATTCCATGTGTTGCCCAGTGCTCATCATAAGTGCACTGATATTTGGGGAACTTTAAAAATCTTTGATATCAGACTTGCCCACATCACTGACTATACTTCAGAAGCACCAGAGGTTGTCAAAACAGCAATAAGATAAGTGGACACGTTGAACTCCATCAGTACCTTTCATGGAAGAAAGCACAAGAACAAGCCCCAAGTGTCCGCAGAGCATATGTGGAGGGGGGGAGGGGTGAGATAAGGGGATTTTTAACCTCTTCACAGATAGGTGAGCCCGGGGTACAACTAGAGGCTTTACCATGGTGCTTCAGGAGAGTAAACTTCTATTTTCTTTCAACAACCAGAGATTTAATTCCTACTATTTATGTTTGCTGGAAGCACAAGATGAATAAAATAGATTGTATCCTCTTTTGTTGACTTCATTTTGTTCTAAGAGAATCTATCACATCTTCTTGGGCTCCCGTGACAATCACGTTCAGGATTCTGTTAGCTAAACCTTACTTTTTATTAATTTTTCACGAAGTAAAATTGAATGTTTGCTATCCTTTAAACAACATTGCAAAAACTCGATTAATACTTTGTAATGTAGGTTTTATGGTAATATACATTTATTATTAGATTACATTTTTCTTTCTTAACTACCCATGAAAGATACCCTTTTGGATAATTGATAGTCTTTCCTCCCCTCTACTGGAATCAATTTATTTCAAAATTATTAAGACAAAGTTCTTTACTTTTAGTTATCTGGCTTTAAGAATATGCAACTTGTCAAGTGTACTTGCTTTTCCATTAATGAATAAACATGTTCTCTGAAATCAATGCCAAATCATTGATTCCATTTTACAAATCACTGTAAAATTCATTTTTGGCCCAAGCAAACCTAGAGGGAAATAAGGGAGAAATATTGCCATTCAAAGATATTTGGTGCCTATCCCTAAAATCTCAAACTACCCCATTTTTCTTTATTGCCAAACATACATTATTTGAATGTCACCCTCCTGACTCTGAACTCTGTTGTTAGATATCTTGAAAGTCTGATGTTGTTGTTTTAATGGACACTCATATTTCAGTTAACATATAGATTGCTTGTTCCAATACATAAGGCATCACTGCAGAACTCAAAAACAAACTTACAAATGTGAGAACAATTCCTTCTTAAATGATATAGGGAGGCACACATTCATTGTAATATCGCATTTCAGGATTACATTACTGGAACATAATGTATTGTCAAAGCACTGCATCAAAATTATTTAATGAGTTTCTGACGCCAGTAAAATCTCTTTCCACTATTCCTTCCCATCTATTTAACAAAACATAGGAGAAATTTACTGACCACTCATGGCACCATTTTTCTCTGTCTGAATATGTGTATGCTTGAAAGGAGAAAAACCAAAGTTGAACTCATACCGCTATTTTAACTGATCAAAGTAATCTGGGTCAATTACAGGTGAGAGGGATACAGTAGAGGGTTTTGCACCTAATAGACGCATCATTAGCTGACTTACATCTACGTGCAGAATTTTCTGATGGCCAATGATAACAAAGATAAACAGAAAATGTGCTAAATGACAGTATTACAAGGAAACAACATTTCACACTGTTTTTCCAATGACCTATCTCAGACTATTAAAAAATTTGCCACCCAAATTACTCTTTGTTTTAAAAAGAAAGTTATGAATCTCTCCCAAATCCTTGTTTTAGTTGTTAAATAGAAAACAACCAGGGCATCCTTTTTTAAATAAACCCAGGGTCACGTAATCAGGCCCTCCCAGAGATAACTGAACTTCAAGGAAACAAAAAGTTAGAGTCAGAGCGAAAATTTAGAAATCTTAATAAATGAAATATAGTTGGCCTTTGCCCTATCTAATGACCCTGTGCCAGATCTGTATTTTAGCCAAGCTTTTGCTGTTGCTGTTTACCTCTCTTCTACCAGGTGAGAGGCTCTTTGATAGGCTTTTAACATCCAATGTCACATTTTATTCTCACGGCAACCCTGATTGGATAGGTACAATTATTATCACCATGTCACATATATGTAAATTGAGGGGCACCAAATTAAGTCACTTTTCCCAAATCACGCAGCTAGCACACAGAGCCTCAAAGAGGACGTAAGTCTGGAAAGTCTCAATCCAAAATCGTGTTGCCCTCCCCTCTGCCATGCAACTTCCATGTTATCACATAATGATCATCTTTAGAAGAAAACGTAAAACACTCATCTTGAACCAATAGAATGTTTTTATTAGTATTCACTCAGTCAGCAACTCTAAAGTTCTTAACCTAAGAGAAAGTGTCCTATCACTAATTACTTTTAGGTCCTAGATATAATCGACTGCTCCCAGTCTTCAAAATTTTTTTGTTAGAGACGAGTCCTATGCATTGCAAGATGGCAATCACTGTCAGACTCTAACATTATTTTTAAAGTTTCTCTTTATTGGGGTGCCTGAGTGGCTCAGTTGGTTGAGCATCTGACTTCAGCTCAGGTCATGATCTCATGGTTCATGAGTTCGAGCCCCATGTCAGACTCTGTCAGGTCATGATCTCATGGTTGGTGATTTCGAGCCCCGTGTCAGGCTCTGTGCTGACAGCTTGGAGACTGGAACCTGCTTCGGATTCTGTGTCCCCCTCTCTCTCTCTCTGTCCTTTCCCCACTCACACTCTCTCACTCTCTCAAAAATAAATAAACATTAAATTTTTTTTAATTTAGAGCTTCCTTTATTAAATAAGCACTGGTTTGAGAGAAATCATACAAATAATGTTTTTGATGTCTATGGCTTATTTTACCTATGTATTTTGGTCTATAAGCCACACTTTCAAAAATGCCCTATTTCTCTAAAATACAAATTCAAATGATTTTCCAAAAGTGCCTTTTTTTGGGAAATGTATTTAACTTTTTAAAAACTATTTAAATAGAGTTCAGAAAGGTGGTCACTACTTGCAATATTATCCTTGAGCTTTCTCTTATAAAAACTTTCTTTGTGAAGACTACCATATTTCTTCATTTAATTTTAATTATATAACAAGTAATGGTGTGAGGCAGTTATTATTGGCTCATTGCTCAAATAAAAATACAAGAACCAATTAATTTAAGTAGTTTCCCTAGAACTGCACAATAGTGGCAGAGTTAAGACTTGATTCTTCATGTCTAAAATCCAGATTCTAGCTGTTTCCATGGACCTACCTCACCCCCCCACTCCTTATCTCTTCTTATGAGTCACATAATCCTATATCCCTTCATCATTCTTTCATTTGTTCTTTCATTCTTGCACTCATTATTTTGCCAATTATTAAATGTCTGTGTTATGGACTGAATGTTTGCATCCTCCCCAAATCCATATGTTGAAGCCCTAACTCCCAATGTGATTATATTTGGAGACATCTAAGGACTTTAGGTGGTAATTAAGGTTAAATGAGGTCATAAGGGT
The DNA here is from genome assembly GCF_016509475.1 of Prionailurus bengalensis. Lineage (NCBI taxonomy): Eukaryota > Metazoa > Chordata > Mammalia > Carnivora > Felidae > Prionailurus > Prionailurus bengalensis. Next base: position 97,237,396 of record NC_057350.1, on the reverse strand, counting down.
GGGGCCTGATCCAGTAGGATCAGTGTCCTTATAAGAAGAAACACCAGGGCACTTTTCTCCTCCCCTAAAGCTGTGTGTATGTGTGTGTGTGTGTGTGTGTGTGTGTGTGTGTTTGTGGGTGTGTGGGTGTGTGTGTGTGAGCATAAGCACACACATGCACCTAGAAGTGGCCATGTGAAGACATAGCAAGAAGGTGGCCAACTGCAAGCCAGCAAGAGAGTCCCCATCAGAAGCCAAATCATCTGGAACCTTGATCTTGGACTTCTAGCCTCCAGAATTATGAGGAAATAAATTTCTGTTATTTAAGCCACCCAGTCAGTAGTATTTTGTTATAGCAGCCTGAAGGAACTAATCCAATCTGGTTATTTCAGGTAAGGTACTTGGCATTAGATAGCACCACAGACACCACAGATAAAACACAATCAAGACATTATACTTAGAGGATACAGCTATGGATACTTTGCTCTATTAGGGAAATTAGGCAAATAATTTGGATGTTGTACAATGCTTTAAGTTCTTTAGTTCATGAATTTACCTGGTGCTATGGTGAGGCAAAATTCAAGCAGTACTAAATTGTGACTAGAAAGGTCAAGGATAATATCATGGAAGAAATGGACTTGAAGAATGAATAGATACCTGATAAGGATGGGAAGGAAAATATAGTTCTCATGTGGGAAGACCAGTGTGAGCAAAGAATGGAGGCCTGATAGAACATGGGAACTACAAATCATACAGGGTTGGTATGGAAGGCAGTAGAGTCAAAGATAACCCATTTTTTGGCTTCAGCAACTGGACAGACAGTAATACAATTTATTATACAGGAAATGCACAAGGAGGGGAGGTTTGTAAGTAGCAAAGAGCAAGGATAGTACTGGAGATAACGATGATTTGTTCAGTTACGATAGGCTGAGTTTCTGTAGGGGAAACAGTACAGAATCTGATGAATGCTTTGCACTCAATAATTGTTTTCCTGAATATGGATTTCCTCTGTTCGTGTGCATTTTCCTTGCCCTAAGAGGTTTTTTTTGTCCTTAAATTGATCATTTTTAAAAATGAAGGAGTATCAAAACACGAGGTCACACTAGTTGATCACAACTATCTCTCTAACCAAACAGTACAGAAATCAGCTACAGTTCAGGACAAATATGACAGGAGAATGATTAAAAATAAGCACGCAGGAGTAGGGCAAGATGCCTTTGTGAAAGTGCCTTTGTTGATCATGACTGGGTTTTGTATTAACTAGGGTAAGATTAGAAGGAGGAAAAAAAAAAAAAAAACAACCTGGAGTCAAGAGCTCAAGTGCTCCTCCATGGATAACAAGATTGCCAAAATCACCAAAAAAACCCTTTCTCTGGTTTTGTTCACAATACATCTAGAGCAGGTAATCCACACTCTCCAAAGTGAGAGCAACCATTAAAATGGTGAAGAAAACTACCGAATTGACCATCAGTTGAATTCTCGAATGAGAGAGAGGGAATGGGCGATCTTTAGCCAAAGAGTCATGAACTATTTATAGAGGTTAACTTGACTTCCAAGCAATGAAACAACTCAGTTTTGACATAATGAAAAGAATCATTTTACATTTCTCAAAGTATTTTCCTGTGTATATACTGAAGACATTCTACTCCAAGGAGAAAAATAATTATTTTTAAATTTCCTCTAAATGAAGAATTTTCCCCAGACTCATCCCCCAATACATAGATACCCTGTTTAAAGAGACACAGTCCTACATTTATCAACCCTGTAACTGCCAAATTATTTTGTTATTAAGCCTTGGTTTATTCCAAGCCTTCTGGATAATCTCGAGCAGTGCAGAACTTGTTGTTTAGCTCTGGAGATTTTGTAATAAAAGTTTAATGAGTTACTTATTATTAGAATGTTTATAGCCTTTATTTTAAGGAGAACAAAAATGACGTAAAGTTCTACGCATTTAGTTTAAAACGAATTCAACTCACATATCAGTTAATGCTACAGTGATTTTTTAAAAACCTCTTATCAATATATGTGTCTAAAAGCAATGTAGCCAAACCACAACTTTCCCCGAGCTGTGGCTAAGAACAAAACTAAGGAAGGATTTCTCACTTGCAATCATGTCAAATCCAGATCTTAACTTTTGGGATTTTAGAATTTGGACAAGAATTGTTTTGATTAAGGCATTTTGAGCAGATTTCATAAGAGGATACATATAAACCAAAGGAACAAAAATTTGAAATTAAGTCCTGAAGGCACTACATATTTATTTCTATTTAAAATGTTGACCATATATTCTATTAATGATCATAAATATTAAGAGAAAATACAAAATAAATCTAGCTTATCTGATTTCTGTCTACCTGAAATACTATGAAACTAAAGGTCAATTACATCTCCAAAAAAAACCCACTTTCTTACTAATATAGAAATTTCCTACACATATTGCAAATATAGACCAGTTTTTCCAGAAATTATGATGTTATTTAACCACAAAAGTTTTCAAGTTATAAAAATAAATAGGAAGTATATATAGCCCCAGAATCTATATAAAAATTATAAGCTCAGAGTAACATAGTTACCTGTTCTTATTGAAATAAAATTTATTTAGTAATCAGACTGTAACTTCTCATTCCTAGATATTACCAAGATGGTTTTGTAAAAATCATGGCTAAGACTGGCAACCGATTTCCATATTGATTTTTGCTGTCATTATTATGCATGAAGTATTCATTAGGTAAATTTGAATATAAAAAACCATCACAGAATTCAGCACAGTGCTCACATTCTGGAAGCAGGTAGAAAAAGGAGGGTTGTCACAAGAGTGACAAAATATATTAGAACACAAAGCAAAATGACCATGTAGAATCAAAGTAAAACCAAATTAACTCAGCCACAAAATGGAGAAAACAAATGTTTCCTCCAATCTTCCAAGCCTCGCCCTCAAAGGAAAGATAAAATACAATAAATTTGTCATATGATGACAGTTATTTGCTTATGCCACATACTATATGAATGGCCACACACAATGCTTCTAAATGTTAACTATAAAAACTGTATTTGTTCCCTTTGGTATGTTTTTAAGTTGATACTATTCTTTACCATTCATTAGTTGAGTTCCTTTCCATCATGCTATACCTTAGTCCAACAGTTTGTTTCTATCAAGAAGTGAGCTTATGAGGGAGGTTCATTCTTAAATATCTATTTGAAGACATTGTACAACAATTGGAATTTGCTTACTTTATGGTCACTTTAAAAATTAATCTTTTCTTCACATATCTGAATATACTTAAATGTGTAAACTCAAAATATATTCTTACCTCCCATCCGTAGCTGGGGTCTTTCAGATTTGACCGCTGCTCTCCCACATAAGGCCCAAACTTTTCACCTGCTTCAATCTTCCTTTTGGTCCATATTCCTAGTCCAGCTCCAGGCATATTTGACTCTCGAAGTTCAAATTCAGCAGGAATGGGGATATCATCAGGGATGTAGATGGGGGCTTTGTACGGAGAGCCCTCCTTTGGAGTGAATGCTTCGCTGGATGTGGCTGGAGAGCATGGCTCTTGAATATTGAGGGAGGGAGTGCTGGCTACTCCATCTGCATCTGGCATTTCTTCCAAAGGAATTTCAGGGTAGCTGCCATATACACACTCATTATCTGTGAAAAAATGATACCTTTGTAAATTCATATTCATGTAGAAGAGTTAAAATCCCACAATTCAGTAGCCACTTTGTAATTCCATTGTTCTTTGAAGACAAAATAAGGAAGGCCATTGTTAAAATACACCTTCATTAAAATCTCTGTTATTCACAGATGGGGGATTTGGTTTATCTGTGGTGAATCCATAAATCGAATGAGCTAATCTTCAACTGTCAATACTCTCATCGGCCAGCTCTAACCATTATTTAGCTGGGAAACAATCAGCAATTTAATTATTGGTCTGAGTAAAAGAGATAAGTAGTAAACATATGTGTACCTACAACCCCACAAACCATCCTAAATCAGGAGGTGATAGCTTTACTATGGAATGTATTGGAAAGTTGTATCATGCAATGTATCTCAGATAAATTGTAGGAGAATCATCAAAGACTCCAAGGGCTACGATGGGCAACAAGGCTTAAATTTGTGTGGCAGGACTATTTACTGAAACATTATTTTATGTTTGTTCTTTCTCAATCTTTCCTTTCCCATTTCAAACACGTCACCAAGCCATTGGTATTCTTTGCCTCAGAAACTTACACAGAGCAGAGAATTAAAGTTACTTGAACTAGACTGTATTATGCAAAGCAAAATAAGTCAGGCAGAGAAAGACAAATACCATATGATTTCACTCATATGTGGAATTTAAGAAACACAACAGATGAACATAGGGAAGGGAAGGAAAAATAAGATACAAACAGAGAGGGAGGCAAACCATGAGAGACTCTTAAATACAGAGAACAAACTGAGAGTTGCTGGCGTGGGGGGGGGGGGTGTAGGGGGATGGGCTAAATGGGTGATGGGCATTAAGGAGGGCATTTGTTGGCAGAAGCACTGGGTGTTATATGGAAATGATGAATCACTGGATTCTACTCCTGAAACCAATACTACACTGTATGTTAACTAGAATTTAAACAAATACATTTAAAATAAAATAAATAAGTAAATAAAGCTACTTGAAGCTAGTGATCCCTCTGGACATTTGTAAAAACAAAAATCCTTAAAGAAATTCAGCAAGTTTTCCAGAGGAGAAAGCAGGGTAGAGTAAAGGGGAGTCTGGACACTCTGCACTGGGGCTCTCAGGACTCCACAAGGCAACACAGCCCCCACACCTGAAGTAAATGAATGCACCATTTCAGACTTTAAGATCTTTATGCAACTTGCTGGAGGGTTAAAAAGTAGTGACTGAGCTTGAATTTCCCATCAGTTCACCAGTTGAAGGGAATTTCAGTTATATTAAGGGGGGAAAAAAAGCACACATTTCTTGCTCACAAGGATTACGGACTGAAAGTCATACCTGATTTGTTTGATTTGTAAACCTTCAAGGAGAAAAGAGTTAAAATGATATGGAGACAAATGTCGACCAGAGCCATCCAAAGGTAAAATGAGTTGCCTTAAGTTCCCATATCACAAGGCTTCTAACATAACCTAGATAATCATAAATTAGGGATAATTTGGAGGAATTTCAGCTTCAGGTTGATGACTAGACTAGATGACCTTTAAGATGTTACCAACCCTGCAGTTCTATAAATTATTAAAATCTTCCAAGATATTTTATTGGGCTAGAAGGTAGAACACTTGAGTTCTAGCCCCAATTCCCTCTCTGATTCAATGTGGAAGTTTATTAACTATGACACTCATTAACAATTGTTGATCAAGTACTGACTTCTCTTAAAGATTTATGAAGTACTGATTCCTCTTAAAGTTTTAGCACATGCCAAAGTACCTTTCTAATGAAGTGCTTGGTTCCTGAGTCAAATAATGAGAACACGCCATTTAAACCAAGCATAGAACCAAACTCTAGGACCCAACCTCATTCCTTGAGACATTGACCACAGCGCACAAGCTTACCATCATTCAAGTTCATTGTATCCAAAATCTTGCACATTATTGTCTGCCCTCACACGGAGTCTCCTGCCTCCTTCACAATGTCTATTAAGAATACAATTTTCCCCCTAATTATCCACGTTCAAGGTTCTAAAATAACATGGACATTTTCTCTCCTTCATCCTCCAATTTATTCAGTCATTAATGCTGTCCATTCTTCTTGCAAGATTTTTGCCCTCACCTCATTCATTCAATCCACGTTTTCCTTCCTGAATTTTCTAATAGTCCTCTATAATGTCTCCAGACATCTAGCCTCTTTTCAGCCAGTATCCCTCAATACTAAGTCTGTACAATGCTGTTCAATTTATCTTCCCGGCACATCCATCTTCCTCTGTAATAGCCTCCAATAATTCCCAGTATCCACAGGTAAAGTCTAAAGTTCTTAGGCTTGCTGGGGCACCTGGGTGGCTCAGTCAGTTGGGTGGCCAGTTTTGGCTCGGGTCATGATCTTGTGATTCACGAGTTCTAGGCCCACGTTGGGCTCTGTGCTGACAGCTCAGAGCCTGGAGCCTGCTTTGGATACTGTGTTTTGGTCTCTCTCTGCCCCTCCACTGTTTTTTTTCTCTCTCTCTCTCAAAAATAAATTTAAAAAAACATTTAAAAATAAAATAAAATAAAATAAAATAAAATAAAATAAAATAAAATAAAAGTTCGTAGGCTTGGAATAAAATCCCTTTTATTTTAAAACCATTCTCCTTTCCTCTCTGATTCTCAACACTTCTCAGTAGGAGGACCCAGGCCAGAATAGGCTTATCCTTGTCTTTTGAACTCAAAGAAATTTTCCCTGCAGTTCTTCCTGCTGGGTCACCCTATCTGCACTCCTCTGCCCGTCTGCTTTTTAGTCATCCTGTCAGGTCACATTTCAGCTTGTCCCCTTACCATCCCATTTAACACAAGTACCCCCTTTCTCTGAGTTCTTATAAAATCCACCCCCAAATATGATGATCAAATAAGGCCATGCACTGCTACTTAATTTAATATGAATGAATCTGTTATGCCAACTAGGAAACTGGTCTTTAAAGGAAAGACTCAGAGCTCATTGTTCTTAGAAAGCACCTACATAAAGGTGCTTAATAAATACTTACTAAAGAGATAACCAACCTACCGTATAATTTTATTAAAATATTACACCAAATCTATATTTTCTACCAAATGTAGGAAACTATTTTGATTCTAAAAACCACCTTTAAAGCCATAGAAATGGAACACAACAGATTATAAACTTTTCTCCAAATCCAACATCAAAAGAAACAATTTTAGTAATGCCCCCAAAGAAATATCATCAGAGAAATATACTTCAGGGTCCAAACACCCTTGATAAAGTCTATCTAAATTTATCCTTCAGGGAGATTTTGCACTTCAACCTAAGAGCCAAAAGTTCACTAGCACTCTTGACACAGCTAAAAATGTATTTTAAAAATCTCTGTAGAGTTGTAACATTTAACTACTGCAAATGCAGAGTTACTTTACAGATTCTTAAGGGGATTTCTCACACATTGTGAAGACTTTGTTTTTCTCAAGAACTAAGTGCTATAAATTGCAAGTATTGTATAATCTATAGACTTGTCCATTTAGGCAGCAGGAAACAAAAAGACATCCAAATGAATAGAACTATTTCCTCCAGTAATTATCCATTAAAAGTCAGTAACATTTCTCCCATTTCCTCAAAGGGTTAAATCACTCATACTGTCAGTTCCATCAAAGTGATCTCAAATCTTAAAAAAGGATAGAGACAAACCCATCTGGGCCCCCCCACTGGCATAGCTGACCTCATGACCTTTGAGTTACCCACAAACTCTTCCAGTGCATAATCTGAACGAGAGCGTTTGGATTTCAATTCTTGTGGAGACAAAGTACACATGTGTGCCCGGCTGCTGCACAGAAGAGTTTGAATTTAAAGCCTGAATGCAATTCTGCTTACAATGGCAAAAAATTCCAATTAAACCCAAAGAACAACTGATATAGGTCACGCAAATTCTGGAAAAAGACTCATGGTCCTATTTATCCACAGGCAGGCACTAAATGTATACGCAAACCCAGGCAATTTGTTTTCAAGCCTCTGTAAATCTAGTATCATCCGAATTAAATATACAAAGGGTTGTGGTGACCAATAAAGAGAAATAGAAAACTGCTGAGTTTTACAAATTGAAACGTGCAACAGTATTTCAATGTAATCTCGCATTACAAAATTTTCAACAGCAAATGCAGTTTATCACACTGCATTGAATATTTGCATAAACCGAAGTAAAGTAATGCCTCCATGTACATTACTCAAGAACTATCCAAAAAGCTGCTAAAACATTTCATCTAAATGACAAACTACCTCAATTATCCTATCTCCATTAAATCTTTGCTATGGGGGGGGGGTGTGGAATTGGGCACATTTACAATAGGTAAGTATCAGGTAAGAACTGCTATCTATATACATCAGTGGTCCCATAAAGATGAATAACCCTTGTAACTTCTTGGAGCTGAGTTGCCTGCTACCAGAATTTGCTTCATGCATCCTTTAGATGTATCATTAACTGAGTGAGGACAGAAAGACAAGCTTATTGTTGGACTTGAGAAAAATGACTTGGGAAATGCTTCTGGAAATCAGCCTTTTCGATTCAAGTTTTAAGTGTTCTAATATCCCTGGAGACCAAACAAAAGCACACTCTTGGACTGGAGTATATTTATTTCTATGACTCTTTGAATAACTAACACAGGTTTCCACTCGAAGAGAGTCCCATTCAGCAAGCATTCAGAATCGGCTAAAGGGAAATTGCAGAAGTAATACCGACAATAATAGTAACTTCCATAGATGTATCTATACCTTCTCACTTGAACACTCGCAATCCTGTAAGAAAGCCACGGTGATAAATAGTCTTCTATTTTCCAGATCTGGAACTGATACTCAAGGATGCAAAACCATGTATCCAAAATCCCCTGAGACTGGAACCTAGGTGTCTAAAGCCAACCGTGTCTGTAACTCTCAGGCAATCTCTTTTTTTTTTTTCTTTTTCTTCTCTAAGGATATGTTTTAAAGTTCGATTATTTCAACATTGTGGCCATACTGTGTGAATAGTTTCTGGTTTTCACTTGACACTTTATTATGAACACTTATGTTTTTAAAACTATTTCCTAAAGATACATTTAATTGTTGCATAATATTCCATTACATGGATCTACAAAAAGTGAACTATTTCCATGGGAATTACTTAAGTTGTTTCTAACTTTCTGTTGCATCAGTACCACTAAGATAAACATAGTTTCATATAAATATGCATATTCATCCATTTTAATTCCCGTAGAGTAGATTATTGAAAGAAAATAGTGAATATTAACAGGCTTTTCGGAAGTATATACCAATTTATACTCCTGTAAGCTACATTAGCACTTATTATTATGTCTTGCTTTTAAATTTTATTAATACAGTGGAAAAAATTATATATGTATTGCTCTTTTAATTCACATCTCAGTTGACCACGGAGACTAAAATTTTTTGTCATTCATAGTTGTCCTTTTGCAAATTGTTCATTGTTTTTGTCCATTTTTAATTGAGCATTTATTGGCCTGCCTTATTAATAATAATAAAAAAATTATCCCTTGATACAGTTTGTGCTACTTTCCCTAGTAAATCATTTATCATTTGTTTTTTCTCATGGGTTTATGTTGTATAAAAATTTTAACTTTTATGGAACGAAGTCTATGTTTGCTTTGTGATTTTTACATTTTTCTTAGAAAGTCCTTACCCATCCTAAGGAAGAAAAAGAGATTCTCTTTTATTTTCTTTGAGTTCCATAGTTGCTTTTCTACTAACCTTGGATTACCAATGATTTACTGCTGAGTGAAAAGCAGAGAAAAATGATTTCATTTATTTGAGCTCCTGTGAACAGCAGGCTAGAAAAAAAAAATGCCATTTCACTCGTAATTCTTTGGTTCTTATTTGCAAGGCTGGCCTAAAATGCCTTTTCTTTTTGTGGGTTTTATATAACTCACCATTTGTTTCACTTGGCCTCTCTGCCTCGTTTAACTACAAATCTTCTGGGCAGATGCCATTCAAAATCCTGAGTTTCACCATTAATAGCATTCACTACCCGTCATAATACTTATCACTCAGCATTATCATTAGTGATACTAACATAAATAATTTCCTGTCTACTCTTCATTTTCGTTCCTTGACAGAAAACATTTAGCAACCAAGTAGAGTTTCATTGTAATATTAAAAGCATATATATACATAGTTTGACTATAAAGTAAGCCTGATTTCTGTAGGCATTAAACAAGAAATCAGTTCTTTATACTCAGCTGTACACACATATAATACACACATCCACGTGCATTTGCAGTGTATGTGCATGTGTGTAATAGCTCACTAATCTTTCAAATAGGCTGAGACAGAAACATGGTTTGAGATCTCAGGCAGACTGGTTGAGATCATAACTACATGAAACAACTGCCAGGAGGAGACCAGCTAGGGAATTGAACAGATTAGGTAACTCAGAAATTTAGACATTTCCCCCCATTATGTTCCTCATTGCAGTTTTGTAATAAAAAACATGAGCAAACTTCAAAGGAAGCTCCGTAGTAAAGGTTAATTGCTACTAAAGAAGAGGGTGGGCCCGAGCGCCAGTACTTTGTGCCCAACTCGCAAGCAGACAGGAAGGATTACACGTGGCTGAGAGCTGAGGATGCGTGCCCAGCTCTAGGAAGAGAGGAGGCACGGCCAAACCCCAAAGGCCCACCAGGGACCTCCTGGTAGGACGTGAGCACATGAACACGGGTCCATGAGTCGGTGCCTGCTAATGGTAGGGCAGGGAAGGGCGGGGGGAGACATCGATTTCCTTCCAAAATTCAGATCGGACGTGCTCTTCTTCCCTTGTTAGGACAATTCCAGAACGGTTACGGCAGCATGTTTGTGAGAAAGCAGAGGACCTCTGGAGCCAGCTCTTCTGCACCAGCAACACAACCAATAAACGCGTGCTGGGCTTGGGGAAGAGGGTGGAGCCCAAGTAATGCCAGATGCACAAACAGAACAAAGAAGGGCTAGGAACTGGCCAGGAGAATATTCAGTGAGAATGGCCCCAAGATAATGAAATTTAAGATCCCAATGAAAGGAAGAAAGGGAACTAGTAAAAGTAAGGAAAATGATTTTCCAGAAAACTGACTTAAACTAGCTTTGAAGGACTGTAGTAAGGGTCCAGAGGTGTAGGTTGAGAAAAGAGAGGCATCTCCTAGAATGGAAGCTGCTGACGGACACGGTCTTCAGAAAGTGCTGCCTCCAGAGAGGGCTGAGAAGAAAATAGACCTCCATGGAATCTTCTGACACTGAACTGCACTTGTAGAATTCGTGTCTCCAGAGACCATTATTTTTTGTGAGATAATCTATCAACATGGCTTGGCACATGGAATTTTTTTAATGACCTTCTAAGCTTCCTTGCTCCTCAAGTATTTGCTACTTCCTGGTACCATGCTATTCCATTTCTTTCCTATGGAACTTTTTCCCCCAGTGTTTCCTAAAAATATTTCATTTATGGGCTGTCAAAAAGACCCAAAAGTATGAAAGAGTGTTGGGAGGCCAGCAAGGGAGATGGCAGAAAATACCACATGAATTGGAAGTAAGGGACCAAATCAATGAGCAAACATTTATCTTGCTCATAGGATTGTGGCGTACCCCTTGCTTGTCCTGTGGCTTTTAAATCTGATTAAGAGTTTCTCCACTCTCCGAGGAATTTCACAGACATTTCACTAAACAAGTATGGTTTGTGAATTAAACTGGTAGCTTCTAAACTATAATGAAATGGGTTTGGCCACTTTCAAAAGTTCCTCTTCAGAGGTGGAACTAAGCTCTTTTAAAAGGGTTATGGAAAGAAATTGCCAGAAAATTCATAGTTGAGGTACCAGTAAAGCCCTTTGGTATCTACTTACAGAATCGAAAACAGCTAAAATGAAGACATTAAAGCTCTGCGAGTACTACTCCAAGGAAAAACACGGCCTGGTTAATGTTTGGCTTTATTCAGTTGTTAGGGAACCACGGTCACCAATACCCACTGGAATGCCCAGGTAAGAACAGACTTATCACAGATCAGATAGGGGTTCTTTTTACATTATAACTATGTGCCTCAACTTTCTTTTAGCAATACAAATTTTTAAGAGACTTTTGGCAACCTTTGACCTGATGGCTGTTCTCGTAAACTTTTTATATTCCCAAAGTGATATTCCTTCAGATTCATTTAGGGTAAAATAGAAATGCCCTGAAATCATGGTCCAGCAGACTGGGTGGTTACTCCTCAGGCAGTCTGAAATGACCAGAGTACAGCCTTTCAGTATTCAAGCCATATCTACAGTAATTATTTGCCAGAGTATCTAAAAGAAGGCAGGCATTTCCTGTTGCACACAAATGGGACGCTCTTATCTAAATGACTGTTTAAACAGGTATTTAAGAAAAGACTATCACAGGCAGGAATTTACTGATGACGGAACACATTAGTTTAGGGCTGGACACATTAGTGGAGGACTAACCATTGTCAGGAAAGGAAGCATATCAGCATCAGGAAGGTATAGAGAATATTTGACAACTCCCACATGGGCCAAGATGGGGGATTATAGACCCTGCCATTTGCATTTGGGAAAAGCAGGGGAAATCACAAATAGAGATCTGGATTCAACAATGTGTCTCCAGCACCTGGGGTAACCTTGAAAGTGAGAGCTTGAGAGCCTTAGGTCTTTGGGGTCCCTGTTTCCCTATCCGTAAATAAGCACATTGGACAAGCTCAGCCCTAGGTCCATTCCACTCAAGCAATCCCCATTCTACAGAATGAAAACCAAAGGATGGACCAGGTTCGGTGTACCAAAAGCTTATAAAACATATTTCCCGAAAAGACACTTTGAGAATTGGTTTGGTCTCTCTCAACGTAACCTAGGAGACACTGTCCTCTGGCTGCCTAACTCTGCTCTAACCAGTGGAACTGGAATTTATTCCCAGTCGAGGCTTATAAAACTGGGCTGTTATTCTCACATTAAGTAGACTGCCCTCTGGTGAGGACTGTGGTTTACGTGTGGGCAGAATGTGTGGTTTACTACCTCTAATTTGTTTATGTTGTTGATGGTGGTTTCAGAAGAAAGCAGCAGCCCTTCCCATGCTAAGGAGTGACCTGATTTGCTTCCTTAAAAAAAGAAAGAAAGAAGTGTTTAAGGGGGGGGAGGGGAGCAGGAGGGCACATTAATGTGCCATTGCTAATGGAGGAGTAACTGGGATCCCTTTGGCCACAGCTCTCCTTCATTCAGCTCTGCATGTGAAATGAGAGCCCCAACTTGTTTATTATAATTACCTAAGTGTGGCTTGGTGGCTTTGGCAGACATCGTTCTTGCCTCCAAAAGAGAGACCAAAACTCAGGAGCTACAAGTTAAAGGAAGGCGGGGCGGGGGGGGGGGGGGGTGTCATTTTGTAGCGAGGAGAATGAATTCTAATATAAACTGGGTGAAAATATTCAAAACGACCCCAAAAAGATAAAGATCAAAAAATAAGTGGGATTGAGCTCTATTTTCTACCATATAATAAAGATAGGTGTGTAAGAGAACTGAATAAACAGTATAAATGTAAGTTCAAATTCATTCTCACAACTGACTTGACACAGTCTCTTCCCTACTGCTACAAAACAGAAGAGCTGTCTCATAGCCAGAAGTTCTACATAAAGAAAAGAAAATAATTATGCGTGTCTGGCAGAAGAGGGAGTCGTAGCAATGGCTTGCTGATAAAAAGGAATGGGAACAAGCAATAGAACACTATCCTAACCACAGTCTTGGTTTGATAAGGAGCAGAGAGGGCCCCAAAGAGTGAAATTTTGTTAGAGTCTCAAACTTAGGTTTTATTTGAAAATGAACAATGGCCCTTGTTCTCACAGAGCTTGGTAGCAAAGACAACAACGACTTCTGACCTTAAAGTGATTCTGTGGGGAGAGTTCCTTGATTTTGGCTAATTTCAGCTTGGACTCTGGCCCTATTGCAAATGCAGGTCTTTGGTGTAAAACAAGTTTAGATGGTTCCAAGGATTTCAATTTTCCGACCCCATTTTAAGCTATAAAGGCCCCCATATTGAATTTCCCACCACTACATCATATTAAATGTAAGACCATTCAAAACCATGGGGATGGACGCAATGTCGTTGAAAAACATAAAAGAAGGGTTTTTCTTTTTAATTTGAGAAAACATTACACACTTTGGCAAAACGTGTTTTCAGAAAAATATGAACAGATGTGCTGTGCGTATGTGTATACATACACTAAATAGCACTTATGATTTGAGAGGGGGTAATTTCAACATTGCTAAGTGGTAACACAAGCTAGGTATTTAAGGGAATGATATAATATGACAACTTCATAGACTCCCAAACTATGTATGGTCTCTGGAAACTGTCATTATCAACATGGACAATAACTAGTAGCATTAGGTGGTCTGTACAGTATCCTTCAGTGTCCAATCGAGTCACACAGTCTGAGACACTTGACGGGCGCCAGGCACTGCCTCCTAATGAGAAGTGACTTTTTTACAAAGGCATTCAAGACCTCTTCTATATAAATTACTATCGTTTGCAGCAAGAGAGGATTATAAATGTTTGCTGGCAAAAACCAAATTTATTTACAAACTGGGTCTAATTTATTTATGGCTCCAGTACAATCGGCTTTTGTCGAAATATTTATGTTATCTGTACTTCTGCCTCACTAAACTCTACCGCAATCATAAACACTGTTGAAAAAATTATTTGCAGTTAGCAGGATTTAAACTACCCATTATATCACCAGCTAGTGCCAGTAAACTTTTGCACTGGTTGATAAAGTTTCCTCTGTGGGATAAATATACATTTGACTTTCAAAATCTTTGGTGGGCTCCATACTGTGAAAAGTGAAGGATTAAACAAATGCCCCAGACTTTACCAGTTTTGTGCGAGGGCTTCAGTTGCACATTCCAGTTGAAGTTTTGACTATAAAGAGTGCCCAGATTCCAATCCTTTTCTAGGAGAATTAGATGACTGAAGTGTTGGGATAATAGTCTTTGCCCATGTCTTTGCCCAACAGTATTGTCTGCTACTTTCCAGACTTGGTCACTCACCCATTCCAAAATGTGATTTTGCCGTGCCTTGCATGGTACAAGTGGCTAAGGCTAGATCTAGAGTTGTGTAAGATGCATTTTCTGCCCTCAAGGCCCTTACAGTTGAGTAGTGAAGACAGAAATGGTAACAGGCATATGATAATGCAGTCAAATTAGGTCTAAGTTGAGGTTAGGAAGAGTGATGGCTGTTTAAGAGTTGAGTATAAGCAAGAGCAACTGGGTATGCCAACCTTAGAGTAACTCCTAGCCTTAGATTGACCCAAACCATATATGCACTAAATTTTTTTAAGAATGAGTCTCTTGCTTCATGTTTTTGGTGGAAATGCAGTTGTGATGCAGTTATTTCTTTTTTTTTTAATTTTTTTTTAATGTTTATTTATTTTTGAGACAGGGAGAGACAGAACATGAACGGGAGAGGGGCAGAGAGAGAGGGAGACACAGAATCGGAAACAGGCTCCAGGCTCTGAGCTGTCAGCACAGAGCCCGGGCCGGGGCTCGAACTCACGGACCGCGAGATCATGACCTGAGCCGAAGTCAGACGCTTAACCGACTGAGCCACCCAGGCACCCCATGATGCAGTTACTTCTGGATATCACTGAGTTCTTCACAGCAACATGAGGATCAAAGTAGGAATGACTCACTCTCACTGCTTCTACGTAACTCATACAATGGTGAAACCAACAGTTTACAAAACAGCGTGGTCCATTATTTCCATCACAAAATTAGCCAAGAGAAAACCACATAGAAAAGTTGATGGTTTCCGTGGCATGGAACTAGTAAAAATGTATTTCTGTTTGATTTACTTCACTGAAACAAGACTAAAAGTTCTAAAAGTTCACCGTGAACCAGGTGGGACTGATGTGATGCCAGTGAAAGTCCCAGCAGCCTATGAATGGCCCAAACCATATATTTATCTTCTAGTTTGAATTAAGAGTTGCACCAAACAAACCATAGATCATTCTGGTTCACCTCAGAATAGTGCTGTCTTCAGACAGAAGACTGAGCAGATCACCCTAAGCCTCCAATCTAAAGCAAGAGCTCTAAAGCAAGCTAGTAGGCAGTACTACTGATTTCTGGTGCCCCATACAACAGATGATGGTCCTTTCCCAGTTAATACCCACCTATGCCTATGATAGTCAAAGTAACCAAAAGCCAAAGTAGCAAAATAAATTTTGAAAGCTGTAATTATACAGTGAAAAACAACCTCAAAAAAAAAAAGAGTTATTTGCTCATCAAGGTCCTTCACAAAAAAGAATGCCAAAACCCTGCATATTTGTAACTTCGTATTTAGTAGTATATGCATAAACTATTTTGCTGTCCATTTATATCAAGATATAAATAAGATAACCCTTACTTAGATCAGGTATTATTTTCCAAAATAGAGAAAAAATCTCAGTGACTGTTTTGTGCTTTTGCTGACCATCTTATGGGTCTATTCCAATATTCTTTAACAAACTGCTTGTTTTAATAGGTTGTAGGTTATAGCTATTCGAGTTGAGTTCAATCAAATATTTTGGCATTATACTGTTTAAACCTCAAGATAACTGACTGGAATGTTTATTTTTAATGGCATTGTAGAATTTAAGAGCTGAAAAGTATCAGTTTACTCATTTAAACATTTAAGATGCTTGCTGGTTCAAATATATTGTGGATTAATCCACGTAAACCTAGGTAAACCATGACTGCTTGAGAGGAAAAACTGGAAATGTTCTATCAAAAGTATACGATGTTTAAATATTCACTGGGGGCAAGAGAGATACCTGAAGTCTATAGAATAATTACATGGTAACTTAACAAGATTTGCACTATTGTTGCTTTTGTTGCTTCTGTGGCTATTGTCATTGTATTAATATATCTACTTCATCTAACTTTTTAATACTCACTCCAACTATTAATTTTCAGCAACTGTGATCCAACATATACCACAAACCGATAACCATTTAGTTGATAAGGCTTCGGCATACAAAGCACCATGGTGGGGTGGGGTCGGGGGAGCTCAAAGAAGAAGAAAGAAAAATTGCTGATTTCAGAGGACTTACCATCTATTCAGGGAGATAAGACAAATACTCAGGAAGAATTAACTTGTATAATATAAGGCTGCATTGAGTAGAGTCAAGCGAATGGTACAGAAAACAAGGACAACAATATTCAACACTAAAAGTGATGTTCCTCTTCTTTAAGAGAAAACTGAAATGGAAGATGGCTAAA
This sequence comes from Prionailurus bengalensis, assembly GCF_016509475.1. Classification (NCBI taxonomy): domain Eukaryota; kingdom Metazoa; phylum Chordata; class Mammalia; order Carnivora; family Felidae; genus Prionailurus; species Prionailurus bengalensis. Next base: position 97,220,541 of record NC_057350.1, on the reverse strand, counting down.
AATTCGACTTGTGATGAAGACAGATAATCAGGAGGATTGTGAAATAAAGGTTATAGACTGCAGCAAAGCCCTGGAGAGGTAATGACTTTTAATTGGATTGAGTTTATCATATTTGCAGAGGTACAGCAGACACAGAAGAAAGGATTAGAGTGATTTCCACTTTCCATTATTTGGCATAATGAGAAAACAGAGGGTGGTCCACATCTCTCATACATATTATGAGGCATAGGAGATGCTAAATGTCAGTTTTTGGTAGCATTGAGCTCTCCTAAATAAACACATTTATTTGGACATAGTTAAGTCAAAATAAGTCACCTGGAAAAAGGTCACAGGTCATTAATTTGCATAGTGCAAAGGATTTATGAATTTTTAAATTAACGCTCCTAAATCTGTACACCATTTTGAACAGTAGGGTATGTCTGCATTTTTCTTCCAAGTTTAGCTGGCTTAAAGGGTCAAATGAAAATACTTGACTGAAGAAAAAAAACAGCTGAGTAGACTTTCTTTATTCTAGGTGGAAAAGAAGTACATTATATATTCTCCCAAGAAACAGCATTATATGCATCTAGCCAACACACACACACACACACACACACACACACACACAAAACTTGTGGAAATATGTGGAGAGTCATTAAATGATCATGTAATTGGCACACCCCAACTCAAGTAAGCCCAAGTGGGAAAGGTTATTAAATCCACCACCACCAAAACTCCAATGGACTGTAAGGTGATGAAGGTAGGGACTACGGGTGTGAGATTTACTGCAGAATCCCCAGAACCCAGCAAAGTTTCTAGCCCACAACAATTCAATGTGTATTTGTTGACTTGAAAACATCTCCCAAAGCCAGCCAATTGTGCTGAAATAGTGAGTGGTATCTCTCTTTCCTCCTCTAAATTGGGAAATTCTAACACAAATTTACAAAAGGCATCACATAAATTGTGTCCTCAGTCTGTTTAGAGATACAGTAAAATGTCCACTGAAGGAAGGGGAAGTGCGTGCTGAATCTACACAAGCTTGTGTGCCCGTGCGTGCGCGAGCACGCACGCGCGCACACACACACACACACACACACACACTCTACATGCTCAAGATGCTAATAGATGAATTTAACCAAATGGAATCAATTCAGGATTTGTACCATGTCCTCCTCACATTGCAAACCCTTTAAAAATATTGGTTATAATAAGAATAAAAATCAACTTGGGGCGCCTGGGTGGCGCAGTCGGTTAAGCGTCCGACTTCAGCCAGGTCACGATCTCGCGGTCCGTGAGTTCGAGCCCCGCGTCAGGCTCTGGGCTGGTGGCTCAGAGCCTGGAGCCTGTTTCCGATTCTGTGTCTCCCTCTCTCTCTGCTCCTCCCCCGTTCATGCTCTGTCTCTCTCTGTCCCAATAATAAATAAACGTTGAAAAAAAAATTAAAAAAAAAAAAAAGAAAAAGAATAAAAATCAACAAACAAAAAATCCCTGCATGGGCAACCCATATATTATATCCTTTTCTCAAGCTTTTCACGGAGTCCTCCAGGAAGGGAAGTTGGTAAAGCAATATCAAATATCGCCAACTACCTTTTGATTCCACCAGCACTTATTGCAGCACCTGCTATGAACCAACAATATGTTGCCTGTTGTAGAATGTAAGCTTCCTGAGGGTGGGACTCCGTTTTGTCTACCACTGCATCTGCAGCCCCCAGCGTAGCGTCTGGTGCATGGTAAAGGTTCAATACATACTTGTCAAATGAATGAATAATATAGGAATATACAAATACAGAAATGAGCCTGTAAGAAATTCAGAGACTAGAGTCGTTATTCCACACTAGGCTGTGCATCCGAATTTAATTTCCTAAGGAGCTTATTTTTAAAAACACAAATTTTATGGCATTTCTAGAACTAGCAGTAAAGAATCCTTAGTTATATGATAGGATCATTCTTTGTAACATCTCCAGCTTCCTAGTCTGTAATCTTAACCCATAATATCACAAGTAAATTCAGATAACCTATAAACCACAGACCTAACCCAATTTCTGTTTAAACCATAAGACCACACTGGGTTCAAGTCCACCTAACCACTTATGTGACCCAGGAAAGTCCCTCAGTCTATTTGAGTCTCAGTTTCTTTATCCATATCTGATATTTTCCCGTTATGGTAGCCATTACATACATGTAGTAATTAAGCATTTGAAATGTGGCCTTTCCAAATTGAGATGCACTGTAACTTTAAAACTACACACCAGATTTTTTTAACTTGATATGAAAATTATAAAATTGATAATATATAAAGATGAATATGCATATATATAAAGTTGATAATTTTAGTATATTGGTTATATATACAATGAGCTGAATGGCTTGATATAATGGTTAAATAAAATGTGTTAGTAAAATTAATGATACCTGTTTATTTTTACCCGTTTTAATGTGGCTACCTACCAGAAAATTTAAAATTAATATATGGCTTACATTTATATTTCTATTAGACGAAAGTGGTTTTTAAAATACTTATGACACAAAATTGCCGTAAGAATCAGAAGAAATGATGCATTTGAGCATCTTGTGCAAACGTTAGGGGAAACCACAAATGCCAAAAGTCATTATCATTGTCACAGGGAAAAGTTCTCAGGCCTGTAAGTCTTAAGCGACACTTCTTAAAGATCAGTGTCTTTCAGGTCTACCTGCATTCAGATAACAAAAAGTAATGATTCATGAACAATTCATTCTCTACTACTCCCTTATCAATAAATCTCTCAATAAACACTTGTTGAAATCAAATGGAAAGAAAAATCAATGTGGTCATTGACATGATACAAAAAGACGAGCTCTTTCTGGAACACTCCCCGGCCAGGATTTCTGTGTTGATATAAGAAACAGCCCAGTTTGAATAAGGTTAAAAGAATGTTTCTGTTTGAAAAAGGTATTATTGACAATAAAAAATGAGCAACATTTGACGGTGGGAAATGATAAGCTTTTCCCATGATTTCACCCCAAAATGCAAAGGAGAAGAAAAAATTGTGGGATTCACTTGTCCCCTTCCCTATCTCTCGGGTAGGGCACTTCAATTCCTCCCACAAACATCTCATTCCAACACTTCAAAAAGAATGCCTTGAAACACCTGGCAAATAAAAGAACACGAAGAACTTTCTTGCTGCTCTTTCATTACTTTGGTGTAATTGGTGAACCTCCGAATACACCTCCTTGGTCTGGGCTGATGGATGAAGATGGAAACGAGTACTCCCAGGCCATACATACATTATACTACCCTGATAACATTCCCCAGAGTTTTAAAAAGTTCAGTAGTTAGTTAGGAAGAACAGCAAACCCACCCAGAGTTCTCTACAAATTCTATTGTGCGAAAGTAAGGCATAGCCGAGGTTTCTTTGGGGGTAGAAAAACGAATTGTCATACACAGTTCATTCCATACTCTTTCTAGATCATGTCTCTAGACATTGATGAATATTAATTGGTGTATTTACTGCAATGCAAGGCGGTTGCTAACCTACATTCCAGCCTTTGTTCCAAGTCTCGTATCATTTTCTTTCAGGCTGTTGATTTTGGAGTGGCTGTGTAATCCTGGTGAACTGCTAGCAAAGAGTGATCAATCAACACTTTGAAAGCGTCTGGTTCATCCCAATACCTGGGAGCTGCTTTGATAAATAGTATTCTTGGGACTATGTAAAATTTGCCATTGTGGGAGTAAATACATGTGGGAACTTGGCAGGTTATTGTTCCTATTTTTTATTTATATTTAAACAAAATCTTTTGTTTACAACAAATCCCCACTTGCCCTAAGATTATTCGGTCCCAAACTGAAATCACTAAAGCTCTATGTACACTTGCATTAACGTTTTCTCTGTGTTACTTAAAGATTGCTGCCCAGTTATCCACATTTGGTGGCACATTAGTAATCATAAAAACAGAAAAATCCCCTATACTCCATTTTAAATTTTTTATTAAGTTTTTAATTTTAATTTCAGCGTAGCTCACAGAGTATTATATTAGTTTCAGGTTACAATGTGGTGATTCAACAATTCTATGCATTACTCAGTGCTCATCATGATAAGTGTACTCATTAATCTCCATCACCTATTTTACCCATCACCCCCCACCCACCTTCCCTCTGGTAACCACCAGTTCATTCTCTGTGTTAAGGCTTTGTTTCTTGGTTTGTCTCCCTCTCTCTCTTTCTTCCTTTGTTCATTTGTTTCATTTTTTTAAATTCCACACGTGAGTGAGATCATATATTTGTCTTTCTCTGACTGATTTATTTCACTTAGCATTATACTCTCCAGTTCCATCTATGCTGTTGCAAATGGAAAGATTTCATTCTTTTTTGTGGCTCAATAATATTCCATTGCATATATGTATCACATCCATTCTGCACCATATCCCATTTTTAAAACCTGGATAAAGCAATTGAAGAATCTATCACACAACTGTTTTTATGGATGAGCATATCTGCTGAAGGTGAACGATTCACCCAAAAAAGGTTTACCCTGGGTTACCAAGTGCTACACTCATTTTAGAAAGACTTCAGAAGGTTGTAGAGCTCATCAATTTTCTTCTCAAAAATTGGCCACAGCTTTCTGGATACCTCAGAAAAAAATTTTTTTTCGTGATTGGTCGTAACCAATTTGCCCATCTTATTTGTTCATAATAATCTATTCTGTGTCCATGAATATCCTGTGGAATTTGGCTTCTCTGTATTTTTTTCCTTGACAACCTTCTGATCTAGAACACCCTGCCCTCATTCTCCATTCTTCAACTCCCTAGTGAGGGCCTGCTACTGTTCTGACAGCTAGGGACGAAGTAGTGAACAAGACCAATAATGTTCCTACTCCCATGGACCTTAAGTTTGGTGGGGAAAGGGAGGATGTGAGGAATATGAGATGGTCTTAAGTTCTGAGGAGAAAACAATAGGTTGAAATGCAGGAGTGGTGATTACTTTAGATAGTAAAGGTCTGATGGAGGAGGAAGCATTTAAGATTTATACACTGACATTCTTTCAGATCCAGTTTAGATGTTATCTCATCTACTAAGGGTTCCCACTCATCATGTTCACCACTTCCCCAACGAGAGTGAGCTCCTTCCTTTTTGGATCCCCAAGAATATACAACGTACGTCAGAATACATTCATCCATCATTGACCATGGTGTTGTTACAGTTAGTTGTTTTCCCATTCCCCCATTTTGATTTTCAGCTGTTTGAGGGCAAGGGCTATGTCTCAATTATCTTTATGTCTCCTGGCCAGTGCTGTGAATAATATATTAGATGCTCAAATTCAAATGAAAAGGCACAGCATAGGGAGTGCACTCGATGGTATTGTAATAGTGTCCCATGGTAACAGATGGTAGCTATACCCGCGATGAGCACAACATAACATACAGAGTTGTCAAATCACTATGTTGTACGCTTGAAAATAATGTAACATTGTGCATCAACTATACTCAGACTACAAAAACTTTAAAAAATTGAACCAACTTTAAAAAATGCTAATTATGTGCAGTTTCGCTTTTTGAAAGCTGAATTTTGTAACTCACCTGCTCTGAATCTTAAACAGATTTCAAAGGAAGCTGTTATCTACAAAAGTCACTGCCACCACTGGAAAAAAGATATTTTCTAGGGGCTTTATAAAGTATTGGCCATTCAAAAGACTTGCTCAAGCAAGTGATAGCTGCCAACTGATCTTCTAAAGGAGGTTGAAGTTTGGAAACAATGATCTCTTCCAACAAATTTCACATAATTACCCCTTGGTCCAAAAAAGGCAATTCTCAAGCTTTCTGTTTGAAAATGTCCCCCCAGATGAAGGATTCCCTAGTTGAAAACAATCAGAAAGAAAGTCCTGTGGTTAATAAACTAGAGCATTGAGCTTGAACCTTGCACAACACAGGCTGGATTTCACAACAGGCAGGGAGAGGAAGCACAAACTTTGAAAATTCTACCAGAAAGTTTTGAGTTTTGTTTCTGTGTTTTTATAAACACTTTGCTCTTTTGATCTGTCTTAAAGATTGTGCTCCATTGAGTCTTCCATTCTTTAAATGCTACCTTAAAAAAAAATAAGTAAATTGCTCAAATGTAAGAATTAATAAGACAAATTTTTTAAATACTATTTTCCGAGGAATCCAAATGTTCTCACTCAGGTGGGATCTGATTCTGAAATTCCAGTTTAATAAGTGATCCCAACCCCCCACCCCCCAAAAGAGAATGCCTCCAAGTTTAGACTGAGGGAGGATAAATATGCCACATTCTATTCCAAATATCAAGAACGAGGTAAGTATTTTCCCTGCTGCTTCCCTGCTCTGTAATTTGACATCCATTTTAATGATGCTTGCTTTATTACTTGTCAGAAAAGTGAAATGGCCTGTCAATTTTATGGAGTTTCTCCTACCTTTTGGATGGTTATATTACATTTTGAAATAAGTGTATAGCTTCCCCTCCCCCTCCCCCCTTTTTTAGCCTAAATGGTGCATGTGTGGGTTTGGTACTTGGCTGCCAGTGGAATGAAGTCATAACTTCAGGAGTCCAAGAGAATAGATCAAAATCACGCCAACACTTTCATGGATGGGTATATGCTTCTAAATGGATGTTTACCTAGAAAAGTCATCATCTGGCAGTCAGCATAGCAAATGTTCCTAAGCAGCTAACTCATGTATACTAAACAAATTTGGCTTGGCTGCTGTGAGAGCTGCCCTGTGGAAATTCTCAACATACATTTGTTTGATTGAGCCGTCATTCCCAGTTGATCTGCTGATGATCTGTGTCACTTTGTTTAAATGTCCTGGTGTGTTTTTTTATATATATACAGTGAAAAGCCAGTATGTTTCTGTGATGGATTAAATAGAGGTGAAATTTGAGAGTGACTCCTGTTTTTGATTCCTGTTCTCAGACAGGTGGGTCTGGAATGATCAAGAATGTCACATTCAAACACACAGGAAAATATGGAGCCCTTTTGATTTAAAACACATTACTGTAAAGATATATTTGCTACTGTGTTCTCCCAGTACAAGAAGCTATTTAGGATTCCCCATCTAAACAAACACCATATGGGTTCATTCTCAGCATCCCTTTCAAATGTCCAAAAACAAAGGACACAAAACCCACTGCTGGGAAACACAGTCTGAGAGAAGTGAGCAGGGCCCATTTCTCAAGCATGGATTCAAAACTCAAACTCAAGGTGAGGTTAGAACTGAAGCTCCAGATCTCAAATATCCTCGTAATGGTCCAGATGGAAACCCGATACCACAGTGCCATACCATGTCTGAGGCACTAATCAAGAGACTGCCTGTTTGCTCCATGGCTAAAGCACTTCCTCCAGCTAATCTTCCCAGATAGGCTCTCAGCTTTAATAACCTATGGGGTCTGCCGTTAAGCGTGGGGATCTGGGCACCATCAGCACTGATGTCTCCACTCTGCCAAACCCCAGACAACACGTGATGTATACACACGCCCTCCCCTCAGCTCCCGTGGATGTGGTAGACCGAGGCCTGCCTTAAGCTAGGGCCCCCTACCCCCAAAATACATATACCTCTGACCCAGTTATGCCGTCGTAACGGAAATTACCCCCCAATTAAGCATATTCCTTTGAGTTAAGACCAAGCCATCTCCAAGGATCCCCCTGACAATTGATAGCTTGTTTCCTCCAATAGGCATTTAACATCTGCTATGGGATTCACAGCACTGAGTTTGCGCTCTAGACACCAAAATGACTGGCCTCATCCCCAGCCTCAAAGAGCCACCATCCAGGGGTGCCTGGGTGCCTTACTCAGTTAAGTGTCCAACTCTTGATTTCAGCTCAGGTCATGATCTCATGACATGAGATGGAGCCCCGAGTCAGGTTCTATGCTGACGGTACAGAACCTGCTTGGGATTCTCTCTCTCCCTCCCTCCCTCTCCCTCTCTCTCTCTCTCTCTCTGCTCCCCCTTTCTCTCTCATTCTGTCAAAATAAATAAACATTAAAAAAAAAACAAAAAAAAGCCACCGTCCAGTATAGAAGGAAGTCATGCAAATAAATAAAGTACCCATGATCAACAAACTATGGACAAGGTGCAGAGAAGAAAAGAATTAATTCTGAGGGTGAGAAATATCAAGAAAGGCTGACCAGAGATGGGGCAACAGGTGAGAAGCGTGTTGAAGAATAAACATAGTTTTAAAGGGGTTTCCCAGAGAAAATACAAGGGCATAAACACCATTTCAAGAAGAAGAAAGAGCATCTTGAAAGGTATGGACCTATGAAACAGCTCAGTATGTGCATGAGACTGAGGCTTTCTTGGTATTGCCTGACTGACAGCAGGAAAGAGTCAGAGAGAGATGTGAATAGCCAAATGTGAGGACCAAAGAGCCAAAGCCCTCTATGCCATATTCTAGAATCTGGCCTTTCTCCTATTATGCATGTGGTGCTGGTGAAGGGTCCTAGGGAGAATGGAAAGATCAGAGCTGGGTTTTAGCATGGCCACTCTGATTCAAAGAACTGGAGAAATTTAAGAAGGACGACACGCAAGGCAGATAAACTAGTCAGAGGCTATTTCAATAGTCCATGAGACTATTCACAATGGCTTTTGAAAAAAAAATGATGATGATGGTGGAGGATAAAGAATAAGAGAGGTTTAGGAAATAAAACAGAGTTTGGTGAGGGGGTGGTTGGGATGAAATACCCCCGATGAGCCATTATACTATATCATGAGTCGGTACATCAGTGGTCAGTAAATTCGGCCACCCTGAGGGAATGGGACCCATAGGGCATGCCAAGAGAAAGATTGGAGTAACCAACACTAAAGTAGGAGCCCTGGACAGTCAGGAGGCAACAGGAGGACTCTGGATACTTGGAGAATGGTGGCACTATAGAACCAAGGAGCTTTTCCCTTGTTGGAAGGTTCCGTAAAGTTCACAAGATCAGCAGGGGAATGGGCGAAAAAAAATGTTGCTCTTGTAAGTACAAACAGAGAAAATGTCCAATAAGACATTCAAGGACATCTTCACTACATCTGGCAGACTCTTAAGGAATGGCAATTCCATAAAAATCCTCATTCTTTCAAACTTTTAAATGTTGAACACTCTTAAGTTCCTACACTTTAAGTTGTTGGGTATGTGTTGGTAATCCTAGCTCAGGGACCTCACTTCACAAAGTGCTTGCCAGACGCACAACCCCTTCCTGGTTCAATGTTGCTTGAGATGGAATTCCTAGAGAAAGGCTCCAAAACAACTCTTCATCCCAATGGTTTTGATAGGAATTTATTCGGCAGAATGAGACTTCAATGTAATTTTACCCTTACATTTGAGACCTTTGAGAAAAAAAAATAGCTTAATGCCAATAAATCTAATTTATTAGGATAATTTTTAGAATCCAATAAATGAATATACAGGAAGTCTTGAAAATCAACAGTCTCCATCCAGTGCCCTTCCCTGCTCACCCTCCAAATCCCCAGAGCATATGGGGTTGGCTCTCTGGTCCACACATCCCTCAGCCTATATGCCTCCTTTCCCAAAAGGGGCTGGTTTGCTCGGCATTATTTGCTTGTGAATTTCCTTTATGGAAAAAAAAATGGAAGCAGGGAGGGGGTAGAAGTTGGATTTTATTTATTATTGTTTAACATTATTTATGATTATTTTAATTTAGGTCCAACATCCCGGGAGTCTCATTGCAATGGGTGCAATAGATACCGATAAAATAGCATCACGGTACACATACATCTATTCTTCTACTTTTTTTTATGAGTCATATTTTCTCACATGCACACAAAGCAAATCCTGTCAAATTGCAATATACTTCTAGGCATTCGGCTTTGGATTTTCATTTTAAGAAATATGAAAAGAGAACGAATGAACTAGAAGACACTTCTTTGTTTTATGGACTTACTTGTACCATCCAAAAGAGAATGACTGTAGATCTATTTAAGGGAGGGCATGGTTTTCCCATCTGGTGGCCATTAAAAGTAAATAAGATAATATAAAATAAAATAAAACGAGAGAGTAGGGACTCTGTATTAATTTTATATACACCCGAGTGATTAAAACACAAATCAGAAAAAAAGAATGCTTCTCTTTTTAGCTTTGGAGAGTTAGAAATGTCATTTTCCCTCTGAAACAGAAAGAGGCAAATTTTAGGTACATTTTCCTTCATGATAAATATCATAAAATAAGGATTGGTAAGTTTGGTTATAATGTGTGCACACACCTAACATTTGGCTCTTTCCCTAGTTTTCTGAGAAAAAAACAAAATGGAAGATGGGCAAAAATTTACATACTTGGCTGCCAGATTTCTTTGCTTGGGAACCAAGAAACCAAATTAGTCACTGAGCAACTCAATCTTACACAGGACCCTAGCAGACTGGTTCTGAGATCATATTGCAATAAATGCTTTTCTATAGAACTAGACACTATTCTCCTAATTCTGGAATTTTGAAACATTTTTGAAAATAACCAAAACCACATTTCTTCCTAGGTTAAAAAAAAAGAGTTTGAAAAAAGTTGCTAAAGATATAAGGAATATATAATAAGGGCTTTATTGGTCGTCTCCCTGTAAAAACCCATGCACACGCACACACACACGCAGAAACACACACACACACACACACACACACACACACAGATACACACCATGACAGTCTTTCCTTATTTGCAATGACAAAATCCAATCCTTCCCACAAGCAGTGCACACAGAAGGAAGGCTGAACGGCAAACAATTCGGAAAATTTTTAAACAATTGGTAAGGCCTACAAACAACACAAACTCAAAATAAATTGTAAATAAACTCCAAACAAACCCAGCAAAAGACAAATTAACTGAGGAGATCCAAAGCAAACAATCTAAAACTCTTTCACCGTACTGTACAGTTACTTCTTGCTCCTAGACTGTCACCTGCAGGGAATCCTGGGAAGGAAAGCCCCCAAGTGCCGGTTGAGCTGAGGGTTTAGTCCCCCTGCAGCCTTTCACGCCCCTCCCACTGCCAGGCTTCCTGGAGTCTTGCCCTGCAGACCAGAGAGCTCCAGGCACAGAAGGGCTCTGGCCACCCCGCCGGCCTGGTATTTGGCTCCTCAGTCACCCAGCGCACAAGTATGATGGATGATGATGGATCACAGCCCCACCAACACCGTGTGAATTTCCCAAGGCTGTTGATTATTCTAATTGAGCCCCCAGAAGAAGCCCAGACCTTTACAAAAGCCTCCAAGGAAACCTCCCATCTCCCTTGTCTGCCTGACACAGACCCCACTAAATAAAGCAACCTGGCCCTTATATGGCCTCCTCTCTTTGACACACAGATCTGGGCCTCCATACTCATTGTTCGGTGATATGATTTAGCCCTGAATGAATTTTTAATGAACACCCAGAGTGATAGCACAGTGGAATGGCCACTCCAGCTTCTCCCAGGGGAAGATAACAGTTTATGAACGCTATCAGGTCACAGTTTTTCTAAGGTTCTCTTGCTCTACTAGACAAGGTGGTCAGAAACATTTCTTCTCTATTGTTTAATCTCTCTCTCTCTCTCTCTCTCTCTCTCTCTTAGATCTTCCTTAAACCACAAAGGATCTCTGAAAGATAAAATTCTATAGCAGATAAATAATATCATGATTAAACCTAAACTCACATAATAAAATTTATACATTATAATAATGGAGAGTATATAAAAAAGACAAGTGTAGTACTACTTAATTTAATTGAGTTGGGGATCTTTGACTTATTCAGATCATTTTTTGCCACATAAGGTTATAATTTGTGTAGTGTAAAGAAACTTTGGTACTTGCAGAACAAGAGTTCAGTGACTACTGTTGACCTCCTGGAACATTCCAGATCTATATAGACACAAGGTATAGTACCAAATATGTCCATAAAACTCCACATATCAGCCATATCTAGAAACGTTACTGGTGTATATGTAGCATAGAATGTAACCTTTTGGTCCTTTTTAATGTTTGCTACGATCCCATTTTCAGTGCTTGAGTGTCTGACTCTCTTCCCACCACCCAAATATCCTGACTTGGAATTTCTTGAAATCTCTTAGAATCTGCACCAATAAATTAGAAAAAAATTTTAGTCATACTTCTCAAGTGTGGCTCCAAAATTTCTACAACAGAGGAGCTTATGGGAATGGATCTAACTGGACAAGGGTAGGGACTTTACTAAAAAATTGGGAGAGAAGAATGGAGAATGGTGAAGATTGTGTGTTGGCTTGGAAAGACTTCCCCAGCCATCGTGTGCCATTATCACCCCGACTTCGACAGTGCATTCGTGTTTACTCACCTCATACCTACCCTTAGCTTTTTTTTTTTCTGATTAGCTGTGCATCTTTAAAGACTGGAATATTCTGAAATAGTTCTTCCTAACAACTCTTAGAATATACAACCACAATCTTTATTTCCTAAATAAGAAAGGTGGATAAATAAGAACAATAGACTAGGTTTCTAGAAACCCAGATTCTGTTCCCGGCACTGCCACTAATTAACTGGGAAATTCTGAGCAAGTCTTTTCATCTCTCTGGGAATCTATTTCCTTGTCTGTAAAATTACTGAATGCAGAGAGCCCCCGGGGTCCCTTCCAGCTCATATTCTATGAATCCATCAATCTCTGAGTGATTGTGGAAGTAAATTCCTAGAAAGAGCCACATCTATATAGCATGCTTTGTACCATAATCAGCATAGCACCATGTGCATATAAATTCAAGAAAGCCATTGAAGGCTGACGAAGATAGCATTTTTAGTTCATATTATCAAGTTGGCTTAGAGAGTCAATGGGAAGATGGAAAGCAATAAAGTTTTACTTTTTACTAATATCTACTAAGTGCCAGACTGACACAGTATTATGCATTTTACACCATTATCTTATTTAATCTCCACCCAAAGCCTTGCTGTGTAAATAGATCATAGCCCCATTTGACAGATAAAAAAACTAAGACTCAGAGAGATTGTATGTCTAACCCATGGTCCCCCACTAGATCCATTCTGCTTGGACCCAGGCATATTGTTCTCATTCTATTTCAATTTTATTCCAATAGTTCTATCATGTCCTATAACTTATAGTATCCAAACTGTCAAAAGACAAACTCATTACAATTTGATGATAACTCCCATCTTCGTATACTTTCCAACAAGAGACTGCAGGCTCCTTGGCTTTGTTTCACTCCCTTCTGGAAAGCCCAGTTACCTAACAGCCAACTTCAGCTACTTCTCTAAATCAGGGCTTACTCATGTTTTGTATGATAATTAAGACTACTTTGTTAAAACTTCACAAGAATTTAGAGCAAAAGCTAGTCATCACTGATAATCTTACCAGTTCACAAAAATCATTTTTGAAATTATTATCACCGTGATACCTATAATTCTTATTTTGCTCAGCTTCTAGATTGAAATAGAAGCAACAACAAAATGTATTCTTGACATATTGGCATTTTTGTTGAGAAAGGCTTGTATCTCAGACACCTCGAGCTCATTGCAAAACATTTCACCCTGTGAAATCCAAAATAATGACTTGAGAGGCTATTTTTACTTATGATTTCAGTTTGGAATGAGGAAAATAAATAAATAAATACATACATACATACATACATACATAACTGTATGGAAACATTTACATACCTATATTATAATTTCTACAGATGTGATAAGGAAGATATTTGGCCATTAGGTGAGCTTTTATATTGTTCTATACAGTCACATCTCCATCCCTCAGACTTTTCTTCATGGGAGTCCATGTCCTGACAGCGAGCTGGATTGCTGTGACACAGACATGCAAAACCCAGGTTTGAATCTCTTTATTTATTGGTCTCAGAAATTGACCATGTTTGGGAAAAGTCCAAGATTTGGAGATCTGCACCCAACTCTGTTTAACAACTCTGTTAAAATCAAAGAGCAGGATACAGTGTGATTTCCATTGCTTCAGTCAGAGTCTGTGAGATGCCAATATTCTGCATATCTTCAAAGAGCAGAATCTGTCTCCAAAAACCGTACAAAATAGCGCACTACAAAGGAAAACCCTTCAAGATCTTTGCTATTGAACTGGGACCAGAAATAAGAGGAAAACCTCTGAGAACAGTAAAAAAATGACAGATATAAGAGAAGGCCAAGCATGCCACGAAATGAGAGACTTTTTGCTGACAGATGAGCACCTTTGAACTCTAACCCAATAAAAGAATTAGCACTCCTAATGTATAATCAGTACAGCAAGCAAAATATGTCAACACACGATAGGCAGGATAATCAATTGACATGTAAGGTAGGAAACAGGCAGACTAAATAGCAACCCAGTCCCACTGAGCCAGACAGCCCTTTCCTGCTCCTTAAATGTCTCATCCCGCAGGGATGAAGAAATTAATATGCAATAAGGGAAAACCCCTAACAAGTAAAACAACAGAGCAAGGCTTAAGAGTCCTCATTACAAAATGACTTAGCATTCCCCAAACTGAGAATCTTGACGTTTTTATTTTTCTTAGATGTGTTCTAAGGGTCTTTCTCTAGTCAGATAATAGAAACTTTGAAATTATCAACCACAGCCTTATACTTTATTCTCTCTTCCAATGAAGATTTCAGAAATTTAAAAAAAGGCAGGGGTGCCTGGGTGGCTCAGTCAGTTAAGCGTCCGACTTCGGCTCAGGTCATGTTCTCACGGTCCGTGGGTTCGAGCCCCGCGTCGGGCTCTGTGCTGACAGCTCAGAGCCTGGAGCCTGTTTCAGATTCTGTGTCTCCCTCTTTCTCTGACCCTCCCCTGTTCATGCTCTGTCTCTGTCTCAAAAACAAATAAATGTTAAAAAAAATTTAAAAAAAAAAAGGCACAGGAACTATGAACATAAACAGAGCTGACTTTTAATCCTGGTTAGCTCTATGCTAACCACTGACCTCAGGTAAGTAATTTAACCAGGCTGGGCCTCAGGTCTGTATTCATCTGTATAGACAGAGGAATGACACTTTTTCAAGGAGGTTTTATAAAAATTAAAAGAAACAGAAGAGGTAAAATGCCTTCAGTAGCAGGTAGGCAGTTATATTCAACAAAGGTTTAGAGTTGGCAATTCTCCTTGTAACATAGTGCTTTGACCCCTGTGAGCCCTCAAGAAATGTGTTGGTGCCCTCATATATTAAATAACAAACTCACAGGCAAAAACAGAATAGTGTAGTTTCAGACATGAATGGGGATATCCCAGGTTTGAACTCCCTATCTACCATATATTAGCTATGTGGCAATGGGAGACCACCCAATCTCTGGGTCACACAGTCAACTCCTTTGTGAAGCTGGACCAATAGTACCTCACCAACCTGTAGGTCCCAGCTGAGAAGAGTGGCTCACAGTTCCTTTTAGGTTTACGTCAATAAAGGCAAATTATTCCATTGCTCGTTTATTTGTCTCATGTACCAACTTGACAAAACCCAAAAGAAATCATTTCAATCCCTTCAGGAATTCAGAAATGACTCCTTTGTTTCATTTCGCTTGCGTTTTTTCCATTTTTTCCAACGGAGAATCACTACTGTTCTCTGCATAACACCATGTAGCAAGCCTGCAAGATTTTTCACGGTGTTTTGCACGGCTGTTGGGAGTAATTGTTTAAAAGAATCCTCCCAACCTAGCTTGCCCCGAATCACAGGTGTGTCTATTTTGTAATAGCTTCCACTCACGCCACCTATAGTTCAAGATGCCACCTGCTTTAAACTGGATAGCTCTATGTTACGCAATCTTTTATTTTTCACTTATTTTATTTTAAACACATTTGCTGCCCAAACAGATGCGCCGCAAGAATGGCCATTCAAACTAGGCATTTTTAACCCTCAGAACTGAACTCTCGTGATTTCGGCAGCACTTTAAAGGGCAATTTTCTTCACCGACCACGGCAAATGCCGTGTGAATTGGTTAACGGTTTTTCTTTAAGGTTCATGAGACAGAAGAGCATCCCTCCTGCCGCAGCTAGGCTCACATTTATCCTTTAAAAACCACTCGGAGGAAAGGAACTTAATATCAGAGAAATAGAAATATTGTGAGGTTTTCTAAACAACCACTTAACCTTAATCTTGTGAAAAGAAAATTCTCTTCTCCGATATGCATGGATATAGACAAATTCAGACATTCTGGTTTTTATCATTCACTGGTACTACAGCTACAAAAATGAAATCTGAGGCCTAATTTGCCTTAGAATTCAGAAACTGAGGCGCTTTCAGACAGCAACAATCAGTCATTTTTCACGTTTATTTTCCATGCATATAGGACACACCATTCCGCCATCAACATGTCAGACAAAATCG
The DNA here is from genome assembly GCF_016509475.1 of Prionailurus bengalensis. NCBI lineage: Eukaryota > Metazoa > Chordata > Mammalia > Carnivora > Felidae > Prionailurus > Prionailurus bengalensis. Next base: position 97,204,335 of record NC_057350.1, on the reverse strand, counting down.
AAAATGGCTTAGCACAAAACTTACCCAAAGAATGACCACCAGAGAAAGAGTTGTGACAAAACAACCATGCTAAAATAGTACTTTAACTTGAATTATATTTGCATTAATTTGTTTCCTAATACTTTTGGAGAACTTTGTGGAGAAAAGACTGGGCTTTTGTCTGGTAGTTTTTGAAATATCAAATGTTTGTCGTCCATCAGCTATCCCTTCTTGAAAGTGACAGTGTGATAGAATAAAGGCCAACTTTTGTTTTGGAATCTCAATGACATAGCATTTGGCAGCTTACGAGACCTGTTCTCATTTATTGTGTCCTTTGTACACTGATGCCTACTTATAAGGAAGGGCAATAAGGGAGGCCCATGGCAATGTCTCAACTTCTTCCCCCAGAGACTGAGACCCCATGGTTTCTGTAACATAGAGCATGAGTAATACTCATCAGAGAAGAGAAGAAACGTGCTAGACAAATAAGAAACATCATTTGACACTTCTCTTCCACATTTAACAAGCTAAGTGAGTTGTGGAATTATGCCGAGAGCGAATAAGTATCTCATCACAAACTAGATTGAACCAGTCCCATCTGTTGAGCCCTTTCAAACACAGTCTCCCCTTTCTTTTGATAATATTTGGATTATTTTAGAGTTCTTTAAATGTTTTCCATGAACTCACAGAACAGTTATTTCAGGACGATAGAACTGACATACAAAACGTGGTCACTATTTTATCTTATCTTCTGCTAAGCTGTCTAATTTTGAGCAAAAATTAAAAGAACCTGCCTGCTGTCACAAAAACATGAAGTGCTTCGTCTTTTCTTTAGATAAAATCAGTGACAGTGATGAACTGTAATCACAGCTCTTGCCCATTCTCCTCTACTTATCCTAGCAATCTTGTTCGCCTCTACATAAATATGTACATACACATATGTGTGTCTGTGCATATATGTCCCTGTACATGAATATCTATGTGTGTGTATATACGTGCCTCTCCATGAATATGTACACACACATATGTGTGTATATATGTGCCTCTCCGTGAATATATACATACACATATATGTGTGTATCTGTGTGTACATGAATAGGTACATACACATATGTGTGCCTCTATATGTATATATACATACATGTGTGTGTCTGTGTATATATGTGCTTCTACATGAATATATACACACACAGATGTTTGTCTGTATGTGTATGTCACCCTAGAAGTTCTACTTTCAATTTATAGTAAACCTGGTACATTTTCATTTCTATTCTTTAAAAAAAAAATGTGGAAAGCAAGCTTTATTTTTTTTCAGGATGAAACCAATAAAATACATGCAAATTTCTGAAGACTTCAGTAAGAGAAATTGGGCCATTTCCATTTTCATTTTCCAGAAGACACTGATGCCAGAAGAAAAAAAAAGTTTGGCAAAGCTCTTTTCTTTCTAAGCACTAAGAAAAAAGATGATCATAAAACCAAAAAGAAAGGTATTGTTCTCCAAAAGAATCCAGATCCCAAACTAACCTCAAGCAGAAGTGTTTATAAAAAGGACTTTCTTCCAATTCTCCCTATTTGATAGTGTAGACTATAGAAAAATCCTTCTGTGAAGAGAATCCCTTTATCACAGACTCAGTGGGCAAGTTAAAACCCACAGCAATGCACTGTGAATTTCCCTCCTCGACTACATGATGAAGGAGGAGGTGTGTGCCTGGTTCCCTGACATCAACACTGTGACAGGGCTCCACTGTTCCAAATTACACATTGTCGCTGTAGGTGGCATTTCTAACACAAGAAGGATGCCCTCTGCTGAAGTACGATAGTACCCAAAAGTTGCAAGGTCAGATGTGCCCTCCATAGCTTCTGGAAATATTTATGCTAAAGAATTTCTTTGGGCTATTTTTGTGACAGTGATCTCACTCTTGAAGACCCATGCTGTTTTCCACAAAAGAAGATGCTGTTGCCTGTGTTTCTCACTTAGCTTCTGTGACACTCCTTTGGCGATACCAGGGGTATGCCATCAGAATCATACCAGACAAATGCTCCTGACGGCGGGGGGGCTATCAGTTTTCACAGCACGTTTTTTGCCCTGCAGCTGACAAGGAAAATAAACGTCTTCCAAGGAAAATGAAGGCAAATGCCAAAATGTCTCATCGATTCCCAGTCAAAACCCCATTTTAAATATTAATTATGATAATGTTTGACTTTTAAAAGAAAGGCAAAAAAAGAAAAGTTTGAGTTTAGCATCAGGAACTTGAGGAACATTATGATCTCAACAATGTGATGTAACGGAAATATACAGGAATGTCACTAATCTTGGTTTGTGGCTTTCCCCAGGACTGGAACAACCTCTCAACTCAGGGCAGGTCAGAGATTTTCTCTTTAAAAAGTTTCAGTTGTTGGGGGGGCACCTGGGTGGCTCAGTCAGTTGAGCTTCCGACTTTGGCTCAGGTCATGATCTCGCAGTTTGTGAGTTCAAGCCCCACATCAGGCTCTGTGCTGTTAGCACAGAGCCCACTTTGGAGCCTCTGTCCCCCTCTCTCTGCCCCTCCCCCACTTGCACTCTTCCAAAAATAAATAAACATTTTTTTAAAGTTTCAAGTGTTCAGTAACTATTGGATCTCACCTGCAGAAATACCATCTACTATTCAATACTTATTTTTGTGTTTTATTTGCAGTCAAGAAAACACCAGTGACTTTAAAACCTCTACGCTTTATTCAAATGGTTTTAGAGAAAAAAATAAAACCAGGTTACCCTGACGAAAACGTATGGTGGTTACAATGAAATAATAAAAACAGTAGCAGCCACAGGAAAACCAGAGACACCTCTGGGAAAGGTTGGTCCTGAGCCCAGCAGGGAATGCATGAAAGGTGATGGGTTCCAGGAAGCAGACCAGAAATCCAATGGGGCTGAGAGGCCAACAGGAACTTGGGTTTGTCAAGCAAGACAGAAATGCTGCTGGAGGCCAATTGACACCTGTGCTCTCTAAAGGAGGTAAAAAGAGACAATGGCAGAATAGTTCAAGAAATCCTGTGGCAATTCATAAGCAAGAAAAAGAAAATGGGCTTTCTTAAACAGGTGTTTAGATAACTGTCACAAGCGTTTTTCGTTTGCGTGTGAACACTTCCCAATTCTGGTATTTGTTTTTAACCCTGCCTCTTATAAGCAAAAAGCAAAAGCTAACCATGTATAGGGTATTTTCTCTGTAAAAAAATGATAACAATTTTATTAGGGGGAGAAAGGCACAAGCGAATGGATGGCGCATGTTTTAAGTTGCCAATACGTGATGACGGGTGTGAGGATTTGAGGTTTTATCTTTAAGCACCACCAAGTGAATGTGAGTAATTCAAAATGTCAGCATAGGAACCAAGAAGAGTTCGTTAAACCAGAGAGAGGCCACCTTGCACCTCACCCATTAAACTCAGGAATAGAAACATCCTTGTAATCCACCTGTTTCTTCCTTCAGTATGTGCAAATTGAACCCTTCTCTTTTAGTAACAACATACGCTTAAGGCAACAAAACCAAGAATCAGAAGTGACCCACAGAGTCATCACATTTGATCCTCTCTTAACAACTGGAGCCTAAAATGATAGAACGAGAGCAGGCATCAAATGCAAACCTCCCATTTTTCAAGTTCGTGATCTCTCCACCCATCAACAACTCTTAAGCAAGTTCAACCGTCGTCCCAGGCATAATGAAAATGATGTCCTCGCAAGAGCCCAGGCCTGGGAAGCATGGGACCTGGGTACTGGCTCTAGCCAGTACAACAAATCCTCAATGGCTACATCTTTAACCTCTCATAGTAAGTAAGCTGGATATTCTCCTTCCAATTCTAAGAATCCTTGGATGTGAAATTTGAATTATGGGGGAAATGTTGATAATGAAGAAATAAAAGAAACCATGGCAGTGGCTTCTTCCTGTCTGGGCAACTCAGTGACTAGCAAACACATTTCCTCATGAGATGCTGGTCCGCAGGACTAAGGCAAGGCATTTTGCTCCAAGGAAACAATTATAGGTAATGCAAATGGAGAAGAGAGCCCCCCTTCTTTGGTTCAACTATGAATCACTTTCAAGGAATCGGCTCACCACATGACTCCATTTTCAGCTCCAATTTCTCCCAAAAATGAAGAATTTGCAACTTACAAACCAAGCACATAATTCCTAAGAACGTACCATTTTAACATAAGATTGTCACTAAAAAGCTACATGAAGATGCTTTAACTGGAAAAGAACATGCACTTGACACAAAATAGGTATGTATAGAGGAACCTTAAAGATAACCAAAATAAAGAGTATTTCTCAAATGTTCCATTGAATACGATTTTATGCAGGGTATGTTTTCATCTCTTATAAAAGATCTTAACATCCCATGGAATAATATAGTAGGCAGATTTGGCCATGATGGCGGAATACAGTATTTTTCTTGTAACAACATCTCCCATGAAGTCACTGCAGTCATGACAAACTCTGATCCTGCTGGAATGAGGTTCCGAAAACTGACTGAGAGGCAGTACATGGTTTAGCAAGAAGAGTTATATTACATGACACAGTCAGGAAACAGGCTAAGGTTTCTAGATTCTTCAGGGCTACACTATTAGATTCTGATGGCTTTGAAGTGTTGATCATTTACTCTGAACTGTCTTCTTAAAATGCATTATCTTCTTCCCTGCTCATTTCTGTGAGCACAATTACTGCACATGTTAGATCATAGCTGCTTTAGGACATCATTGAGGAATGTGGAGTTGTTTGCCTTACAATGTATTTTCAGATTGTTGTGCTGTTTATAGATAGCATTTCTGCTTTCTTCCCCTAAGTCCATCGCCAATCTCCTCTACCAGCTGGTCAGTGGTCCTTGTTGATAAGCCCAATTCTTGCCATCTTTTTAGTGCTTTTTACATGGTGCTGTGATTGCTTCTCTGCTTCTTAAGTCCTATGTTCTCTCTTGCTTTTCTTTGATCCCATAGTTTCTTCTTGCTGCTTGCTTGCACTGCCCTGTTTATAAAGCCTAGGCTAAATAGTGAGAATGTTCCTTTCTTCTGTTTAACAAACCAACCAATTACAGTATGTATTTAAAAAAAAAAAAGTCTTTGCTTCTTTCTTCTTTGTGTTTACAATTCTTCTCTGAATTAAGGTTGAAAGATGTCACTGCTCAGACTCAGAAATTCTCAGGCATTTCTAAGTTAACAACTTCTCCAGAGGATAAGAGGGGGATCTGAGCATTAACTAGATGGATATGATTAAACTTCTCTTTTCCCTAGCACAGATTATCTACAATAATCCAAGCAAGAATCTAGGTTTCTTAGGAAGAATAAGCATGCAGTAAAGAACCAGGCAATTAACTTTTTGTAAAGAACCTGGACAATCTTACAAGGAAGAAAATTTATGCCGCATGATATTATATTTTATGTAGTGTGAACATATAAAAATTATAAGTATTTTATTTTGCCTTTTATATCGGTTTCCATTTAAAAAAATAAATGTTTTCTTAGTTACAAGTAGAAGGCTTGTTTATACCAATAAATATTTCCAATTTTATGTTTGAAAGTCAGAGTGATAGCTGAGACTCACATCTCTTTGTTACTTCACTTGTTGCCCAAGTTGCTTAGTGTGACATTAGAACTTATCAGGAATTAGAGTAATAATGAAGAGAAAACTGATGTGTTTTGATAATAGAATATGGATGAATGTCATGATCATTTACATTTCCGAATGGTGCCTCATATAATCAAAGCCCAAGTTGAGTATCAAATATGGATACAATGGGCATATGTATATATATATATATGCCCATTGTATATATATATATATGTGTATATATATATATGCCCATTGTATATATATATATGTGTATATATATATATATGCCCATTGTATATATATATGTGTGTATATATATATATATATATATTCAACTGAATTTATTCCAGCAACACAATATTGTTCCCAAAGTAAAGAAAACCACAGAGAAAGAGTAAATTTTCTTTTCATAAGTACAAAAATTCAAACTTGCTCACTTCTTTTCCTTGAGCTAGAACCCAAAAGCCTTTGCCCAACATTCTAGATCACATTCTTCTATGTAAGAAATTTGACTCCATAAGATTGAGTCAAAACAGAAAGATATTCTCATTTTTAAGGCTTAGGACACTAAAACCGCTGCCCTAAAAATTAAATTTGACTTTTAGCAAAGCTTTGGCTACCCAGGCCTTCTAATACATCAATGTGTATTAAATAAAACCTAAACCATATGACCCAGTGAAAATGCATGGACTTTACAGTCAGAAATCCTCACTTTATATCCAAGCTTTATCATCCACAAGCATACAATCTTGGACAATTTACTTTAGCTCATTGGCTCTCTATACCTTTTTGTATAAAATAAAATACCATCCATCTTGTTATAGAGCTTGGAAATAAGAGGCTTGGCACAATGCAGAGAAAGTACACAATAAATTATAACCATTATCATCATTTTCATGTTTAAAGAGTGCTCTCGTGAGCAGAGGAGATAACTAAGGAGGGATCATGAGTCTTTGATCTATATGCTTTGACAGCACTTCTTAAACTGCAATGTGCAGAGATCTTATAAAAATTCAAGTTCCAATTCAGTGGATCCAGGAGGGGGTAGGACCTGAGATTCTGTATTTCTAACAAGCTCCTAGAAGATTCTAACACTGTTGCTCTGTAGACCATGCTGTCAATAGCAAGGCTCACTATGAATCTGGACACTATGAATTGTCACAACGTAATTAATTTGTAGAAGACAAAAGTTTCTTACAGGAAGATTTCACATATGCAGGTACCAACAGAAGAAGAAAGATTACAAAAATGTGCCTCCCAGGAGCCAAGCAACCTCTTCAGGTTTCAGGGAAAGAAAGCATCTGCCTAAAGTTCCTCTCCATTAAAATTTTTATGTTTCCTTAGCACTTGTAACCATACTTACTCAACTTCAAATTTTCTGATTATCCTGTAAAGGGGAAACTACCTAGGAATCCTTGCAGACATTTAGAAGCAGTGAATGGGAAATCTCACTCAGTTTTGGGAGATGAGTATTATGGACAAAATGTTTGTGCCCCACCCCCAAATACGTATGTTGAAGGTCCTAACCCCCAATGTGATAGTATTTGGAGATGGGACCTTCGGGACGTAATTAGGTTTTGATAAGGTTATGAGGGTAATGCCCTTCTGATGGTATTAGTGCTCTTGCAAGAAAAAGAAGACACACAGAGCTCTTTCTCCTTCCATCACGTGAGGGCACAGCAAGAAGGCAGTCATCTGTAAGCCAGAAAGAGCTCTTACCAGGACATAACAATGCTGGCATCCTGATACTGAACTTCCTACTTCCTAGAACTGTGGTAAATGTCTGTTATTTAAAGCCCCTGGGTCTGTGGTGTTTTGTTACAGCAGCTAGCTCGAGCTGACTAATACAACGAGATTACTATACAAAAAAATCATTGAAACTAATCGTTCAGATTTATCTTTGATGGGATTGTTTTGTAAAAATCTTTGACATTAATGAGAATTTTTGAGCATTGTTCCTAGTAAGATACTTTAGCAATAGCAAGAACATGAGGGAGTCACCAAGATAACTCCATCACATTTCAGATGAGGAAGCTGAGGTCCAGAGGAAGCTCATGACTTATCAAAGCTCACTAGTATCATCCAAGCAAAAACAGAGTCAGTTCTCCTAAGTCCCACTCAAGATGTCTCCTAAGTTTGGAATACTTCTTTTCTGACATGGAATCCTCATTATGCTTAATAATTAAGTCATCCTTAATTACCAGAGAGGTAATATTTAACCCTGAACCCAAAACCAAGCTGGGATATATGTAGAAGACAAATGGGCCCTGACATAGTCAGATGATATTTACCTGGTTTCCAATGGTCCCAGAGATTTAGTCTGAGATGCAAACAAGCCAAAAAATGTACTTTCCTTCCTCTGCCAGAATTTATAGTCAAATGCTTAAAGCTTCCATTAAGCCCATGACATTTCATCATCTTCTCAACAGTACTGTAGTTATTCCAATTGAAATAAAGAAAAACTCACTGTTCTGGGAGACCACCTCCTGTAGGACTAGCTCAAGAGCTCAATTTCTTATTTTGATCTTGAAAACTAAGACAAGCATCTTCAAGACTGCTGAGGTTTCTTCAAATTCCTACCATGCAAAGACCATGATGCTCTGGTTTAGGAGCTGAAAATAGCATCCTTTCAGTGGCATAGCTAAACCCTCCATCTGATTTTATGGTAGTAAAACTTCAGGATGGCTTTCAAAGTCTTTCTGATCTGACTAGCAGTACATTCTCTAAGTCTACCACGACTTCCGGAACAAGTTGGCGGTCAATCTCCAGTTAGTCTAAAAAAGTCACGGCTCATGACCCTTGTGATCAGAGACCTCGAAGACGTGATTGTACAAACCTCCATCTTCACCATGATGTGAAAGAAGACGGTTGTTCTTCTGAAGGGTACACAATGTGAAACATGACTGGCAAGTTTTCTCCATAAACAGAACAAATCTATCCCTCACAGAGCTGCCTTTATTTAAGCAAGACATTTGCAAAGCTTAGCGTCTCCTTGAATCTATTAGAAACCCTTCCCTGAGTGAGGAAACAGACATTGTAAATGAACCATGACTCAGAAACCCCCTTGTACCAGAAAATATCCTACAGATTCCAGAAGCATTTTACGTTCTGTCTATTTTCCTGACATACTAGTTCTAACTATCTGATTCATTTATTTTTTGTTTAATGCTTTAACCAGTTTCTGTAGATTATTACAGTCAAACAAGTGATTTCTTTCAGGGTTAGTTTTTTTTTTTCTCTTTCTGACTTTGGAAGAGTTTCAGATTCAGTTGAAGGAAAGGCTCTGTTACACACTACAGAAACACCCAAACCATATATTCAACTTAGCTACAATAAGAAAAGCCAGGCCCAGATGTCCTCAGCTAAACAGAGGAAAAGTAGGAAAATTAAAATTTAGTGTTCATTTGCACAAACTCCTTACTTGCATACCTCAGATAACCAGTTGGAATCAATAAAGATTTATAAGCTTACAGAAAAAACCTAATTCTCCTATCTCAGAGGACCTTGCAATACTTCCAAATTTTTATACCCTACACGAACAATTTAGACGGCACCAGACTAACTCCTCAATTCAGAGACAAAAATGTGCATTCCCTTGCCTTTTGCAGTAAAAAACAAAACCGTGAATCATGAACTCAAGTTGCCCATGCACATAACCTGCATTTAACATACAGGTAGTTTCTCAAATTCTATCCAGATATGTCTCAGAGTTGTTAATATGAATCAAAAATTTTTAAATGATTATGAACTTTGATCCAGAAACTCCATTTCTAGAAATAAGATGGTGCATGAAAATGTATCTAATGAAGAAAAAAAATTTCACATAATATTTGTTGAGCATTTATTATGAAGCAGGCACTGTCCTATGACTTTATATCCAGTGTCTAAGTGCAGCCCTGTGAGGTGGGTCCTATCACTATATCCACATTAAAGCTGAGGAAATGGAAGTTTTGAAAAGGTACCTTGGTCAAAGAGTAATCGATGGGCATATTTGAAAGCCCCACTCCTAACCACTCTACTGTACTGTGTGTGAGCATTACAGCATTATTTATAAAAATGAAAAATCTTGGCGATCAAATGTCCAACAATGAAAGCTTTGGGGAAATAAACACAAAGGAATTCAATGCAGCCATATATTGAAAAAGAATAGCATTATACAGTATGAGAAAACATTTGTAATATATTGAGTAAAAAAATAAAGCACGTTTTCAAAACAGATAGAGAAATGCCCTTTTGGTCACATAAGACTTGTACAAAGGACAAAAGATGAAAATATAACACACCCCAAATGTTGAAACTGGTTATCTCTGATGATAAGCTTACGTGTAATATTTTCCTTTATTTTTTTGCATTTTTAACAATATTCCACAATAAATAAAATATAAATGAAATATATGTGAAAAAATATATATGAATATATATGTATATATATGTATATATTCATATATATATATACATGAAAATATAAATAAAATAAAATGTCAACCATTACCTAGTCAAGCCCCCAATAATGTCTCGGCTAACACAGAAATATCATTTTGACTAAGTTGGTTCCATCCATTGGAGCACAGATATTTTTTAAAGACCATGTGAAAACTTCAGCTAAAAGATTTTAATAATCTTATAAGAAAAGAAGTCATTAGCATTTTTCTGATGATTCTGCCACGTAAGTGCATGCTCCTTGGGGAGAACTTGGGGACACAGTTCTACGTGAAATGCATTTCATGTCTTCAGGCACAACTGAAACTCAAACAGAGCATGACTTCAAGATGATGGGCACCTAGACAGAAAAAAAGGAACCTCCCATGCTCGTGCACATCACCAGGAGATTGGTAAATGTCATCAGTGTGTTCACAGCACAAAGATGATGGGCACCTAGACAGAAAAAAAAGGAACCTCCCATGCTCATGCACATCACCAGGAGATTGGTAAATGACATCAGTGTGTTCACAGCACATGCTTGAATCTTCCAAACATGGTAGTAAATTAGTGTTCACCTTCCATCCTTCTCAGTTCACTCATGCTGAAAAGTGTTTTTCACCTTTTTAAATCCACCTGATTTGAAGTAAATGAACAGTTTTCTGCACTAATAGCATGAAATATATGAAAGCCAGTTTATAGCAGTCATAAGTTTAGTAATTACTGAAGTAAAAGGGCTAGAGGAGTAATTATAGTTAATCTGAGATTAATTGAGCTGCACATGGAACAGAAAATTGTGCAATACAGTCTTAGAGAATCTTTCTTCCAAATGTGAAACCGTAAAATGTTGATATCATGTAACTATCCAGTTAGTAACATAAGGCAAGTGGAAAATGAATGTGGGAAAAAGAGACCCAATTAATGAATGCCTACTCTGTGTCAGACACTACACATAGATATATATATATTAAATCTTTGTGACAACCTTGGTGGGTAGAAATTAATTAACCTCAAATCTATGGACATTGAGAACCAGAGATCTATACTCAGTGTCTATGTTCTTCTCACTGGGCCACATTTCTTAAATAACAATACAGGAGGGAGAGTTTCTCAAGGTGTGAACCCTTTCTTGAGTCCTTTTTAACCTAGTTTTTTTCTCAGAATTTGCTTTTCCTCAGATATTACATAAATATTAATACATATACCTTTAAACGTTTCTGCTTGTCTTTTTCAATCAAAATCGTGATGTTAAAATGCACACTATCGTATAAAGTCACAGAGCTCTGCTAGTCTCTGTTTCCTTTATCAAATGTTACTCTTTTTATTCTTAATGCAGTATAATAACCTTGTATTTTTGTCAAGGTAAAAGATTTTCACTTCATTTGGAGGTCTGAGTAGTTAACAATGTCCAAGAAAAAAAGTGCCATGAATACTATATATACATATTTCTATACACTTATTCTCAATATAAAAGAAAAAAAAATCTTCAGCTATTCAAAAGAAATTCACTATAAACACAAATGAAAGAGCTGAATCCTGTTAATTTGGCTGTTAAAAGGACGGCAACTTTGTGTTCACCAAAGAATCTAAGCGAACCTGACATGGTAAGCTAATAGACATCCCAATTCAGGTGGGAGTATACCTCACTGTGAGTTATTTGTAGCAACATCTTGAACAAAATATAGAACAGGCAAAGAATATTTATTAAAATAAAAGCATTGTAGCATTGTATCAGAAAGGAGTTTAGGGATTATTACTATCTTTTCTACCTTTGTGAATCTTTTTCAGGGCAAAATATGTGTGCTTGAAAAGTATCTGTTGTGTTTCTTAAATTCCACATATGAGTGAAATCATATGATATCTGTCTTGTTCTGACTGACTTATTTCAGTTAGCATAAGACACTCTAGTTCCACTCATTTTGTTGCAAATGGCAAGGTTTCGTTCTTTTTGATCATTGAATAATATTCCATGGTGTATATATACCACATGTTCTTTACCCATTCATCAGTGGAATTTAAGAAACACAACAGATGAACACAAGGGAAGGGAAGGAAAAATAAGATAAAAACAAAGAGGGAGGCAAACCATAAGAGACTTAGATACAGAGAACAAACTGAGGGTTACTGGAGGGGAGATGGGTGGGGGACTGGGCTAAATGGATAATGGGCATTAAGGAAGACACTTGTTGGGATGAGCACTGGGTGTTTTATGGTGGTGATGAATCACTGGGTTCTACTTCTGAAACCAATACTACATTGTATGTTAACAAACTTGACTCAAATTTTAAAAAATCATTAGGAAGGAAGGAAGGAAGGAAGGAAGGAAGGAAGGAAGGAAGGAAGAAATGTACCTGCAGTAGCAACTAAAGACAGAAAGAAATCAATGAAGAGGTGAATCAAATCGTTATGTGCGGAATTGTGTACACCCCCAGTACCTTAGGATGCGACTGTATTTGGACAATAGGATCTTTAAAGAGGTAATTAAGTTCCAAATGAGGTCATTGAAGTGGGCACTAATCCAATGTCTTTATAAGAAGAGAAGATTAGGGCACAGAAAGTAAGCATGCACTATGGAAAGACTACCCGAGGACACAACAAGAAGGTGAACATATATCTGCAAGCCAATGAGAGAGGCCCTCAGAAGAAATCAAATCTGTTGGCACCTTGATCCTGGACTTTTAGCCTTCAGAACTGTGAGAAAATAGATTTCTGTTGGTAAGCCACTCAGTCTGTGGTGCTTTAGTATGGCAGCCTTAGCAAATTAGTACACAAATCTCAGAATTTTGGAGAATATACCAATGAAGTGGTAATAGCTATACTGCACTTTTTTGTGTTTGCAAAATATTTTTTTAGCTTGCATTATTTCTTTACAAACAAAATTCTTAAGGCTTTTATCTACTTTTTTATACCAACAAACTAAAGCAGTGAGTGATTTTGCAGAAAAAGGCATTGGGATCAAAGGCAGAAACCAGCGCTGGGTCCAACGTTTCACCCTGCCACCGCCTGGAAGGCTAGAGGCCAGGTACTGGGAGAGGATAAAGGTAAAAAGAAAATGCAAGAAAAATGAAGAGAGATCCTGCTTTCAAGAAGCTCACAGTGTAGGGGAGGAGCCAAACAATTGGATAACTAAAACACAAAGCCAAAAATTGAAGTGTGTGGTATAAACAACAGACAGAGTATAATTAATGTCAACCAACTAAAGACATCTGAGAGGGGCCCCTGGGTGGCTCAGTCGGTTAAGCATCCGACTCTTGTTTCAGCTCAGGTCATGATCTCATGGTTTGTGGGTTTGAGTCCTGCATCAGGAGCTGCACTAACAGTGCAGAGCCTGCTTGGGATTCTCTCCCTGTCTTCCTCTCTCTCTGCCCCTCCCCTGTTCTCTCTCTCTCTCTCTCTTTCTCTCTCTCTCTCTCCATTTCTCTCAAAATAAAGAAACTTAAAAAAAAAAAAAAAGAAGACATCTGAAAGGTATGTCTGTAAAATGAGACACCGAAGTCAACTATAAAGAAAGCCCTTTGTAAGTACAGATTTCTATGACTCTAAAATCTCTTTTGTAAGTGACTGCCAGTTAATAATAGCCAAAATGACAAATCAAAATGCTTGATCAAATTTGCTATATTAGCTTTTCCTGATATTTCAGCTATAAGATCCCAAAACTGCTAAGGAGTCAATCAGGACTCCTATCAAACCACTGTGTGTGTGTGTGTGTGTGTGTGTGCACGCACCATCCATCTGTCTTAGGGATCTTAGGGGTGATACTGAAAAAATTCCATTTCCATTATAAAAATAATTTTTTAGTAAAAATAATAGATCACATTGACCCAATTCCGTCTAAGCAGTGAATTCAAAATTGAATTAAGCTCCAAAGGGGAGGGAGTGTATCTATCTTATTCTTCATCACAAACTCAGCCTAGCACAGTATCCAGCATATAGCACATGTTCAACAAATAGTTGCTGCATGGATGGATAAACTTGTTTTCTATCAGATAATAGAAAAGTAGATGAATGTTTTAGTTAACAGGTTGAATGGATTTGGCATTGTATGATTTGGGCTCTAAGTCCTTCCACATACAAAAGTTGCATAACCTACACTGTGTCACTGTGCCTTTCGGTCTCCTTGTCATTTTTGCTCAAATAAAGCCAGCGACACCAACATTTCTCTATATCAGTGGATTGTTGTGAAGGTCAAATAAGATCATGCACACGAAAACTCCTCACAAAGTCAGAGGAATGACACAAGGAAATGCACAGTTAGATGGTCTGGATGTTGCAGAGTCCCACTGTCCCTCTTGCAGCTCGAAATTCAGAGATGCAGTTTAACTGGTGCCTTGCAGACTTCAAAAGGGCACTTACTATGAAAGAAAAAAAAAGCCTGGAAAAATAAGTAAGAATGGCACGAGTTTAAAAAAAATCAGAAGTGAAAGTCCATTGATGGCTGTTCCAGCAAGATCCTCCTTTGAACAATAAGTGCATCCCATTCATGAAACTAGCTAAAAGTAATTTGTTTTTCAATAAATCCTCATTTCCAATATTCTGGATGGCCTCTGGCAAAAAATGTTATATAGCTATAAAATGCAATCCTTCATCAGGGCCATTTTAAGATTTTTGCCTGTCCTGGCTACTTAATTTTGAAAGCTGCATCCTGTATTACATCAAAAATTAAAATGTACTCACGTCCCATGTTCAGTGTCCTACAAACACAACCCTCAATGAGTTGAATTGCAGTTGGCTGGCCAACATGGCACTGCCTTGATAAACGTATAGTTATTTTTATTTTACCATCTTCATTCATCTTTTGAAGCCAATACTTTCTTCAAGTCTCATATATTTTGAGTAACCCTTGAAACACTAGGAGCGCTCAAGCTATAGGTCCATAGTGGTAGGAGATAAAACAGTCCTGTCTTTCATAACTGTGCAATTAGTCACTTTGTGTAATTGCACTGGATTTTGAAAGAGAAGAAAAAGTCCTCACTCCCTATTTCCTAGTAATCTTTGTCCACAAGTCTATTTTCTCCACCTGCTATGTTTGCCTAAGACTGGTCATTTGTTACCTGCTAGTTCCAATTGATTTCCTTTGCCTTTGCCTCCTTTAGCCACGAGTGCAAAGAACAGACTGTACGATTTATACTAGCCATCTAGTACCAATCATTAGATAACAAGACCCTTTACTGAAAGCATTTAGAGTAAAACAATACTTTAAGTTTACCTTTGCTTTCATTTCCTTCTTTATTACACTAGGTTCAAAGTGAGGCCAAAAATGGTATCACAAGGCCTATTTAGACATCCAAGCGAAGAATGCCAAGTCATTCTAAATAAATCCCTGGGCTCCAACAGAATTTTACACATTTTCTAGTGCAAGTTTCCAACATTTTTGGGTTTTGTTTTCCCCTTGTCTGTTTCAGTCACTGTCTTTACATATAAGGGGAAATGAGTCATATTAAATTATGCTCCAGCAAATGTCCCATAAAGTCATATCTAAGCCATCCTGTTTGCTAATAAAAAGATAAGATTTGTCCTCTGAAAGAAGCAGGGTCGGACTACACCAAAGGACTTAAAGCAGAGTTAGACAAATCCAAAATTATTAGCTAGTGGAAGAATCTGAACTCGTGGCCTTTCTTCAAGTAGGAGGGGTAGGAAGGGAGTGTGGCAGGGATCTGTCTGCCTTGGAAACTTAGGCTTGTGTCAGGGATACTGGAAACTTCCTGTGGTTACTAAAAGGCTGCAATACCTTGCATAGATGTCTCGATAATTATTTCCTAAAGTTGTCACTGCCCACTGCTTTACCATTGCTAGTAGAACATTATTAAGACCCGTGCATTCCAGAATTATAGGACTCAAAGATCCATACAGAAGAAATAAAGGTCTTTACAACCAGATGCAGGACAAAAAAAGTCTACATTTCCAATTTTAAACTCACGTTGACTTCTCTAATTTGTAACTCCCAGACTTCCTGATTTACTCATCTGATTAGACTCACAAGTGCACACACTAATTTCAATATTTGCCAAGGTAAATACAATTAGGTAGAATCATCTACCACAAATCCTAAAGCCAGATAGACATGGTCTTGAGATTTTCAGATTATCCTATAATCCGGGGTTCTCTGTTCATTAGCATGGATTAGTGCCTACATATATAAATGCCTACAAGGGTCAAGCATAAAAGGTAAATGGGGTGTAAGGCAATAGGAGATGGTAAGGACAGGGGGACTGGAGAGGTCACACCTCATCTAAGGGAGGCAGCTGCTATTCAGCAATGGCTGACTGTTGTCATGTAGAAAACTGGCCTGGTGTAGCCAGACAGTCAGATGTTTGAAAAGAAACCAGAAATTTGGCTATTTGTGTGAGGCTTCCCAGTTTGTTTGTTTGATTTACACATTGTGTTAACCTAGCCTATATTTACTTGCAAGTCACATGTGACTCAGGGGGCCAAGGGTTTGAGATCTGGTATGGATCCTATTTAACTCTGCCACATTGGCATGAATAAGGGTGATAGCACCACTTTTCTTTTGTTATTCTTTTGTTCTCATTATTTTATTTAGCCACAGCTGATCTCAAAAGTTACTTAAGCATATTCAACAAGGAAGCGTGGGAGTAGAAAAAGATCTATGGAACAGCAAAGCATGTGCCACAGTCTCACACACACACACACACACACACACACACACACACATTCTTCATTAAAAATTACCAGAAAAACTTTAAAACATGAAACTTCATCATATGGATAAATTATTTCAACCTTACAGATTACAAAAAGTCCAGTTAAACTCTGCATCTATTGCATCCATTTTCTACACTATTGAATTTTAAATTGTGTGCACAGTGAGGTGACCCTTATATCAAAGACTACAAAGAGTGCTTCAAGATATGGAGCACCTTCTTAAAGAAACACACACATTCTTATAAGCACAGTTAAAAGGGGAAAGGTTAAAGGCTATACTAGATTGTTCTATTCTGTGCCAAGATTCTGCTCCAGCTGCAACTAAATAGTGGTTCTCAGGCTTAATTAAATAAAGACCCGTGTAAATTCTAACTGTTTACTATGTGATTAGAACTTCTCTGGGCAAAAAAAAGCTCATATTTGATTTCCTTGTTGTCCGCACTTGCCCGAAACCTTTACCCACCAGGTATGTACTGAAGCTGTGTAAACTCAACGTTTTTCTTTCAAAATCAAGGGTAAGATATAAAAGTTTATAGAAACAGTGAAACCCGATTGTGGAAAATTCATTTTATGTGAATGAAAAAACAAGAGTCTATATAATTACAACCAATGTTGTCATGATGAAATTTCTCCCAATAACACTGTGATCGGTAGTTCTTAACCTTTCTGTAAGAATCATCTGGGGAGCTTGTTAAAAATATAAATACACAGACCCCATCCCCAGAGGCTCACTGTGACTATGGGTGAGACCCCCCAAGCGATCTGATCTGGTGATCCAAAGACCGCATTTGGAGAAAAGCCAATCTAGAGAAAAATCCCACTTCCAAGTTATGAATTCATTTTGGGGGAAAAAAATGGGTTTATTATTAATAATGAGGAGGGTGGCAAGGATATCCTCTTCAGTTATACCCACTCTTTGGCTCCAAAATTTAACTAATATTTAATTTTAGATGTCCTTGAATATTTTTAAAATCCAGTGCATTTAAATAACTAACATCATTTGTCCTTTAATATTTTCAGAGTTCAGTTCATTTAAATGTCATAGATTCTGAGGTAATGTACAAAATATACAGTTAAAATTTTGATATTTTCATTTGAACATTCTGAGGGAAAGAAGCACACTTTAGAAGCAAGAAAATTTAAATGCATAATTCAGTTAGGTTTTTTTTTTTTAATTTGTCCTTGGCATTGATGAAGAACAAATTAGCTACTCTCCTTGGGTGCCTACCAGAAATAATAGTAACAAGTCGAGCTTTTTTTCCCCTCAGTAATATGTTCCTTTGTAGATAAGCACTGTGGAGAGGTAAAATAATGTCTTTTAAAAGTTTACTGTTTTCTTGTTCTAAGATGTAAATGATAGGGGAAGGACTGGGAGCTATTTCAGAAATATTTATTCCATTGAGACAATGGATTTTGGTCATTAGAAGAAAGGATCATGGACTATCAAAATGAAACAAAAAGACAACAGATTTTGCCCTATACCAAGTTTCAACCCATAAACAGTAGGCACACCTTCTCAGAATATTGTACATTAATTTTCTTATAGAATGAACTGAGAGTTCAGGTAGATATATTATGGGAAAATCTTTAATGACGTGAGGCAAATTTTTAAGAGAGGAGATGTTTTTATTTTTAAGGAATTCAATAACTATAAGGACAGAGTTAACAAATGTGTTTTTCTTGTTTTTGCTCTCAAAACTATTCAAACCACTTATTAATCTCCAGTCTGTTTCATCAATCTTTTATGATGTGTTACAAGGAGTTTTTCAAATTTAAACTTCATTACATCATTTTATAGTTATAAACCCTGACCACTATAATTCTTGGTTTTAACTAGGCTATGAAGAGAGGAATGTATTCATTAGGCTAGCACAGCGCTAGAAGCCTGCACTTTAACCAAGCTTAAAACAAATAAGATGCCGAAGTTCACAATTTTAAATATCCTCAAGAACCAGAAGAATTAATTTAGAAACAACATAATGCATTTCTATAATTAAATTACTTTGTCATCGTTTCATCTCTTACAGAAATGTACAGATACGCAGCAATTACTGTCTTTTTCGATATCAAGGAAGGAGATGTAAGGGACTCTTAGCAGTAAGAAGTTATTTGTGCTTGGATCTCCTTTGCCACAGCTTCTTTAACTAGCTCCTGGGTAGAATTCATTAATTTTTATTAACAGGGAAAACATTTGTTCCCGTGACAATATTTGCATTGCCTGAATGGTTTTCACCTCTGGCACAAGGTGTGCTATCGGCTCATACATCACCCGATTACTTGGAGAGCAGAAAGACCCTCAGTCATTAGTGAGTGAATTAAAGATGATCTTAAGAGCTATTAATCACAGTGACAAAAGCCTTAATGTTTCTGTGACCCTAGTGGAGCCTGGGGACTCAAAGGGAAGCAGAGGGAGAGAAAATGGAAACATATGTTTTCTCCAAAATAACCTACCTTAGGAGAACTGTCAAAGAGTGAGTCACATCAAACTAAGAAATTCTGCCAGCAACTGGCCTCTGGATTATGTGTCTATTTATCTTCCTGTGCACCCATGTTTCCTTTTAAAATACACGTTTTCTTGCAAGAGACAATTGGAGAGCCAAAACCATTGTCTTTTACATCTTTAGTATCTCCATTCAAAGTTTATTCAGAAGGACTTGTGCCTCTGCTAAACTGCATTTCTCGAACAGATTCAACGTAAATTGTATTCAGTCTGCTAACCACATAAATCAGAATAAAAACAAGCAGACAATAGCAGTAAAGCACCATTATAAACATTAATTCAGGCAGATACAATATTCCAATAATGGACCAAAACGGTAACATTATTAAGTACTACAGTAGGTTACAACACTTAATCATTCTTCAATATATCTGGCTGTATTTGTCTGGATGTTTACAAGATTATAACGGCATCAACTCCACTGTTAATAACATAGGCACTTGCTGGAATTTCAATTATCTTTCGCAATATGTTGACATAAGGAACAGACTACGGCTGGCTATTTTTGAATATGGTAAGAAGATCCATAGCCCTTATTTGTATGCATGTTCTTGTTTACATAGCTGAGGAAAAAATATTGCATTGTGCTCATATTTTGCAATTGGTTCTGCCTCTGTGATGCAAAAAAAAAAAAAGAAGAAAAAGAAATTCTAGCTAAATCGCTTTGCTACATGCCAGTTTCTTTGATGTGATTTAGATTAGCAAAAAGTATTGCTGAAATTACAGTTCTCTCTTTGGACATCAATACCATATAGCCACACACAAAAATCTTCTCTTTCAACCACTTTTCAGTGCCTAATACTGTGACTAACACATAGTTGGGACCCAATAACTATGTGTTGACTGACTGAATTGTATAAATAAATTACACTGGAAAACAAATATTATTGTGGATAAGATATATCAAGAATTTTCAGAAATTCTTTATGCTCAATAAACTTTTATGTTTTGACTAGACAGCCCAAATCAGTTCAACTGAAATACTTGAGTTTGAACTACATAAGAAGATTATTTTATTATTCATTAGAAAGAATATTTTTAAGCGTAACTATCTTTCTGGACCATTAGAGAAGATAAAGGAAAAAATACATAAAATTATTTTTCTGCAGCAAATGAAATTTTAGAATAATTTAAAAGTTCTGTGAGTAAAATAAAAACCTCCTGAAGAGCCAGTTTTTGTATTCCACTTTACCATTTATACAACTCTTTGAACTGGATTTCATGATTTTCCCCATCTTCCAGGTGAGGAAACCAAAGCTTATAATATTAAAATAACTTTTCCCAATATCACAAATCTAATTAAGGGGCAGACAATGCCAGGTTTTCTGGCTTCAAATCCAGTTCTCTTGCCATTAAACCAAGCTCTGTCTCAACTAGTTTTAAATACAAGGAAAGTATCTTGGTTAACGCAGACTCAATCTATGAAATTGGGTCTCTTATAAAGCTTACTTTCTATACAGGAAGTCATACTATTAAAGGTTATGGGTGACATCCAAATACTAACTTCTTTGCAATTATTAGTCATAGGAAGAGAAACGTTTAGGAAACTCATGTCAGATCCACTGATAGAATATCAAAGATTAGGGAACAAAATGCTCATGGATGTACCTTCTTTGGTAACCACACAGATTCAAATTACAACTCTATCCATTTAACAGAATCAAGCTTTCTGGAATGTTATTCCTGGGGACAAAAACCTTCTTTATATAATTCCCTCTTCTCCCCCCACAACCCCCAGCAAATAAAAGTAAAGGTATTCTTGAGTTAAAGGAAAATGAAAAGTATAGATTTACAGAGAAATCTGTTTTCATTTGGCATGTTTCCTTCTCCCCAGGCACTAAAAGGAGATCCATTATAATTTCAGAGTAGAGTTCAACACTCATGAGATTGGAACTTTTTTTCTAAAAACAATTGAAATATCTTTTTTTTTTAATCATTAGACCAGACTTCCTAAGATTTCAGCAGAGCCTAATTGCAATGTCATACATAGAGTGACAAGAAATGCATAACCGGGTCATCTTCTTAAAGTGTACCAAGTGATGTATTACTCGTTGGCTTCAGGCAGATACATAACACAAATGATTTCGAATATTTGTTGAGCATTTACCGTGAGCCAAACACTAGTTTTATCACTTTGCTTACATCGACCTATTTAACCTTCATAATAGCTGATGAGGTAGATATTACTATTTACCCCCATTTTACAGATAGTAAAACAGAGGCAGAGGTAAACGATCAGTGATGAAAAAGCCATGATTGAAGCCCACAGAATCTAGCTTCAGAGCCCACACACTTAATTCGTAAGCTATATACCCACTTACTCTGCACTTCACCTTGTAATGGCTTCCCAAATATAGGGTACCAGTAAGAACAGTTTCAAAAAGATACATTCAACCAGTCCTAAATTATCAGGGTTTCAATTCCTGAGTTAGAAGTTGACATTTACACATTCCTAATTGCACCAAAAGATCCTGAGACAGAGATCTGCGAAGAAGTAGTTTATGTCAGAGACAGTTTCAGGAAACACAGGTAAGAGGTGAGATAGAGAAGAGCTGGAAGTCAATAAAGGGTGTGTTATCAAGTGAGTTACCACTGGGAACTGAGGAAAACAGTGCAGATCAGCACTGCCGAAGTGAGGGAGCTGGGGGTTTTATTCACCAATTCTCATCAGTCATTCACTGAGAGCTGATCTCAGAGGACATAATTTCTTGAACTTCTGACCTGCCCATGCTCAGACCCAGCAGATTCAGGCAAACCATTTGGAAGTCACGGTTGGCATGCATAGAAATGGTGAGGGGATATGGATGGGGCACTAGTCCCTGTAAGGCTAGCCACAACCAGCGTATGGAGAAGAGATGTTTCAGATATTGTCTGTTTTTCTTGTTCCAATATGCAGAGTTCGATCCAATAATTAAAGACCATTTGTGCTTGGCAAATCAAGTTAAATTTTTATTACTCCTCTGTTCATATTATTTACAAATTCTTTTTTTTTTTCAGCCAAAATTTATTGTGAACTTCAATCTAGTTGGGTGCTAGGGGCAGAGATTAAAATATAAATTAAAAACAATGTCAAACAAGACATACAAATTACTAGTCATAAAAGCAAAGACTGATAAAACCGACTACATTAAAAGTATCTTTAAGTCAGTTTTCCATTGATATAAAGATAGCACAAGGAAAGAAAAGAAAAGGAAAGAAAAGAAAGGAAAAGAAAAGCTACATACTAGGGGGAAGGTATTTGAAAATTATATAATTAACCAAGGATTAGTATCTATAATATTAAAAAAAATTCTAAAATAAAAACACTAAACAAAAGCCCAATGGAAATATAGTCCATAGCCGTGGGCTAAGATATCACTAAATAGGAAACACAAAAGGCCCATATATATGTGAAAAGAAATCATAATCTCTTTAGTTATCAGGAAAATACAAAATAAGGCAATAATAAGATAGTATTTTATATTTCCTAGGTTGGCAAATAAGGTAATACCAAGTGATGAAAAAATATGTAAAAAAAGCAGGAGCTCTTGCACATTACTGGTGTGTGTGTAAATTGGCACAACTACCTTAAAAAATATATTGTACTGTCTTGTGCTATCTCCCTTGACATAGCATTCCATTCCTAAACATGTACTGAGAAACTCTTGCATACACCCACTGGAAGGCATGTTTGAGAGTGTTCACATCAGCATTGCTTCTATCAAAACCCTGCAAACCCAAAAGCCCATCCATAAGAGAATGAATAAATAAATTGTGGTACAGTCATGTCATAAAGTGGTGTACAACATGAAAATGAGCAACATAGATGAATCTTGGAAACAAAATATTGCAAAAAGAAAAGCAAGACCCAGAGATTATTTGTTTAACTCAAAAGCAAGCAAAGCCACACAATTTATTCTTTGGTAATGTAACATACACAAGCAGTAAAACCATTTTGCAGTAGGGAATGATAACAGTAATGTTCAGAAGAATAGTTGAGAGTGAGGCAGCGAAGGGAAGATGCGCATGAGGAGTTACGATAAAATGGTCCTGTGCCACTTCTTAATTAGTTTAGGTAGTAAGTTTACAGGTGTTACTGTTATTTTTATACTTGATTACTTGTGCATATGTGACACATATTATGTTGTATACACCTTTTTTTGGTGTATCAAGTGTTATATAATAAAAGAGTCCTATTTAAGAAAACAATCCTTGACCTTAGATAGTTCTCAATCCTGTGGGGAAGACTTCCTGCTCAAATGCTGAATGCTTTAATAGATACATCAATCACAGCAGAGTGACCGAGGTCCACGCTGAGGACAAGAAGGCTTCATGGAGCAAGCCTTGAAAGCCGGGTGTGATTTGCCAGGTGGAGATAGAGAGAAGCAGTCCATGCAGGGAAACCAAATGAGCAAAGGATTGAAGGAACAAAGGAGCAAAGTATTCCTTCCTTGAAGGAAGATGAAAACCTGCTATCGTTTAAGGCATTCGCATGGTGTCGGGTGGGAGGAAGGCATGGAGGAGATGACACCCCAGATAGCTTACTACTGAGTGAGTGACAAGATCTGGATTATTTTATGGCAAGACACAATTCCCACAACGCAACGGAGCCCTCTTACTGTTGTTCCTCTCTTCAGGGATGAATGGCATGCCCTCCAAAGCTTTGGAGGGAAAAACCACTTTTGTTTCCCCTTTCAGACTAGGGCAGTTAGAAGAGGGAGATGAGAAATGAAACAATCTAGCCCCTTCTCTCTGCCAGTTTGGACAGCTCACCCCAGACCTAAAGGTCAAGTAATCACTTCTAGATTTGTAGAGAAATTCACACTAGGTGGTCTGCCAAGGATGTAATGCCAGGATCGTTGAGCAAATTCCATCCCTTTAAAAGCACACAGGCCAGATGACTCTCTGTGTGGAGCTGACTATGCCTTTGGTGCACAAGGATTTCCCCAATAGTTTACATAACTTGGGGCAGCAGAGACTGTATGGGCAAAAAGAACGCAGATGACCGTGAGTCTAACCCGACTGGGGCCTGCCTGTGTGGCCTGACTCACACACAGGAGCCTGGAAGTGGTGCCACCGGCTCGTAAACCAACTGGCAGAGCAGCTTAGCCTGGTGGCGAGGGCAGAGTGACAGGCCCCACAGCGCCCTAGGACAGATTCCAGTCATCCACACAGTGTACAGAATCTTCATCTCTAAAGGAGTGTGACCAATCTGTTCACCTTCCTATGCTGCGTGACAAAGATTGTGTAACAAGTGAAACGTTGTACAATGATAATAAAATCTATCATTGAGCAATACTTCTGGTGTCTATGGTAGAATGTTTTAATTTACCCTTACTGTTAAAACTCTGATTCAAGACAAACGTTAGCACGTTCGCTGACATGCGTTAGTAAGAACCTACCCATTTCCCCAAACCCAAGAATTCTGTCTCTCAAAAAAAAAAAAAAAAAAAAAAAAGAAAAAAAAGAAAATCCTATAGGAGACATAACAGTGTTCATGTTGTGTATACTTAGCAAATTTGAGATGTTTTATTAGGCAGATATTTCTATGTAGAAATACTTTCATATAAAATAAATTGTTCCAATGGATTTGTCTGAAAGTATATCAGATATGCTTAAGACTTTGGGCAGATGGAAATAACAGGAATAAAAGATGCTTTGAAGATTTTTCATCTCAGTTATACTTCTTAAGAGTAACTTCTATATGCCATTAAATTATAAATCAGAGTAATTGAATCTTCTGTTTTTGTTTTCCATCAAGCACAAAGGATATAAGCAAGTTGGTAACAAGATATAAAAATCTGTAGTGTAGGCAGGTAAGCAACCCAATTAGGTAGGAATGCTCATAATATGTCTTCCCTACCAGCAAAGGGAAGTTTCAGATGTTTCATGTTCAGAAATCATATATTAAGGAGATTGTAGAGGCAAGAAGGCAGTGACCAGCGATGTTAGTCAAAGAAGAAAGATCAGTCAGAACAAATATCAAGAGTTTCCTAAAAGTGAGATTATTGCAGCTAAAGGTATGGGGCCACTTTTTAATGGTCTCTCTTCCATTCCAGGACCTATTGAGCCCCACAACCTTGGAAAAACCACTAATATGAGGCTTTTGCAGTTTTTTCCATTTGCCACTTTTGATCCTGAATATAGAATTAGTCAAATGGAGTCATACCTTTATTTGGAGTAGATATTTCCATACTGTAGTTATTTGAATGGAGGTCTGTATTCTTTTCAACACTCCTGTAGAACCTAGTCCAGTACCTTGCATTCAGTAAGTGCTCAATTACTATCTGTCAAATTTAATGAATGAAACTTGAGACAGAACTGATTCCCCACAGTGTCAGAGAAACAACTATTCACAATAAGTTTGTAAAGATTTTTTTGTGTATTCGTAATACTTGAAAGTGCTTACCAGAACTGGGATTTCTCTCCTCCCCATCTGCTTTGAAATCTCCTGGTGTCCCATGGAAAAGAATAAATTGCAAATGGAAATTCTACCCAGTTTCTTCCCTGTGAGAAAGCTCCTTGACTC
Organism: Prionailurus bengalensis; assembly: GCF_016509475.1. Taxonomy (NCBI): domain Eukaryota; kingdom Metazoa; phylum Chordata; class Mammalia; order Carnivora; family Felidae; genus Prionailurus; species Prionailurus bengalensis. The sequence goes on along the minus strand of NC_057350.1, from coordinate 97,178,690 downwards.
TCTTCCAAACAGCCAACATCGAAGGTTCCATTCATGCTTCCCATATTAGATCCTTTCATCCACTCATGTGGTTGTCAAATATTTATTGAATACCTATTATGCACAAGGCACTGCACTACTTTCCATGGCAGGAAGGGAAGGAGGAAAAAGCATAGCCCCAATCTGCCCCCAAAATTAATATTATAATCCAAGCAATTGATTTGCTTTAAGCAGTCATGCTCATATTGTAATATTTTGCCCACCTTAACTGCCAACCACAATGTTGAGACCCAGAGAAGGAAATAAACAAACAAAAGAAAACCAGAACACTTCCTCTATCTGCCCTCAAATAGTAAAGGCTAAAACCTGATTTCTGTTCCCATCATTCTGCGTAAGGCCCTTCTTTGGTGTTACAACAGCCTCCATCCCATCCAAGCCAATGACTTTCTCTTTCTTCTTCATTCTCCTATTTGACTAGGTTGTCTCCTCTTTATATTCTTTGGGAAGAAAATGAACCTCTTCCCCAATCACTGTTCCCCTACCTACGATGCTGGATCCGTACCTTGCCCTGCTCATAGGGAAACCCAACAGGTGTCTCTATCTGCAATCCTCCCCTTGGAGGCAGAGTGAGGGGTCCAGGTGCTCAGAAGAATTCAGCTCTCTCTGAAGACAGAAGAGGACTCTCAGCACTCTATATTTAGCCCAGCTTCTCCTCTTTCTTATGGAAAGAGAGCCCTTTCCATTCACAAATCTTACTGAAGGGACATCTGGGTGGCTCAGTCCGATAAGCGTCCAACTCTTGGTTTCGGCTCAGGTCATGATCTCATGGCTCATGAGATATAGACCCATGTCAGGCTGCATGCTAACGGCGCAGAGCCTGCTTGGGTTCTCTCTTGCTCTCCCTCTCTCTCTGCCCCTCCCTGCCTCACTCGTGCGCTCTCTCTCTCTCTCTCTCTCTCTCAAAAATAAGTAAATAAACTTAAAAATATTTTTAAAAATAAAAAATTAAAACTAAAACTAAATGTCACTGAATAGAGAATCTCCAAATTTCATCCCCACACTCACCTTTTTATAGGTTTGCCCATAATTGCATCACAGGACTCATTTGTGCTGATAGCTCATGACTTTGGGAGCATATTTAACTTCTCCCTTGCCCCAGGCTCTCTGACCCAGTCTGCTTTCACATCCATTTAACACTTCCTGAAGCATCATTTTAATCACATCAACCTCACTCTGAAATCCTATGAAGATTCTCAGTTCTCACATCAAGGAAGATACCTTAAGGTCTTTCCCAGATGCTTCCATCACAGCCTGTCCTTCGCCTCACAGACGCCAATATGGCTCCCACCAAATTTCTGTGACACCCTCCTTCTCTACGCAAATAATGCTGACCTACCCTAGACAGTCACCTTGCTCTGAATTCATATCCCAGAACTTGCTAGACCACCTTTCTCGTTCTTGATAATTTTTATAAAGTGGGCACCGGTTATGGTTGCTGTGCTTTACATTGATCTTCATTATCTTAAGTCCTACACCACCATCCACTATGAGGTCGATATTACCACCTCTGCTTTGCAGATGAGGAAATTAAGACCAAGAGAGTTGCCTGTGGTCATACACGTGGTGTCAGAATCAGAATTTGAATCCAAATCTGGCTGATTCAAAAGCCTAGGCTCTTGGATACTACACGGTACTACTATCCACCTGCCGATCAAAGTGGCTCACACTGAAGGACACTCACCCTACATGCTGTTGTGGTCAGTTAACTGCAAAATTAATTTAAAGTGTCTTAAATTCCTAGTAGATATCTTACAGTATGTTTTTATCAATCAATGAATACTTAAAGGTCTATAAAGTTTCCACGTAATGAAAAGGGGCCCTCATATTTAAAAAAATTTTTTTTCAACGTTTATTTATTTTTGGGACAGAGAGAGACAGAGCATGAACGGGGGAGGGGCAGAGAGAGAGGGAGACACAGAATCGGAAACAGGCTCCAGGCTCTGAGCCATCAGCCCAGAGCCCGACGCGGGGCTCGAACTCACGGACCGCGAGATCGTGACCTGGCTAAAGTCGGACGCTTAACCGACTGCGCCACCCAGGCGCCCCAAGGGGCCCTCATATTTTAAAAACTTAGAATCCAGCTCCCTCATTTTACCTAGAACTTGGAATTTGGTTGGAGGGCTCCTCACCCCCCGAGATCCAAATGAAATTGCCTTGAACCATTCAGTTTCTTTACCTGTGATAGTCCAGAGCCCTCACAGAGATGTCTACCAAGTCTCAGGAGTAGAAGAATTAAGTCTTCTTTAAATTTTTTTGTAATGTTTATTTATTTTTGAGAGAGACAGACAGAGCACGAGTGGGGGAGGGGCAGAGAGAGAGAGAGAGGGAAACACAGAATCCAAAACAGGCTCCAGGCTCTGAGCTGTCAGCACAGAGCCCAACGTGGGGCTTGAACTCACAGACCGCAAAATCATGACCTGAGCCGAAGTTGGACGCTTACCCAACTGAGCCATCCAGGCACCCAAAGAATTAGGTCTTCTTGGCACCCTCTGCCATCCAGCCTCTAGAGTTCTCCTGTCCACCTGCACCCTCCTCCATATTGCCCTTGTGAAAACTCACCCTCTCATTCAATTTCCAATTTCCAGAAGAAGACCAGTCAAATCAAGCATTTTGTGAGTTTTCACTGGGGAAGGGAATAGGTGGGGATCTGTAGATTAAGAACACAAAAAGGAATTTGTGTTTCCTACTATCTCCCCTGCTGAGAATTTCCCTGACTTTCAGTTTGGAGTATTGCAAGACAAGCAGAACATCTTTCTCATTGGTTCCCTGTTTATAAAGCCTCTCTAAGACATCTACAACAGTCCAAGCACCATGTTGATATTTGAGAGTAAAATGATGAAGTAGACACTGTCCTTATCCTCAAGGAACTCATAGGGAAACAGCACAGAAACAGATGCTTGCTGCACAAAATGATGAGTGAGCTATCACCACAAAGTACTCAGGGAACACCTAAAAGGAAAAAACCATTTCAACCTGGAAATCTGGGGAAGGTTACATACCAGGGCTGAAATTTTGAATAATATATCTTACATGAAGATCTGGCCATGCCATAGCAGCTGAAAGAGCTGAATGAGTACATTCTAAGCTAAGATAAGTGTGCATGTGATTTATATATCAAAGGACCAGTAAGTAGTTCTGTATAGCTAGAAAACAGGCATTATAGAGGACGCAAGATATGAAGCTGAAATGGTAGGTCTGAATCTTATTATGGAAACCCTTTTTTTGTGATGCTAAATAATTTGGCAGCTAGGAGTCATGACATGATCATATCTACATTTTGGAAAGATAACTGAAAAGTTCTTAGATGAAAGCTGGGGGAAGGGGGTGTGGGGCGGGATCAGAGGTTATTACAATGGTCCTGGTGACCAATGACAAAATAATATTTAGGTCATCATTGGAACCTGATTCACAGTAGACATTCGACAAATGTTTTTACTTAATTGAATTTGTCCCACTGGCATCTTGCTCTAATGTAGCAGGCAACTGGGCTTGATGCAGTATCTTTTAAAATGCCATGTATATTTGGAACATTGAAAGTGCTCATGTTCCTGACTAGGGTTAAAATGACATGGAACTAACTGAATATTTATAGGCTGTCTATCATATGATGAGCATCTTCTACATATTATCTCATTTACTCCACACAGCAACCCTTCAAGATAGTATTTTCACCATTTTACACAGGAGCAAAATGATGTCAGAGTAAACAACAAGCAAATGTATCCAACCAGGTAATACCATAATTTGAATTTGATGTGCACCTAACTTCAAAGTCACCTGTAAATTCTGGATATTATAGATGCAGAGATTGCTGATAAAGCCACATTTTCCTTCATCAAATATTTCACTGTAGGGAGACAAGAGTGGTGGATGAGAGATCTCCGGGCTGGGAAGAGCAGTTCAGATACTGGTTCCATTTTTTTACTACACATGGCAGCAAACCCTAATGAGTCAGATATTGTCATAACACATTGCATAATTCCAATGAGGCATTTATATCTCAACCACTCTTGGTTCTTTCTGATTCAGTAATAAATCAAAGAGATCAACTGTTTGGTGGGTTAGGGGAGGGCGGAAAAACTCATTTACCTCTAAAATGCCATTAAATATTTAGTAGTATTATCAAGAGGTAATGCCACTTTCCATAACACATTTGGTGGCAGGCACACTGGAATCCATCTCACATCCCCACACACTGATGAATTTCTGACCCTGAAGTTCTATTTGAATTCAGATCTCCAAAATCTCCCTAAGCCCGTCTACCATGAGCAGTTGTCTGTCAACATAGAGATAGAACATCATTCACATAGACTTTAAAGTTTTAAAAACGAGGCCAAATGAAGCTCATTTGGGAAAGGCCTTTTCTTTCTTTAAGGTGAAAGATGAAGCACAAATGAAGCATACCATGGTAAATAGGAATTGTGCTCACTTGCAGTCATGCACTATAGCCATTAAGCCTTAAGGTCTTAAGGTACCAAGCAATGCATATGATAAATTTCTCAAAAACATCCCAGCCATAACATAGTTCTTGCTGATTGCTCATTTACCCATAATGCATGCTGTCATAGCAAAGCCTGACAAATGACAGAGAAAGCTCAGGTTATTTTTTACACTGACTGCCAAGCCCCTCACCTCAGATTATTCATTTATTAGGGCAATCACTGAGGTCTGGGTACTTAATATTGTTTTCACCAAATATGAAAATGATCTACTTGCCTATTCTTTAGTTCCTCCTAGGGCAAGCCATTTATCATCAGCTCAGGATAAATGACTGCTTCATTATAGCTATAATTTATGAGGTGTTAGAAGTAAAGAGCCACGCCTAGAGACTTAAAGCTTTAATATGGATTAAAATAAGATAATCAATCAAGCTAATACAAATTTTCTCTCAGCATTATTTCTTGTTTTGAAATAGCTTAATAATTTGGAGGGGGGTGGATTTTAAGCCATGTTGAATACCTCATTATCCACCAACATGCGTGTGCGTCTGAGGCAGTATGTAAATAAATATCAGATGAGATATTACCAGAAAAAAGGAAATAAAACCAAACTACTAGCCATGATTGACTGAAATCCTTGTTTTTCTTAATGACGTCTGATAAACTGAGGCCAACGAGTCTGCAGCACAGGTATAAACTTCAGGGGCCTATTCTCTCCAATTTTCTCTTTCCTCTGTGAGCATATTGCAGAAAGATTGCTGCTGCTTTAGTTTTCCTTATTCTCTCCACAACAAAGAAGCTACTCTAGGGAGAAAAGTTATGTCTTAATAACATTTCAACAATTTTGCTTTCTGAAACAGGGTTTCACAACTCATAATTTGGACAAGAGCAGCTCCTTGTTGTGTCTAGGGAATAGAGCATTTCCCACTAAAACAGCATTACGGTCTTCAGCATTTTTTTTTTCTGGTTTGTATCTTGATTTTATAGTTCTTAAGGAATGCCCAAACAAATATTGTTTCTAAATGGTGTGTCACGTGTAAAACACTAATATAAACCTAGCTGACTGCTTGAGTAGAAAGCTTTGAAGACTGTCCTGGAGGTTCGCGATGCAATGCTTTGAACACATAGCACCGGGAAGGCAATCACCACGAGAATTAACAAATAAGCAGTCTAAAGCCAAAGACACGAAGGTGCTAATTAAAAAACCTGCCGAAAGTTCTTGCCATTTTCCCAAGACCATGTTCCTTGCAGGTGAGACAAATGCGCCCCTGCTGCCTCCAGGCAAATCTTGACCGATACTTCCAGCAAGGCCTGGTGACTGGAAACTACTCAGCCTTGAAATTAACATCCCTACGGAAAAACCTTTTCCTCCCCCTCTAGACAACAGCAGCTTACATCTTCAGGACAAAAAAAAAAAAAAAAAAAAAAAGATGACAAAAAAAGGGAGGGTGGGGCAAAGAAGACAGTTGAAGTCACGCTGTGTTCTCCTGAAGGGCCCTTCATTTTGTGCTTCAGAGAGTGGGTGGAAAATGCACAGATCCTGACAATGGCTTTAGTCAACGTGGCCAATCTCCCCACTTCCTTACACACGTACCATCGAGTTTACCTTAAAGGAGTAAAAGCTAAGACTTTCACAAAAGCTCGGTGTCAGGAGCTGTTATTACAGATTAAGCCAAGAATCTGTGTAAGAAGAAAAGGATCTTTCACAAGCTTCTAATGGGAACTGGATTCAAAAACCATATTATTGTAATCTAGAGTATGGCAACCTATGATATAAAATATTTCCACTTCGTGTAACTGTTTTCCATTCAATATTATTTCCAGCAATAAAAGTCTCTGGAATATCACTCAGACTGGTTTAAGTTAAATTCCAATCTAGATCTCTGTTAGCTAAAGGACATTTTTCAATCCAGTCATCTTTCCCCACCCTGCATATAATTCAACAACAGCACTTCAACGGGGATAAAACAATTTAAGCTGTGCAGTTGTTCTGTGCGTGTGTGTGTGTGTGTGTGTGTGTGTGTGCTTTTTGTGCCCTATGTGTTTGGATAGAAAATTATTCACTTCTCTCTCTCTCTCTCTCTCTCTCTCTCTCTCTCTCAGTAGGACCTTAGAGTTGGGACATATAAAATAAATAAATAAAAATGCAAAGTCTAGCATTCACAAATGCACCACATCTTACTTTCAACTTAAAAGGCACTAAAAAATATGTCTTGGCTACACATACAAGGAATTCTACTTGTAAAAATAAATAAGGATACACAGTACAAAAATACCCTCTCAGCTATGAGTAGGCTTCCGGTAGTTTAGGGAGAAAGGAAAGCAGGTAGAATACTGTGGTTTGACCGTTGGGTCTTTGGTTTGTTAGTTACATTATCTGTTTGTTTGTTTGTTTCACACTATTTATCTTCAGGTACTCTTCTATCCATTTCATCAACTGTGGCAAATTTCCCAGTTCTTTCTCATGCCTACATCTACAAGGTTCCTAATAGTGAAGGAAAATATTCTAGGTCTCAGTGAACAGTGTTACCATCTATTACGGTTTGCCGGCTCCGTTTTATGTAGATGTCTTTAGGGTGTGGTATCATTGATTATTCTTATGATTTTCATTTCTATGTTAAGTCCAGTTGGCACAAAATATTTAGCACTTAAATAGTGAAATACATATAAATAAAGTTATAGAAAACATTAAAAATATTGTCATAATAGGGGAACCTGGGTGGCTCAGTTGGTTAAGCATCTGACTTTGGCTCAGGTCATGATCTCACGGTTTGTATGTTCGAGCCCCACATCAGGCTGTCTGCTGTCAGCATAGAACCTGTTTTGGGTCCTCTGTCCCCACCCGACCCCCCCTCTTTCAAAAATAAAACAAATATTTAAAAAATATATATATATATGTAAACATTTAAAATAGATACATCTCAAAAATAAATATTAAAATATATATATTATATATTATATATATATATATATAATAGATGTGGAAAAAAATTCTTGTAAGCTTGTTTAAAATAGGCATGATTTGACTAACGAAGTATAAATCCCTATCATTAACTAAAAATTTTGAAACACAAAGATGAAGAACCACTTTTTTCGCTTATCTGCTTCCCTGTTCCTATCATAAAGTCTTAAAATACTTTCTCTTCTCAAAGTACTAAAGTCTAGTAATCCTTTTTTATGTCTGTGACCCCTTAGGGTGGGCTTTCCCAAATAATAGGTATCAATAATAAATCTTTGAATAAATCGAAGCTTCCAACAGGAATTGATCAATAGGGACAGATGCTATGGTAAGCCACATCACCACAACACATACGTCCAACTACACAGCCACAGCCTGGGAGGGCACCAAGCAAAGATGCTTTCATCGAAGGCCAGGTGCCAGAGGTCAAGCTGGAGTCTGGTTAAGAATACAGGAATGATGTAACAACTCAAAAAATTAAATAAGTTAAGGTGGGAAAGCCATTGGTAAATTGAAAGGTTTTGCGTGAACGTATGATGGATCAATGTTGCTATTACCGTTTCTCTTTAATCACATCAGCCACCTTCCTTTGTGAGTCGATCAGAACTTTCAAGGCATTTACATTGTATTTGAATTTAGTTAACTCAGTTGAAGGAATATCAGCTGAGCATCTACCATGTAAGGAAACAGAAAGGGGACGCGTATTAAGGAGGCCAAGTCCCTGCTTTCCAGTAGCTCACAATTGGAAACAACTAAAATTCAGCTCTGCGCTGGCTTTGGAGAGGCCAGGCTCACCAGCAGACCTGGAATTGACCAATAATTGACTCTACATACTTCCATGTATTTGTTGAATGAATGAATGAATGAATCAATCAATCAATCAATATCAAAATACTGCATTTGCTTGGCTAAGCCTGCTTATCATTCCTACTTTCATCATCTACTAAAAATTACATTTGAGTGTTTCCATTTTTCTATGAGGTTTGCAAAACAATATAAAAACCAAATTTTTTTTTTAATTTTTTTTTCAATGTTTTTTATTTATTTTTGGGACAGAGAGAGACAGAGCATGAACGGGGGAGGGGCAGAGAGAGAGGGAGACACAGAATCGGAAACAGGCTCCAGCCTCTGAGCCATCAGCCCAGAGCCTGACGCGGGGCTCGCACTCACAGACCGCGAGATCGTGACCTGGCTGAAGTCGGACGCTTAACCGACTGCGCCACCCAGGCGCCCCAAAAACCAAATTATTTTTAATAAGCTAGCTAGGCCTAAGAAAAAGCAGAGGCAGGTACTTACTTTTCTACGGCTTTCATTCCCTTTATCATTTCTCACATACTATATACAGACTCCTCAATGCTGACTTTTTATGGGATATTTCTCAAATGCAAATACATATATTTCACCGAGTAAAATCCTGACATGAAGGAAATGAAAAATAGTAACTTAGATGTAAACTGCTAAGTTACCAATTAGCTCCTTAAAACAATTGAAAGTCACAGAGAGCCCCCAATACACAGAGGCGGTTAATTAATTAACATTAGATGTGATTAATAATGAGTCTCGTTTAATAGCAAATATCTGCCTGCAATGCCTGCATGACAGAACAAAAAAGCCTTCAGAGAGCAAGCAACTATATTTATCCTGATTGTGTTTGGGATTTTAACATGTTTTGTGCAGGCTGACAAATGGCCTATTAATTATCTAATGTTGTCTGACAACAACAGCTTGATAAAGATGTATGTTTTTGAATCACTGGATGGAAACTGCTGGAGAAGAGCCCCAGAGGGGCCTTGCTGTCCTAAAACTGGGCTCCAAGCCACAATGACAGGCAAGACAAAGCCCTATCTCCCGCCACAGCCTTCGCAGATAAAATATGGCTTGGCATTAGGGACATTTTTTTTTTCTTTCAGCAAACTGCTTCTGCAATATCTGATTAGGAAAAGGAGGAGTAGGTCTTTACTAAATTGGGGTTAAGGCATAATCAATATCATATATGGAGTGTCTGGACTATTCTGCATAAACACAGGCACTTCATATTATTAAGGAGTCTATAATGCCGAGGAAGCATATGGCAGGACACTGCAGCTCTCTCTATTCTTTTTATTTAGAAGTTTATCTTCCAACCTGTTTGACAGCTGCTCCTAAGTGGTTTCACAGTGCCAAATTATTTTTATGATTGTTTGATGTTTTATTCTCCCATTTCAGTTAATGAGATAGGATCCCACAATGGCCATAATTCAGGGCTGTCAGAACTAAAAAGCATGCTTGTGGCAAGAGAGCCTGATGGTAAATAAGGCTAAAAGCAATGGATAATAAAAAACTCTGTTATCAGAGTCGCCTTTGCAATCAAAACTTGTTGGGGTCAGAGCCTTCCTTTCTTTGTGCAGCTTCTGGATATTCCCAGCCCAGGGCAACGTCCCTGTCCACCACCCTTCTCCATCACCCAGTTTGACTCCACAAACAGGTCCACATCTCCTTGGAAAGGCATATGAGGAATAATATTAACTAAGGAATGTTAGAAGGTCTTAAAGATATCGAGTGCTATATTCTAATTAAAGGGCCTGTGCATCATTTATGGTGCCACGCGAGTAATTTGTCATACACCGTGAGAGAGAAATTGTTCAACAAATAACCTTTACAAGAGTCTTGAGAACAGCTTCATAATTGAAATCCCTAACGGTTTTGCTGGAAACTTTTATTAAGGTCTGAGGGGTGTGGGGGTTTTTTTCTCCCCTCTTCCTCAAGAATTATAGCAACTTATGGTTGTAGCGTAACAATTGTCTTTCAGAAACGGAAACTCTTTCTTATATTTGTAAATGTCATAAGTATTAAGCCTATTTCTGCTAATAATCAAAATATGGTGATTTGTCAGAGGCAAATGGGAGCCTGGTTTTGTTTTAATTGTGTTTTTATTTTTGCTTTTATTATTCTTTATGGACAAAGAAGCTTTAAGAGAAACATTATGAAGATACCCGAATTTAGAATTATTTTTATCTTACACTGAAGGTCACAATCTTTATTTTACTGTAAAGTGATCCTTGAAAATGTGATGATAAAAAAATTCGAAGTCACTACTAGACTGAGTCCAGAGCATAAATTATTGTTCAAAGGTTCAAAAAATGAAAAGCTACCACTTTCCCAAACAATATTTCTTTCTTCTTATTACCTATTAAAATAATGGTCCTTCCTAGGCAGAAAATAGCATGGCAAAAACTCAAATAATAGTAAGTCCCATAACTAATTATAAAGCCTGACATGCCTCATGCGGAAACACTCCCCGATGAGTACCAAAGATTGGCTGCTTTATAAATATTTAATGCTTGCCAGTAACCCCAGTTTTTGTCTCACATCTAAGCCTAAACCATTTGTCTCCTCTTACAATCTGCCATGTCTATGTGGTGTCATCATGTCTGGACAAGTTTGACTTACTACATGTTTTCCAGGACATAAAAGTCAGGACATGACACATCTCCATAACGTGAATGGAACAATTACACAACTGAAGAGGGGTGAAAAAAAGAATTTTAAATGAGCTGAGTGTTGTTATAAGGTTAGCTTCAGGGAACTCCAGTCAGGAAAACGGAACATCAGAAAATCCTGACGACCGAAGACCTATTGTGAACAATCGTCAAAGACAGAGCTCTTAACAATACTCTCTGTTCGACTTTGAATTCCCTTCTGCAAACCAACTAAAGTTATACAAAGATCTGCCCCACCCCCAACAATTTAGGGATGCTCATGATCATGCCAGTGTAATATGTATCTCCTCATTTACCCTGAGCCACCTCTGGGAAAAGTGTGACGGTCTCAGATCAGGGCTCAAGTAATGGTACTTGAGTCAATGGAAAAACCTTGACAACTGAACAAGCAGCTTCTATTAAAGGGGTCTTAGAAGTTAAAAGTAAAGATCACGACTCTGTGACCCGTGAGCTGCCACCAAACCTTATCTAGTGATGAGCATCTCTATGAAAAGACTGAAGATTCCTGAGCATGTCCCCCTCAAAAGCCAGAAGCATACCTGTCAACTTCCAGAACTATAGACGCAAACAAACCCAATTATAAGTCATGGGAGGGACATATTACCGCCCCCCGACCACCACCCCGCATGTAACTTGCTGATGCTGAGTGTGCAGCCCCTCCAGCCATTTTGTGTACTGGAAGGCCCAAAGCGCTGAAACACTGGCCACCTCCACTCTACCCTTATAGCTGGTTTGGTTTGTCCATCATCAGTGTTGCTCTCATTGGCTTGGCCTGACCAACGTTTGTGAGCATGGTTCTAATGGGTTTGCTGGAAGAAAGCTTGTGAGCCTGGTCCAGGCCAAGGGGTGCAAACTTGTGGTCTGTGGGCAGTCTTTGGCATACAGAAGTGTTTTATGTCACTCTCTGTGTGTTTCTCCTCCTTTTAAAAAAGCTCATTTTGGGGCCGCCTGGGTGGCTCACTCGGTTAAGCATCCAACTTCAGCTCAGGTCATGATCTCATGGTTTTTGGGTTCAAGCCCTATGTTGGGCTCTGTGCTGACAGCTCAGAGCCTGGAGCCTGCTTTGGACCCTGTGTCTCCCTCTCTCTCTGCCCTTTCCCCACTCACTCTCTCTCTCTCTCTCAAAAATAAGCATTTATAAAAAAATTTTTTTAAAGCTCATTTTGGAGTGTGCGGGTGGCTCAGTCAGTTATGCGTCCAACTCTTGATTTTAGCTCAAGTCATGATCCCAAGGGCCATGAGACCAAACCCCTCTTGTCAGGCTCCTCACTGGGCATAGAGTCTGCTTGAAATTCTCTTTCCCTCTGCCCTTCCCCCTGCTTGCACGCGTGCACACACACACACACACACACACACTCTAAACAAAACAAAACAAAACTCATTTTACTTCTCAGCCTTTAAACATGAAAAGATTTTACATTAATAAAAACCCATATTTTCCCACTTCTTAAGAGTTGTAAGCTATGGCAACACAGGATCCCGACCCTAGTAGGGAGATAAGAGGGGAATGTCCATTTAAACATCACAACCATTCCTGTATTCTCTAAGATCCCTACATGACTCTTTCCCTCATTCACATTTCTTACCTTACTCCTACCCTTACATTTAAACAGTACCCAAAATCTAGTCCAAACCCCCTCACTGCCCAGAACAGAGGTCCGGGGGATTTCAGTAGAAATGACCAATGTCACAAACTAGTTTTCTGCAGAAGTAGGTTTAGATCTCAGAACTCGTATTTGCCAAACTAATGCATTAATCATTATACATTCACCAAGGCAGTCATGGCCTGTTTGCACAGAGCTTGGTACCTAGTAGAGCCACTAGGGCACATCCTAGTAGGATGCATTTGTAAGTGGCTCTAATAGGGTGAGAAGTTACTCCTGCTAAAAGAAGAGAAAGTATAAAGTATCATGGGCTTTTAGCATCCACAAAATGCAGAATTTTGCAGACCTCCTAAATCAGAATCTGCATTTTACCAAGCCCCACCCCATGATTCAAATTCTCTGCTCTGGGGGAAGGGATTCACACCATTCCTGAGTGTTTCCATCAGCTCCTATGTAAGGATGGAACCACATGGCTACATAATTCTCTTGGACCCTTGCCCACCATAATATTATGCACCAAAAGTGCAAACAGTACTAGTAAATAAACAAATTAGGATACTAAATTAGCATTCTTCCTTAGGCCATGGGAAGAAGAGTCCATGCGTGTTCTCTGTGAGTATGTTTTTGCAGTGTGAAAACCTAAGGACTGAACCAGAAGAACCACAGGAAGCAGGCGGGAGGACTTTACGTGGGGCAGATCGCCAGCAGGAGAGGAAAGCACATCCAGGGAGCCGAGCTGTCTGCTGTCCAAGCAGTCAGACCCAGAACCAAACATTATTAATTGCTCTCCAATCCCTCCAATCGAGTCGTGCTTCAGCCCTGTTCATGGCTCTACCACTGTTCTCCACGGCTGGAAACAGCTCCCCTGATGGGGCCCTGCCACGTGTCTGACAGTCCCTTCCAGGCACCTCTTCTCCAACCAGGAGGCAGGGATCTCCACTAATTTATAGCCCGTATATGGAGCATCACCAGGGAGAGGCTCCTGGTTGTTGAGAAAACCAAGGGATTTTTTTTTTCGTTAATCTAGGAGCTCATAGGGCTTAGTTTTGAGCTAACAATTGTTTGGTTGGACTCTCTGTACAGAATGTCAGCCAAAGCATTGAAAACTAGGTCCAGGGCAGGAAGATAAAATGAATAAGTAAATTAGCATAGTACCAAAAGGAGAAGGGACACCCTTTGGAATATAAGGGGAGGGGCGAGGACAATGACCCAAACACCACTTGGCTCCTCTTATTTCATTATATGAGACCAATTTGTATGTGTGCAGAGAAGCAGAAGATACATAAAAGAATAATAGAAAAAAAAATGAAACCAGTCTTCCTTTTGGCTCCATAATTGTGTTTTGGACATAAAAATGAGACTATCCCCTTAAACAGAATCTCTGATGCCCATGTTTGAATAATAGATGTTCCCAATTATTACTAAAAGTGTCACCTCTGAAATATGAGAGCCCCATACCTGCGATGCCATCAGCCTTGCAGGCACACTGAGGATTTAGATTCCTTGTTTGGTTTTCCCTCATCTTTCCACCCCCTCGTGTAAGAGCCAATGTCTCTGTATTGTTCAAAAGCGTGCACAGAAATGTGATGTAACCCAAGCTAGGTTTTCAGGTGTTCCTTTTTCCAACCATGAGGAAAGAAAATAGATGACACCACAAGTTTAATGCTAATTGATTTATTACCTGCCTAAGCAAATCCCGGGCAATGCAATGGGAGGCTTGGACTGAAAGCAAATGATTTACAAGATAATGTTTGACTCTGGGAAAGGGTAATCAGACCCAGATACAATGGATGATAGGATAATTGAGAAGAAATAAAAGAGGATAAATTGCCATGTGCTAATGAGTTTACAGGCCCTAATGGGAAGGACATCAGTTTTAACACTCAGGTTATGAGCTAGGAGCAAGTCTTTTGCTCCACACCCACCCCCCTTCAATTGCTAAAGATGTAGTGCTGAAACAAACCAAGATTAATGGTACCCCACTCATTTACTTAACCATTCTTTACACCTCAGACAGCTTCCTGTATTAAACATATAGGGCGGTGGTGCTTATTTTTTAAACCCAACTTTACGCCAAGCAGTTCCTGTCAGTAGATGCCACTTACCCAACAGGACCCAGATACAAATGTTTTCGGCTCAACCACTTGAGCAACAACCCTTCTGCCTCCCGGGTCCCCAGGGGCCTCGGAGCCTGATGAGTTAATGCCGTTATCTGCAAGCCTTTTGGCCTAACGGAGAATATTCCGAACCATTTATGCAACCTGGGTGCACTCACATTTGGAAATGGTTGCCTGAGCAGCAATCATGTCTCGCCTCATGATTCATTTTTATATCTCACTCACCCGCCATCCCACATCACCAGCGAGGACCGTGACACTTTATTGGTATTTTTGATTACTACTATAGCCATCTGAATTTTTCACAGGATGGGGGCCTCTGGTCCAAACGTAGCTGCACACTGTGCGAAGGGTACAGGCCACAAAGAAATAAAGGGGCAGCGGCGAGCAGGGCGATTGGGAAGTAATGTAGAGCCGGGCACTTCCTAGGAGACTGAGAACCTATTCCCTTGTAATGTTTCCACCAAATGAAGTTTAATATGATGAATCGTGGTGCAACTCCGGCATGTCTTCGCCTCTCAGAAAGGTAGCTCAAGTGCAGCATTTAAACATGTCTGAATGATGACTTTATGCCTTTACACAAAAGCCGAAGGAGTACATATCCAAAATGACTGTTTCTACCTGCGCTGGGAAGGCTGCTTTAGAGCATTGCACGTTTTCACATTTGCTTGGGAAATCTGAGTGCTCTTCATGTTTACTGATGTCATGCCCACCAAACTGTACTCTTATTCTTAGGAGCTGATTCACTGCTATAGTTAGATCATAAAACATAATTGAGTGACTCCTCCTCAAGCCATAATTATTTTCCTGACCTGGTATTTTGTGGAGCAGTTTGAAGGACTGATTTGAAACTGACAACCTGTCTATTTCTGAATTAAGCAGGGTCACTGGAAAACTACAGGCAACATTAGTTTTACAGTCGACAGGAGATTTTAGGAAGACCTATGTTGTGTCCAGTTTCTGACAACTAGTAAAAATTTCACTGGTTCGTGTTAATGTTGAACGATCAGTAAAATTGTATTGAAGTTTGTCACACTGGATTACGCTTTGCTAAGTGCTTTTATCTGATACAAGCAGATACAACAGACTAATACAACAGTCTGGATACAACAGACTGAAAACCAGTTATTGAAAATATCTGCAGTAGGGGCACCTGGGTGGCTCAGTCGGTTAAGTGGCCAACTTCAGCTCAGGTCATGAAGTCGCAGTCCTCGAGTTTGAGGCCACGTCAGGCTCTGTGCTGACAGCTTAGAGCCTGGAGCCTGCTTGAGATCCTATATCTCCCTCTCTCTCTGCCCCTCCCCTGCTCACCCTCTGTCTCTCTTTCTCTCGAAAATACATATTAACACATTTTTTAAAAAGAAGAAAGAAAAAATATGTGCACTAGTGTAGAAGAATTTGCTCAGCTTAATCAATAACTAAGATTCGTTTTCATTAATATCCTAACCAGTTACATAGAACTGGAGGCTTCTAACAAACTCTTGGTGCTTGCCCCCGCCCCCTGCACCTTATGTCCTGTATTTGCTTATCTTGCAACTTTATTTATTAATACTTGATTTAGCAAATCTGTTCTCGACTATACCTGGGGTCACCTCCATGCAGACTACCTATTTTGGTGGAATTCTTACAGTTTCTGCATTAGGCCTGTGATGCTCTATCCTATACTATTTGTGCAAAAGCTTCTGGTACCACGTGGCAGAGAAGCATCTGAGACTGGGAGGCCTGTATGCTCCCAAAGACCAAAGCTGATCACTTTAACCCTTTAGGCTACTGTAAACCGTTTCCAGTTCAGGTTTCTCCTGTGGTTTAAAAAAAAAAAAAATAGGAACCCAATTTCTCAGGCAGATAAACTGAGCCTTAAGAGCTGTTTCATGGCCTCTGAAGGTCACACAAGGAGCAGAAAAGCTGGGAACGAGTCCTGGGATCTCTGACTCCCACGTCCCCGTTGGGAACACTAGACAATACCGACACCCTCCATGAACTGAATCCAAAAATCGTAAAAGATAAGTTGTTTCCTTATATTGTTCAAAGAGGAAAAAAAAGAATAGCTTTCCCACAGAGAGCAAACAAGTACTGAATGGGCCCTCTCTTCATCCTATAGAACTCTATGTGAGAATACTTTTTTTCTTATGTGAATTCTTAAAAAGTCCATTTGGATTGCTGCCTAAAACAGAACATTTCAGAACAGACCTATTTTTTGTCTAAACAATAGAAGTATCGGGTCATAGAATTTCGGAGTTGGAAAAGACCTTAGAGATCGTAGAGTTCAACACCCTCATTTCACAAACTGAGAATCAGAAAGATTAAATGGCATGGACATGTTTATAAGTCGTTCATAAGACAGACAAATATGGGACAAGGAGATTGAATCTATTTGTATGAACGTTCCAATTATTCGAGAAAAAGAGTGCAAGGATGTGCTATCTGAAACACATTTATTATTTTACGTGGTAAGACCTGGCTTCTGCCCTCCCAACGAATTAGAGCAAACTTCACTGACAGTGGATTCAATTGCATTGCAAAACACTGAATAAATACCAATTCACACTGCGCCCCGCCCCCCATCTCCCACCAAAGACCAGTCCATTACAGATTCCATGGGCCCGGGTTTTGTCAATAGCTAAAAGGGGAAATATAAGAGATTAGCATGATAGAAGGGGCTAGCACAACACAGAGATTAAAGAAGAAGAGGGTCAAAAACACCCAGAGATGGGAATCAGATAACCTATGGGAAAGTGCAAGATATATGGGAGATCAGGTTCCCGGTTCAAGTATCAGTTGGTAAAGGTCTTTGGGGGAAATAATTCTTATCTTTCATTGGGTGCCCTCCTTGTCTTCCTGTTCCCTCTCAGCCAGCAAACCTGCAGCCTTAAAAGCTAGCTCCTGGAGAAAACGACTCCTCTTTCCAAAACAGTTACACCAAAAGGACCTTCTACCAAGGACATGGCGTATTGCTACTGGATACAACAGAACTGCTCAGTTCTGCTGTGTTTGAAACTTCTACTTGCCCCCACCCCACCTCCCTTAGTTTCTCATTTCATCTACCGTGGAAATTAACGGAAAGATTGTCAAATGAGTGACTTCAAAATGATTTCAGTTGTGGTCTCATCTGACTCATCATCTAGCACAGAAACGATGGTGTGGATGGATACACAGACAGATGTTTTTAGAGAGACATTTTTACATGTAAAGGATGTTAGCAAACAACAAAGCTTAGTATTGTTGCCCAGAGGAAGCTGACACCCATGGATAAGTTTGGGAGACCCTAGAATTTGAGGACTGCAGAGAAATCTGTGGCTCTGCTTCTCCCAAATCTTTATTTTTACGAATGGGAAAAGTGAACTTTAGGTCTTCAGCGATTTGACCAAGGTCATTTAGCCAGTAGAGAGCAATGAAAGACTCAGGCCTATCGGTTCCCACTGCAGCGCTCTTTCCAGAAATACTGGATAAGCTCACACAGGTCTGAAAAGAACAGCTGCACAACAACAAAATATTGCTCTCTATTTTAAAAGATAGAATTTTGGAAGTGATAGTATATAAATTAATCACAGCTGTCTGTGGGTACAAATGTAACAGTAGCTAAGAACTTACGGCTGGTAAGGGAGCGCTTTAACTCCTTAAAAAGGGGGCAAGATTTAAGGTATCCTATGGGAAGTGAATTCTGAAGCTAATTCTGAAGACCTTCCAGATGACTGAGGGGAGTAGGAAGCCTGGTGAGTTGGCTTCAGGCCAGGCCTTTACCTCCTATATGGTCACATACATGGTGAAGTGGTACTTTTGTAGCCGTGCTACCTTCTTACTCTACCTTTCTTATAAAGCTTTGTTTTCCCTCTCCAAATTCACTATCAGAGCATGTAATTTGGCTCTCAATCACCAAGCCCTGGTGGCTTTCCAACGCACAAAGAGCATGACTTCAAATAGATTGGCTATGAATCCAGAGACCCAGGGAAAGACTCATTCCACGAACAACTAAATCCTCCAGCCAAGGGAAGCAGTCATGGACACCGGTGAGAGCCTGTTCATTTGGACAGACTTTCAATCAACAGGTAGCAGCTCAACGTGCCAGATTTCAAGCATTATATTGGTATCATTTTATTCTTACACCAAAATACAAAGCTGTTGATGAGAAAATTGCACACATGCTGAATGACGGGCTTAATGTCAGACAGCCAGATGTTTTCACTTAGGGCTCTTCCCATCTCTGCCAGCAGGTGGGAGAGGGAAAAGAAGGCAACAGTCCCTCAAGAGCAGAGAGTGGGAGGCTTTTGATTGTACATCATTGTATATCAAGCCTCTACAACAGCGCCTGACTCATAGTAGATGCCCCACACGTGTTTCTTAAATTCATACAATGGCACCTACGTCAGTTAATTTTCCTATTTGGTTTAATGTAGAAAAAAATAAAAATTTTTCTGGTGCATTAATTTTATTTATCCATATCATGCTGGAAAGACATCCTTACAAACGAGTGGGAATAGTCTTGAATGGTGGTTTGAGTTTTGGGGTTTTTTTTCCCCCTTTCAAATTCAACAAATTATCTTGTTTCCATAAACAATTTGTAAAGGTATTCTTTATTTGTAAGTGCCTATGCCAAATGCAAATGTAGTTTACATTATAGGATCTAATAGAAATATTATTTTGAAAATGTTCTTAAAAACAAAATTTTCCTGGGGCGCCTGGGTGGCGCAGTCGGTTAAGCGTCCGACTTCAGCCAGGTCACGATCTCGCGGTCCGTGAGTTCGAGCCCCGCGTCGGGCTCTGGGCTGATGGCTCAGAGCCTGGAGCCTGTTTCCGATTCTGTGTCTCCCTCTCTCTCTGCCCCTCCCCCGTTCATGCTCTGTCTCTCTCTGTCCCAAAAATAAATAAACATTGAAAAAAAAATTAAAAAAAAAAACAAAATTTTCCAGTGCCTAAACTATCTTTTATGAAATCTCAAGGGTGAGGGGAAGTAAACTCAACAACATGCTCAGGTATAAACACACATGCTGACTTTTTGTTGAATAAATCAGAAGTTGAGATATAAGGTACCAGTTTTGAAAGTCCAGTCCAATAGGACAGAAAGTATTTTCAGTTGGCAGGCATAAAAAAAGGCATTTCCATCATGTAAGCCAATGGAGTGCTTGGACAAATGGTCAGTTCAAATATTTCATGAACAGTGTGGGCATACAGTTATATGTCTGTGGGCATACGAAATACCACACACATGTCATTTTACATGCAATTTAAGTGTAAGAAAATGAATTCCCATTCCCAGGCACAGGGCACTGAATAAGAAGCCACCCCGCTGGGAAATGGGCAGATTAGGCACAGATCCCTGTGCAGCATCATTCATCTTGCACAGATATTAGCTTGATGCTCATGTGAAAACATAAAAACTCCATCTGTTCCCTGGGCATACTCAGTTTGTTGTTCAGATGGTTTGTTTTAAAGATTAATTTGTAATGGCTAAGTTAGTTATTTCAAGTGAAAAAGTGTACAAAATGGAGCTTGCCATCTGGTTTAGCTAAGACTGTTGAGATATTTAAGCAGGTGAGTGTCATCCCTACTTAAAGGATAAAATGAACCAGGAGTTAAGAGTCTGCCCCTAGAGAGATGAGCCTCCGTCAGCACATGAGTAGGAACAAAATAAAAATAAGACAATAATTCTTTTTTAAACTCTAAGGTCAGCCCCAAATGTATTTAAACCTTCGATTTAGATGATGTAGCCACCGCAGAAATGTTCTTTAACTCATTCTGCTTTGATAGCGAAACTTTAACTATATCCGTGTATCAAGTTAAACATTTAAATTTTCTAACTACTTCAATTGTCCTTGCGGCTGAAGATAGCCGGGAGAATGCAGTAGGCTGACCTCCATTTCCTCTTAAATGGCAATCCGCATCTTCACTGCCATGGTGTCAGGCACCAAGTACACAGGCCAATTATATTTTTTTTTAGGAGAACTGAAAAAGATACGCAATGTGAAAGTATTTTCTTCATACTCGTTTTTCTGAAAGTGATTATAGTTTCTATACCCCCTCTTCAATCTGGGAAATTTCCATGAAGCCTGTTGAGAGACGCCCATAAAGTGAGAAAGGCAGAGAAGACGCACCTGCCCACAGGGCAGCCCGAAGAGCAACGGAGCGATGGATGTCAGAGGCTGCACATCCGAGATAATGACGTTCCTCCAGTGAGCAAACGAGATCGGACTTTTGCAAGTGTTCTCCCACACGTGCATGTTATCAGTTGACACTGAGGATTTTACTGACATTTCCAAAACAAATAATTGAGACGCTGGAAAAAATTTAGTTTTGAAGATATATCAAACAGTTTTCTGTTAAAAAAATAAAATTATATATATATATATATATATATATATATATATATATATATATAAATACACATACACATACTGCATTGGGCATATGCACTTAAATGCAAAGCACATCTTTCAATAGTCTTCATAACAAGCAATATCCTTTGCTGAATCCGAAACAAAACAAAATCTCAAGCCACTCTCCAAAATGTATGCTGGTTGTGGGTCAGGATGTCCTGCTGGTCAAGGTTTCACATACTCCGATTATCCAAAAGCACACGGGGCCCTCCTTCATCGACTCCTTTCACTTCCCTCATGTTCTCTCTGCTTTTTCTAATTCTCAGCGAATTAGAAGCAGCAAGTTAGAAGGGTAGTAGGTGAGGAAATGTGGGGGAAATTCTCCAGGAAACTGAGAGATTACTGTATTATTCATTTAAATCTGTTGGGCTTTATAGCCATATGTATCCCTTAAAATGTGCCTTTACTTCTGTATCAATTTATTATGTACAATGGTTTCCCTCTCTAACAACTATCCCATGCAGCTAAGTGAGAGAAAGAGCAGGCCTACCACTGTTCACAGTCCTAACCATCAAACCTTTGCCTATGCTGAGAATCGAATACTCAAGATTTCTCTCTTCCAGTAAGAAGTCAAACATTAAGTAGCAAAACTTTTAAGAAACGTCACAGATTTCTTCTGCCTTACTGTCCCTGTATCAGGCTCCAGAGGTCAATGTCAAATATATTTGATATTAGACATTTTGAAAACATCGCCTTAATTCACCTTTTTATATGGAAGAGGTTTTTTTTTTCCCTTTAAAAACCTTACAACAAAGTGATTAATCATTTTAGAATCAGAAGCAAAAATAAACATATTAGTAACACATTTCCTGGTTTAAGTTCTTATCTATCCGTTTGTACTATATTAAGTTCCCGCTGATGTTTCAAGTTCTTTCATTTTTTGAGGCAGCCTTGTTTAAAAATTAAGAACTTGAATTCTGGGGCCAGACTGCCACTAGTCTGCCGTGGCAGACTGGAATCCCAGCTCTGCCACTAGTTAGCCGTGGGCCCTGGGATGAGTGACATAACCTCCCTGTGCCTTAGTTTCCACATCTGTAAAATTACGATAATAATAATACATACTTCCTGGTATTGTCGTGAAGATTAAATGAATCATTATGTGTAAAGTGCTCAGAACAGTGACTGCACATAGTAAGCTCTCTATAAGTGTTTGTTATATAAATAAAATAAAAAGCTTAAAGACAATCATTGATTAGATTCCATTTGGACAATGCCAGATAAATGGCCAGCACTTTGCTTGTCTTAGATTATCATCAAAATGTGATCTCTCTGGTTTTACACTGATTTTTTTCTCTGTGTGTTGACATCCATTTTAACATAATGACATCATTTCATTTCACTTTGGCCTCAGCTGTTAACAGTGCTATTGAACACTTGGTTTGGATTAATTTATCTTTCACATTTTAATATGGCTTTCTCACTGTAGGAAAAGCCTCATGATATACTAACCGATTTTATTTCTAGAAAATTCAGTCTTGGAGATAAATGATTACTTTTAAGAATACCCATAAAAATTACAAGCTCAATTACAACTCATCTGGCACTGTAAATGTTTTCTCCCTTTACTTAATTATAGAATCTGTCTTGATCCTCTGGGTTTGAGCTCGTAATATTCTGCATATAATCTCTATACTTTATGTGATCCTCTTGTAGGAAAAGGTCTTCAAAAACTACATTAGTTAGGGACTAGGAAGCAGTCATAGTATAAAAGCACGTGTCTGTACAAACTTGCATCTTTAAAAGTTGTATTCAATTTACTTTGACCCTGAAGTTATATTTTGCTGTCATCTGAACACTTGAGTTATAATATTTGAAGGATCAAGGTATAAAACAGGAAATGGATAGAATCCCTAGCATCCAACGCTATTGGTAAGCTGGGAATCCAGCAGTCTAACAGGTAACCTTCAAAAGCCCAGACACTTGATATGCATATACCAAATGGGCTTCCAGCGAAATAAAGTGAATACGGTATTGCTAAATAAAGTGAATACCGGTATTGGTTTTTAGAAGTGGGTCCTTCTCAACGAAGCCTTGGTGCACACCTTTGACCCTTAACTGGGGTGCTCAAACATTGCCTGTGATGATGACTCCCAGTGAAGGCTCTGTGCTGTGCTTGGCTGCATTTCTATCTGAGTGCCAACAGCAAGATAAATGAAAGACTGGTTCACTGGAGTACTGGTGGTTTGGGGGCTATTGATTTTTGGTCCATTCTCTTTAAAAGTGAGATCTAAAAAGTTGACAGAGGGTCATTAATTTCATCATATACTTGTCGTCTCATCCATAACCAATCCAGGGTCTGAGTGTGCTTGTCACTCTGTGTTTGCACTTTATTTGTTTAGGGTTTTCTTGGTGATTCCACTTTTTTTTTTTTGTGCCTTTCTCTTCAGCCCCTTTAAATAAAAAGAAAAAAGAGAGAGACATGCCAGTTTGTGGATCTTTCCTGAAATTGATTTGGGAATGGGAAAAATACAGATATATAGAGAAGAGACTCAGATAATGGGAAACACATGTAAAAGGCTCACAAAAGTCTCTACCAGCTGCCTTCTAACCTTGGTTTAAAAAAGAAAAGCACATAAAATTCATCAATCCTTATTATTCAATTACCCCCCAATTGAATGAACACTTACGTAGGTGAACTGGTGGTCTTATTTTAATGAAAATATTAAGATCCAAGTTGACAATTTTCTTTTAAGAAAAACTCATGGGTTCTTAACAAAAACTGTTGAAATGTATAAAAATAATTGGTAGTGATGACCATTAATTGAGTTTCTTTGGCTATACGTTCTGAATAGGTCTACCAAGAAACACCAAACTGAATTTTAAGATATCATGAAACATCTTACCGTTGTGATTTTATTGTGTTATGATGGCAGGTTTAGTTTTTGTTTGTTTTTTAACAGGGTAAGGAGAGCTTGGCAGCCTCCATAATTATTATTGAAATAACCATCAAATAAAATCTTTAAGCCTGGCTGAATATTCAATGAGCTGTGTAAATCTGGAGTGCACGAAACAATAGCACAGGGCAAGAGTAGAAATCCAGAGAACTAGAGAGGGATTTTTAGATAATTCAACAGCAGCCACCCAAGACAGTGATGCCCTACTTGACTTGGGACATAGTCGATTCTATGGTATCTGTTTTGAAACCCAATGCAAGGCTGCAAAGTGAGGAAAGTAAAAGAAAATATGATTAAGTTCACGGGCCAAGGCAAGGAAATCCAGTATTAATAATATCACAACCTGCCAGTAAATCTCTATTTTATAGGTGAAGAAATACATTTCTACTTTAAAGTGTGTTTTTATATACCCTTGAGTGCCCAACTAGCTAAACTACCAAGGGAGCTCTACATGATTTAGAAGTTAATCCTTCAAATGGCTAACAATTGAATGCCTCAGCTGTTTGTAGTTTCCTACTGCTGGCTAATTTCATTTTTGTTTCATATGTTCGGTGGTAAGCTTTCATTGTTCGCTGACACTGAGGTTGTAAGTCTAGTTAATTTAGTTAAAATGAGGCTGGGAATGTTCACAGTTTTCTGCCTCCTTCAACCAGGCCTGGGAGAACGTGGAGTAAACGCCCCACAAAGAAACCCAATGGGGAAGAAAACTCAGATGGCCCAGCTCAGGGTCAGCTTTAACAACCACTGAAGAGGGTTGTAAATAAAAATCTTTAAATGTGGTAAGGCATCTGAAATCTGAAAATGTTTGATGCTTTGCATTATCTCAGATACGAGCTTGCTTTTTACAGCCAACTCACTTTTCCTTTTTTTTTTTTTTTTCCAAGTCATTTTCCCTCAAAGCCATTGCTTGAAATTGTGGTAAAGGACAAACCCAACAGCCTTCTTACTTCAAAAGGAGTAAGTGCTTCAGTGCTTCTTACTACAAAAATCCCTGGATTTTTTTTTTTTTTTGTTTTGTTTTGCATCTTCCTGTCCCCAGTCACTGTCAGAAGAAATGGACTTTCCCCCAGGCACTCGTTCTGTCGCCCCAACCGCACCGTTGCAGGGCTTCTGACACTTCCTCCAGCTACTCAAACGCACAAAGCTCCTTCCCACACATTGGTTCCTCTTTCCTCTTCACCACCTAACTCCTTCTCATCCCTTTATCTCAATATAGGCATCACTCTCTCAAGGCATTTTTGCTAGCATTTCACACCAAGTCTGGTCCACTGGTCCCACGCTGTCTTTCTTGTGCACACAACTGCGTACTTTACTATTCATAGCACTAAACAAGATTGTAATTAAACAAGTAATTATGTAATTAATGTTTCAATTTCTGTCTTTCCCATTATAATGTAATGTAGCCTGGGACGCGATCTGTCTTCCTCACTTTCCTATGTTCCAGGGCCCAGCTCAGGGCATACAGTCAGAATTGTGTTGAATGAATGAAATCTGTTCCAGGGGCACTTATCTCACCTTCAAAATGGAATAAAAAGGAATCCTTGTTTTTCAATGTTGTTATTAGGATCAAGTGATATAACAAATATGTGAAAAACACTTTATATGCCATCAAATGTTATAGGCATTATTGTTAATACATAATGGTAGTAGTTGTTGCTGTATCTGTTTCTGACATATGGAAGCAATTTCTTGAAAGGAATTTCTCCACTGATGACTACTGTGATCTTCCTTCATGCAAAAATAGCCAACCGCTAGCCTGGAAACAATCCCACTGTCTCCCTCAACTACCTCTGAGTTTCCTAACCAGACTGCCACCCAGGAATCTGATTTCAGACCTTCATAATTCCATTATAATCATCATCTTCGTTGACTTAAAAAAAAAAAAAAAGGTGAGGGGCAATGGAATGAACATTAGAATGTAAAGTTCTTGGGGCACCTGGGTGGCTCAGTTGAGCATCCAACTCTTGATTTTGGCTCAGGTCATGATCTCATGGGCATGAGTTTAAGCCCACACCCAGGACAGAGCCTGCTTGAGATTCTCTCTTCCTCTTCCTCATCCCTCTCCCCTGTTTGCTCCCTCTCTCTCTCTCTCGCAAAAAGAAAAAAAAAAGAATAAAATAGAATGTAAAGTTCTTCTAGGACAAAACAAGGCCTTACCTAGAGGAATTTATATTCTAACAGTGGAGATGAACATAGGAATAGGTCATCACAATTCCAGCCAAATTCTGTAACAGGAGGACCATAGAACTCTAACGGATCATAAGAGAAAGACACTGAACTCGATCGCAAGGCTCGGGAAAGACTTCCTGGAGGAGATAATGACTGGGCTAATTCTTAAAGAATGAACAAGCTTCCCGGGTAAAAGTGATGAAAAATGTTCCCAACAGAAGAACAAGCTAGATAAGCAAGATACAAATGTGTGAAACAATTAGAAGTCAGGTGACCAATCACATGGACTGTCAGTAGAAGCCTGGCAGAGAGTCTTTATCTACAATACCCGAAGATTCTAGCTGTTGAGAAGAAACCTAAATCAGAGATGTGGTTTTATCAGCCAAAAGTAGAATTGCTAGCACCCAGGAAAATCAGCTTGTGAGTGACTTCAAATCAAAATCACCACTCCGTAATACCTATCTTAGCATCAGCTAACTGGAGCTGCTTTTAGAAAAGCTATTTTCCAGGATCATTTTCTTTCTGAAAAACCAATCATGTGAAAGTATGAAAAATGTAATTTCAATGCTTAAATACGTCATTTTCTTCTCCTATGCAGAAGCCCTCCTCCTTTTCTCCTCTCCAGCAATTCCCCCTTGCATTCATAAATTTTCTGTGTCCACAGAGATACATACTGTTTTTTCAAAGAAGTCATTAATTCTTGAGTTTAAGAAATATGAAATAGACAAAGTGGGTAATTTTTCACACTTAGAAGAATTTCTCCAATTATGTTTGACTCTTTTCTTGCACAGCTGAAAAGAGATTAATATAATTTATTTTTGCCATTAATTGGCTTCACCTGGGAGATGGTACCCAATCGAGTCAAACAAAAAAGAAATTGCCCATAGCACTCATTTACTCCCGACCAAGGACCTGTGGTCATAACAGCTTAACCTCCCAGCAGCTACCCTTCCCAAGAAACTGATATGATGTTAAAGCTCAAGAAGAATCAAACATTAAACAAATTGCTGAATTGTCCTCTTCTTCTGAAAAGGCACCCAAAGGCAATAAAGAGAAATTTCCCTTTAAATTCAAAAATTGTCATTAGCCAAGCACAAGTGCCAACAATGTGAAAGTTTGTACGATTACATCATTTGTCAAATCATTTCACTTTGCAGAAGTCTGGAGTTGGAACAATTCTGGCTCATCGTGGAGCTCTTCTAATTAGAAGATGGGCTTTGGTGAAGCAGTAAGTCACAAAAGATGCATTCCAGCTTTCACTATTCACCACCATAAGAAAAGACCAGGGGAAAAAGTTTTCTAAAGTCCTACAATCCTATGAGACCACATTTAAACTCTGCGGTTGAGGAAGCTCTTACTTTAACATTAGCAGTACGTCCAAAGATTTGGATTTAGTTTTATGGGAGAGAGAAAAAATAGGGGGCTTCCTGATGACAGCGAAACCACAATCAGATCGTCGGTGGTCCTCGTGACCAGCTATGAATTTAGTCCTTTAATAACCCTGTCCTTCCTCCTGAGGCTCACTGCAGGCAGAAAAACACAACTCCAGAGTCACAGTTTGTACCATGAAGGGAGGGGGGTGGGGGGCAGGTGTAGGAGGGGGAGGGCAGAGACCCAAGGGAAGAAAGTGCTCGTTATTACGCCGGCCCCCTCTTTCCACATGGTTTTCTTCCCTTCCTGGTCAGAGAAGAGAAATTCTGAGATGTCATGAGTCACAGCATTTGGTCTACAAGCACGGTAAGCCACAAAGGAAAAAATTCCTTGAGAATCCAAAAGGCCCTATTGTCAGAGTGTAAGTCATGAAGAATTCGGTGTCTCTGTCACTCAGGAACAAAATGAAACTAAATATCACAGTTCGTTGTTCATCAGGGAAATTCCTACCAGAGGAAAATGCCCATTTTCAAGATTTACAGATACATACAGATAGCTAAAGATGAGCTTAGACCATCTTTTATCATTACAAGAAAGTAAGCTTTGAAATGCCCCGTCTTTTTTAACTTCTTCATCTATGTTTTTGCTTCAGCTTTTCTCTCAGACACAAAACAACAGGTCCTTACTTTAAATTCCAGGCCCTTATTCCATCGAACTCACACCTAGCAGGCTTTCAATGAACATGTCTAAATGGAAGCAGATGTACCACTTAATCAGATAATGGAGAATGCTGATAAAACTAAGACTTCTCAGAAAAGTCATGAATTCTTTGGGCTCAATATCCAGGAATCCAACAAGAAGGAAATGCTCTCCCAGCTGAGCAATAATTACTGTTTCTTAGATTTCCAAGCTCCCGTGGCACTGCAGTAAAGCGTCCAAGTCCTATATGTTAACTATGGGCCTTTTTTACGTGCCTCTAATTTCTGCTTTTTCTTTCCTCCCAGCTCCTCATCAAAATGCCTGAAATCACATCCTGATCATCATGAAGGCAAACGAAGCACTTTGGGGGTCCCTTTCATTTGTCTTTTCTCCGCTAACTTTTTCCCATTTCTGTGTATACAATTTATTCTGTTTAATAGTTTTTTCAACGATTCCGTTCGTGTGCTCCTACTTCCATGGTGTACTTTTATTTTCTCCCCCTTGTTTGTAGCCCATGTGTCAGGGACCTTCTGTTTAAGATTTTCAGCTGTACAGACTTGGGCTAGACCTCCCATTGTCTGGATGGAAAAAGACAACAAAATCCTGTCACAACTGCATATGGAAGGGTTGGAATTGTTTTTCTTGCCCCATTCAAGAGATTTGATCACTCAGTGTTGCTCATAACATCATGTAAGAAAATAATAATACTATAAGCCTAAACGTTTACTTTATTAAATTGCTCAAATTATATGGAATCCTACTCTCTTTTT